>NC_042620.1:285458426-285758426 GCF_901001135.1 Rhinatrema bivittatum
CACTGGGGTATTACATTCCTAGACCTCCTGGCGACTTCATGCATTGCAAAACTTTTGCGATTCTTCAGCCACAGGAGAAATCCGAAGTCATTGGGAATTGATGACCTAGTACAGGAGTGGCTGGAAGACAAGTTATTGTATACCTTTCCTCCATGGCACATGATGGGCAGATTGGTTCGAAGGATTGAGCACCACAGAGGGATGGTGCTCTTGGTAGCTCCAGACTGGCCCAGGAGACCATGGTATGCAGATCTGCGGAGGTTTATGGTGGACTTGCCTCTTCAACTTCTGGCTCACCAGATCCTGTTGTGGCAGGGACATGTCCTTCACTAAGATCCGATTCGATTTTGTCTTACGGTATGGCTCTTGAAAGGGCTCGCTTGCTGAAGAAGGAATACTCTGCGGCAGTGATTCCACTTTACTGAGAGCTAGGAAATTCTTCACTTCTTTGCCTTATGTGTGGGTTTGGAGAGTGTTTGAGGATTGAGGTACTCTCCCTTACTTGGTCAAGATTCCGCTCATTTTGGAATTTTTGTAGGATGGCTTGAATAAAGGCTTGGCTCTCATTTCCTTAAAAGTGCAAGTAGTGGCTCTTGCCTGTTCAGGGATCAGGAAAAATGGTGATTCCTTGTTAGCTTATCCTGATGTGGTCATATTTTGAAAGGAGTGAACCATCTTCATCCTCCCTTGCAGTTTCTGGTGCCCCTTTGGAGTCTTAATTGGTATTGGTTTTCTTGGCAGGCCCTGCATTTAGACCACTGCGTACCCTGTCCTGGACAATGGTGTTCATTGTGGCAGTTTGCTCTGCGCGTAGGGTTTCCGAATTCCAGGTCTTGTCTTGCCATGAGCTATTCCTTCAGGTGACTCCAGGAGCGGTGCAGCTGCGTACTGTTCCTTCCTTTTTACTGAAGGTGGTCACTAAGTTTCACTTGAAAGAGTCCATCTCCCTGGCGTCATTGGACAGAGAGAGATGTGGAGTAATATCGTCTGTTGCAACCCTTGGATGTCAAGAGACATATTGTCAGATATCTGGAGGTTTCTAAGCCTTTCTGGAAGTTAGATCACCTGTTTGTTCTTCACAACGGTACTAGACAAGGAGCTCTGGCCTCGTGGGCTATGATAACTCGCTGGATTAAGGAGGTAGTCACAGCTGCATATGTGGATGCTGGGAAGCCATTCCCTAGTCAGATTAGGACTTATGCCACTAGGGCTCGAGCAGCGTCATGGGCAGAAGTTAGATTGTTGCCTCCTGTCGACATTTGATGAGCTGCGACATGGCTCTCCTTACACACCTTTCCAGGTATTATCATCTGGATGTGCAGGCCTGGGAGGATGCCGCCTTTGCAGGTGCAGTTTTGACTGGATCGCGGGCAGCCTCCCGCCCTATTCAGGAGTAGCTTGGGTACATCCCACTTGTTCTGGATTCATCTGCTACGAAATGAGAAATTACAACTTACTTGATAATTTTCTTTTCTTTAGGACAGTCAGATGAATCCAGCTTGGCTGCCGAATGTTTGCATTATGGCCTCTTGGATGACTACATGTTACAGGGATTACTTGTAAGTGTTAATCCAGTCCCAAGACTTATGTTTATACATTCTTGTCTGCGCTCAATGTTGACCTTTGGCTGACTATTGAAATGGTTACTTGTTTTTAATCAAGTTTTTTGCTGGTCTGTCCACGGTTGCTTTTGAAGACAATACTGGCAGGCTGATTCACTGCAGGGGTATATGTACTATGATGTTAATTTGCTCCTTCTCCATCTGCTGGTAGAGGTGCATAACCCACTTCTTCTGGATTCATCTGAGTTTCCTAAAGAAAAGGAAATTACCAGGTAAGTAGTAATTTCTCATTCGTTGCCAGAGGATGTGGTTAAGGCAACTAGGGTTAAACAAGGTTTGGATAAGTTCCTGGAGAAGTCCATAAACTACTATTAATCAATAGGGAATAGCCACTACTTGGTGCCAGCATTAGTAGCTTGGGATTTAATTAATGTTTGGGCACTTGCCAGGTACTTGTGACTTGGATTGGCCACTGTTGGAGACAGGATACTGGGCTTGATGGACCCTTGGTCTGACCCAGTATGGCATTTCTTATTTCTTATGATCTTACTGAAAGGCATACCTGAAATATTGGAGGTTGGTTTGTTTATTCCATGTTTGGCTTGGTAGTTTCCTTCTACTCTTTTTGGCCTTCCAGCTCAATTAGAATGCTTCTGTTGGGCTATGGTGCCCTCAGCCTTCATTTGCAGTATCTCAGGGATTTTTCCATTATTTTATATTCCCTTCCAGTTTGTGTAGCTTAGTCACTGCAGTCAGAACCCTCGCTCAGGGCCTTGAACCAGCTCTCATCCTGGAATCCTTCTGTCATGGGCCTTGAGTATAGCCACTGATTATCACCATTGCACAATGACTGGGTCTCTCTCCCCTCCTTTCCTCTTACCCCAGGGGCTGTGAGCAGTGCATCCTGAGCCCTAGACTGCCCATGGAGCGTATGATCAAACCCAGGTCCTCTGCATGTTACTGCCACTGAGCCAGCAGGCCGACACAGTTGACTTTTGCTACATACTAAAACATCTTCACTTCTCTTCTCTCTCATAAGTTATCTCTGTCTCCTTATAGTAAACGGTCTCTCTCTCTTTTTTTTTTTTCTCCATCCCCTCCCCCTCCCTCCCACTGTCCTCAATACCAAGCTGAAAAGTCCAGGAAGCAGTCAACAGAACATAAAAAACATATCTGAAGAAATCTACAATTACAGCCTAAATAATAAATAGTAAAGGAATATTTAATACTGTGTTACATAACACTCAAGATAGTGTTTGGCAACTAAAATTCTTGAGTGGTTTCTTGTGACCTGGTTGTGTTTACTTTTTCTGCTTAATAATATTGGTTTGCATGCAAACAGTTTGCTGTGTGCCATGTTTATAAAGGATAAGTGGGTAAATAATTTAACGATAGTCTGCTTCTTATATTGTTGATTTTTAAATTTATGAGAATGTTTGCTTGGTTTGGCCTCTGAATTTTACTTTGTCAGCTGTAGACAGGGTAACAGAATTTACCATCAGTCTAAGCCCTCTAGGGAACAACTGGACTGATCTACTCCACCCCATTTTGGTGAGAAGAGAGCATTTTATGCCTGAAAACATAAATGTATTTTTCTGTTTTTATCAGGCCATACAAGTACCAGTCCTGGTGTATCATTCAGGATAAAAGAGGAGGAGGAACCATATTTCAGGGATCATGACAACGCCAGCAGAGACCTTAACAAAAGGTCCAGTGCAGGTGGGAAGAGCAATTTAAATGTGTCTGATATTCATATACCCTCACTGGACTGGTTAGGTATCTTAAAAATAAAATGTGGGGCTTTATTTTTTATTTTTTTTAAACAGGTTATCCGAACATCAGTCCCGATATTTTACTGAGGATTAAGCATGAGGCGGAGCCCTGTCGCAGGGACCAACGCATAGCTGAGGGAAGGGAGAGGATCAGCAGTTCGAGCATAGGTGAGTGAGTTAGGAGATGTTTGGGAGAGATTGAAAATGGTATGGATAATCCCTGTCTCATGTGCCACACTTTTTTTTCAGTCGATGAGCAGGGCTGAATTAGCCGTGATCTAGGGATGACTGCATCCAGAGGCACTGAATGGATCTGTCTCTCCAGGGCAGTTACAGTCCCTGTACACCGCACTAGCCAGAGTCTCCCCCTGAGCGAGCGCTTCATAAGAATGAATAAATAAAATAAAGCTCTGCTGAGCATGTGTGGGAGTTGCCTCAGAATCTCCTCAGTGTTGTGTCAAAGCTAGTAGGAGTATAGTCTTTTCCAGGGAGGAGGGTGGGCATTTCATGGTTAATTCATCCTGCTATCTACGGCAAACAGTTTATGATAAGCAAACCTGCTTGTATTGCCACAGAAGTCTCGGCACAAGTGTGAATGAGTCAGGAAAAGCGCTGGGGAGGTTTAGTATTCCATATAACCCTCCTCCGACAATGTTAGTGTACAAGCTGTACCTAATGTTTGGGTCCTCTAACTAAATGTAATCCATTCGTGTAGCCATATTGGATGCTGTGCGGATGATCATTAACTGAACAAGTTCTGGAAACTTGTGGGAGTGACCTGAGAGATCCTTCATCTTGCCATCCCTGTGATGCCTCTGTTTTTCTCTCCATACCAGCTTTCCTATCAATCACTGGTAGCTGGTGGGCCATAAAATCAGTAGTGTGACAGGGTGGGGGATCTCCATCACCTCTCTTCCATTGTCTTTTGACCATCCCCTTTGTCTTCTCTCACTCTCTTTCTCTCTCTTGCTGAAGCAACTCTCAGCTAATTGTATTTTTCTCGTTCAGTGGCAGAACGTAGACTGCAAGCCAGCAGAGGCAGTATGATAGGATCCCCACCCAGGTGGGAAAACTCTCATACAGCTGCTTCTCCTGCTCCACTAGCTGGGCTCCCTCCCTCCCTCCCGCCCCGCAGCTTAGCTTTCTCAGCACAGTGAATGTTTGAGCACAGAGTAACTGTGCTAGTTGCACCTGAGGGTCTGGTTATAATGTAGCTGCTATTAAACAAAGGACCTTTGTCATCACTAGGACCCTCCTGCCTCTGCCAGCTGTGTACAGAGCAAATCGGGGACTGCTCATTATAGTGTTCCCACGAGGGGAAGTGATAGAAAGGGGAAGTGCTCTCAAAAGCTAGTCCTTCCTTTAAAGACAGGTATTTTGGAGGCGGAATTGCACCAGGCACCACTTTATCACTCTAATATATTTTTAAAATGTGCCATGGTTGTGCCATACTTACTTAATCCCAATCAATCTCTGTCCAAGAAGTACACTTGTTGATGTGCTTAGCTGCACCTATTTTGGGGCATCAGAATTTGGAAAATCTGATATTATAGCATTATTGAAATAAGATTAATCACTAACAGCCACAGAGTCCTGAGCTGGCCCAGCCAAAAATAATAAAGCAATATTGTCTCCTGCCAGCGTATCAGGCCACTAATGCACATAATGTGGTAGCATAAACCAATGGCAGAATAGGTTAGAGCTGCCAAAAGAATAAGCAAACAGTGTATATAAGGGCTTCTGATCTCCCATGATGCCACTGTTAAGGAAAAATTTGCTCCTTGCTGCAGAATTGGCTGGTCCTGCCATAGGGGATAGGAAGCCAGGTCCAAGCACGAGGAGAAGTGGCAGAGATAGCACTGGCGGCGATGGCAATTGCACATCTTTCCTCTCTTCCCCTTCTCCAACCAATCTCTTCATTCACCCTCCCATGTCAGCTTGGGGGCTAGGAGGAGAATAGCGTCCCTGCAGCACCTTTGTCATCTGCTTATCAGGGCTTGCGTGTTGTGCTTTGAACTGCACAATTCAAAGCACAAAACCTCTGGCCCTTGCAGCAGAGGGAGGAGGATGCGGCCTGAGGTGTTGTGATGCCGCTGTTGTCATAGCCTCAAGCTGATATGGGAGGGTGAGTGATGCCGTTAGGCGTCAGATGGGAAAGAGTGAGGGGACTGCAGGAGAAGGGAAGTAAATGAGGGGGGGGAGGGTTGTGGGGGTATGTGTAAGACTGAGTTAAGAGATTGTGGAGGTAAGTGGAAGAATGAGTGAAGAGATCGCAGGAGAAAGTGACTGAGGGGATGGGGGGGAGTGACAGGAGAAAGTGAATGAGGGATAGTGAGATGCTTGTGAAGGTAGGGGAAGAATGAGTGAGGGAAGAAAGTGACTGAGAGGAGATGTGGATTGTGGGACTGAAGAGAGTACCAGGGGAAAGGGAAGAGAGCGAGTAGATTGGAGTGGGTATGGAGCGTGAGGGGTGAGGAGATTGGAGAGAATGTAGGGGGTGAGTGAGAGAAATGAGGGGTGTGGCTTGGGAGGGGATCAGAGGGGGTGAGGAGTGAATTAGAGAAGGGCTCGGCATCAGAAAGAAGTGTGTAATAGTAGATCTTCCATCTCCTGATCTCTTCTTTGGTCCTGGATCCTTTTCTTTCTTCTTCCTCGTTTCCCCTTTCATCTCCTTTATGATTCTTTCTTCCCTTGCTCCTTGATTACCACTCTCCTCTCCTTTCCTGTCCTCTCCTCCCTCTGTGCTGAAATCCCTTCTCTTCGAGGTTGCCTCCCCCACTACCCACCAATTCTTTATCCCCCTTCTGTTTCCTAGCACTGAACATTAAGTCCCCTTTTCCCCATAAATGAACCAGATATTTTAATCAGGCATAAAAGAAATATCAGAAATCAACTCTGAGGTCCATATTCAGCAGTGCGGGGACAGGTGAGTTATCTGTATCTGATAACATTACCCAGATTACTCCAGTATTCAGAACATTTGCAGCTGGTTATACGTTCTGCTGAATAAACTCGGATAAAGCTAGGACTGCTCTGTGGCATGACCCAGACATCTGGATAACTTAGCCAGATAACCCTGAATATCGACGTTATCCCTGCCCCTGAATGCACCCGGAATGCCTCTCATTTATCCAGGTTATTATCTCACTAAAGATAAATCAGCAGCTATTGGTGTGGCCGGAAATTCAAATCCTGTTAGTTTGTCCAGCTAAGTCCAGACTTAGCTGGACAAATCATTTTGAATATGAACCTCTTTATTTTTATAAAGTAAAATACAAGTTAACATGATTTAATATGCAAATCATTCACATTTATGCAAATGTTCCACATACGGTAATTGCTACAGAATTTTCAAACTTACTTCAAAGTCCATGTTTGAGCCGCCACAGGAAACGGGGGGCTTTGAGCATATATCGGCAGCACAGCATGACAGCACCACCTGTGCTAATAAGTTAATCAGACATGTAAGCTTGTAGTGTACATCACAAGAATATCAGATCAGTAGTTTATCAAACTCCTCCTTGTGTCCTTGTCACAAATCGGCCCCAAGATGCACAGAAGAATTTACAGATTTGTAGGAATCTGGCAGGGGCTGCAGTGCAAACAGTTTTGCTGTGGCCCCAGAAATAGAGAGAGACCACCAACTCAATTGATGTAGGCCACCTTTTTAAGTTTCTGCAGACCTGATCTGGGTTTGCACCGCTGATCCTAGAGTTAAGAAACTGGGTGTACCACCAGCACAGCCGGATAGCACTCGATAAGGTAATGGGGTGTACCACCAACATAGCAGGTCAGTACTGCCAGCAATAAGATAGTAATGTGTGTGTGTGCCACCAGCACAGTGTGTCCGTACATAGTAAGGTAAAGCACCTGCAAAGCAGGCCATTACTGGCCAAATGATAATTTAACTATAAAAATACGGTTTTCTTATTCCTTTGCAAGTTCCTTTGGAACAACAGCATGATGATTGTTTTAATCATATTTGTGCTTAATACCAGGAAATTCATTTCCTTCCACTGACCAGACAAAAAATATCAAAGAGGAGATTGAGCTCTACCCACTGGATCATCAGGACATGGAGAGGAGGGGAAGTGTTAGTAACGCCACAGCTGGTAAGTGAGCGGAGATGCTCAGGTCCTCTGCATTGTGAGTAGTAGCTCCACACAACTGGGAAAATGCCCCCATCTTTAACAGGGTTCATTGAACGTCCCTTGTGTGGAATTTACTTGAATTTCAGTGTTATGGGCTGCTGAGTTGTTGCAATATTCAGAAAACAGAGTGGATGTACCGCTTTCCCCAGTATAGTCTGAGATTCATCCGGAATCGTTTTTCAGCTCCTTTCTGTGTATACAATGTGTTCTCTCTGCTGTATGGGCCTGTCTCCATGGCTGTTCCAGTGTTTTGCAGTAGCAAGCCTGGGCACACATTCTGAAGGGTTTAGGTCTAGTTAATATCCCATCGAGAGCTGTGGTAAAGAATCAGGATCTCTATGCACAGGTTATAGTAGAGGACTGTGAACTGCAATTTCCTAATGCAGTAATGTCAGAAATAGTGAAAACTCAATTAAAGAATCCCAGGTAATAAAATCAATAGGTACCTCACTATAAAATCCCTTCCTAATAGAGAGTGATACTTTGCGATAATATCCCAGTTCAAGGTCCTCTTGTTCATCTACAAGAACCTTCACTCTGCAGCTCCTCACTACCTCTCCGGTCTCTTCTTACACCACTCCTCGTGAACTCCCTTCATCAGGCAAGTCATTCCAATCTATGCCCTTCTCCTTTACTGTCAACTCCTGATTCTGCACTTCCCACCTGGCTGCACCATATGCTTGGCATAGTCTTCCTGAGTTGGTGAGTCATGCTGCCTCTCTTGATTTATTCAAATCCAGTCTAAAAACCCACCCTTTTAAGGCTGCTTTTATATCTTAACCCCTGATTATCTTGCTCACAGCCTTATAGATTCTAACTATTTTCTTAATGAAATTTCTGAAGTGTCTTTTGCCTTGTATATTTGTCTTGATTAGATTGCAAACTCTGTTGAGCAGGGACTGTCTCTTATGTGTTACTGTATAATGCTGTCTACATCTATTAGTGTCATATAAGTAGTAAACCTCAGGTGCACCATAGATATGAAATCATTACATACATAGACTCACATCTCACTGTACCATGCCTACTTTGTGTCCCTCTGGATGTAGTGTTTGGGTATAATTTAACCCAGTGTTTATCCCACGGGCACAGAATATGAGAAAATAATTGAAAAATAAGGCCTCTTCTATCTAGTCACATCTTTCTGTAACAGCCACGGATTTTAAATTCATGATATACAGGAAACTTCATTATAATATCCTGGGGCTGTTAAATCACCAGGAGCCAAGCCAACCAAACTCCACTCTCTCTGTCTATCCCCCTCCCCCAATCAGCATTGACAAGATAAAGTTAGGTAGACAAGTCTGGTTGCAATGAAGACTTGTCCTAAAGTTATCAGTATAGGTCCCTGATGAGATCTCATTTGGAATAATGTGTACAATTCTGGAGACTGCACTTTCAAAAGAATATAAACTGACTGATGCCAGCTAAGATGGTGGCTACTAAGATAAAAACATGATGGCAGAAGTAGACCATATGGGCCCATCCAGTTTGTCCATCAGTCCAATTAATTTAGCATCACTTCCTTAGAGATCTCCTGTATTTATCCCGTGCTTTCTTGAATTCAGACACTGTTTTTGTCTCCACCACATCTACTGGGAGAGTGTTCCATGCATCCACCACCATCGCTGTAAAGAAATATTTCCTAAGATTACTCCTGAATCTAACCACTTTCACCCTCATCTCATGGCCCCTTGTTCTAGAACCTCCTTTCCATTGAAAAAGCTCACCTGTTCATGGAAACCTTTTGAGATATTTAAATGTCTCTATCATATCTCCCCTATCTCGCTTTTCCTCTAGGATACACATGTTTAGATCCTTAGGTCTGTCCCCATATGCTTTACAGTAAAGACCACCAACCATTTTAGTAGCCTCCCTCTGGTCTGACTCCATCCTGTTTCTATCCTTTTGAAGGTGCGGACTCCAGAACTGTACACAGTATTCCAAGTGAGGTCTTTCCAGGGACCTATACAGGGGCAATATCACCTCCCTTTTTCTGCTGACCATTCCTCTCCCTGTGCATCCCAGCATCTTTTTGGCTTTTATCATCACTTTATCCACTTGTTTGACCGCCTTCAGATCATCAGATACAATTACCCCCAGATCCCGCTCTTCTTTTGTGCTTCAGTAGTCTTCATTCTACAGCATTTGGGGATAGACTTAACGATCTAATTATTTATACCCTAGAGGAAGTGCGAGCTAGGGGAAAATATGATAAATCTCAAAGGTTTCCATGCACAGGGGGGTAAGCCTCTTTCAGCTGTTCTAAACGAGGGGTCAAGGGATGAGGGTGAAAAGGGGGTAGACTGAGGAGAAATCTTAGGAAATGCTTTTTTACAGAGAGAGTGGTAGATGCATGAAACAGTCTCCCAGTGGAGGTGGTGGACAAAAAAAACCCAGTATCTGAATTCAAGAAAGCGTAGGACAAATACAGGGGATCTCTGTGGCAGTGATGGTAATTGTAAATCTAAATTAGTTGGGCAAATGGGCAGACTAGAGAGGCCATGTGCTCTTTTTCTGCTGTCATGTTTCTGTATTTCTATTTTCCATGGCAGTTTTATCTGGATAAATCCCGCGGAATATCCAGATAAAATTATATGGATAACCGTGCTGCTTACCGAATATAGATCTCAAAGTTCTTTATCAAGTGTCCAAAAGTCAAATAATCAGAACATGAACAAATATCTCTTGACAGTTCTATGGCTGCAGTACTACCCAGGAAAAGCTCATGTCTCTGTCAGTCTTGCTGAAGTTGGGGATGGAGTCGGAAGGAACTCCTCCTGTGCTGATCTTAAAGACCACTTCAGGATAGGCAATAGGCTTTTTTTTTTTTTTTTTTTTAATAACATGGGCCGAAACGTATTAATACTTTAAATTAATCATAGAAACATATCAGTAAGCTATGCAAATATTTAAGAGTGGGGTTGATATGAACTCTAAAACTTACACCAGATAAAAGATGAGCAGCAGCATTTTGTACTAGTTGCAGATTTCTTATACCTTTTTATAGGTTCATAAATCTCTTAGGCCCATTAATTGTTGATATCCTGAACACAGAACTGGCATAACTGGATGTGCATGCCACAGGGCAGCAACTTATGTGGGGTGGTGCTGCAATTGAAGTAGAAGGAGTTGGTGACTGATAGCCTGTGGGCAGCAGAATAGGAGGGAGCACTTCACATAGTGCTGCTGGTTCTCCCACATTGTCTCCTCTTCCTGCTGAGATGCTTAACACAGTGGATGCTGCTGAGCACAGAAAAACCGTGCCCTCTTTCTTGTCCCTTGCATGTGCTGCTTATTGCTGTGAGGACAGGAGGGGGAAGGGCTAGACTGGGGACAGCTGCTGCTCTGCTCCTTCTTGGATCTGAACTTTGCATTGGCTACCAGCAGAGGAAGAAGGGACCATCAGGTAAGCTGTGAATATCAGGGGAGGAAGGGCAGTTGAATTCTGAAAGTGGGTGAGGAGAGGAAGGGATGAATGCCAAGGAATGAGGTAGGGAAGAAGTGAATGCTAGTGGGGGAGCGAGGAGGAAGTGAATGCAGGGAGAAGGTGAGAAAAGGTATCCAACTCTGGTCCTTGAGGGCTGCAAACCAGTTTGGTTTCAGGGTATTCCTAATGAAAAAGCATGAGATAGGTTTGCATGACGCTGCCTCAATTGTATGCAAATCTATTTCATGCATATTTCTCTTGTGAGAATGCACAACCCTGGATTAAATTCTGGAGTGGGAAGGTGAGGAGGGAGTAAATATCCCCCCCCCCCTTTAGAAGTTAGCCATGCCAACTTGGGCTCTCTGGCACCTTTTTCCTCACTAAGGTCTACAGTGAATCGAGTTACACAGGGATACATGCTGTAGTTCAGCCTTGGCCAAAAGAAAGGCTGTTGTATGTATTTCCTTCCTGGCCGCTGAGAAGAAAAAAGAGAGATATTGCTAAATTGGTCAAGAAGGCCATGGTATGTGGATTTAGTGAGATTACAAGTTGATTCTCTGGTTCATGTCCTCTAGCATAGCGGTCTGTTAAGTCAAGGTCCAATTCTTATGGAAGATCTGGCTTCATTTTATCTTAAAATCTGGCCGTTGCCAGGTTAAGATTGTGTAGACATGGATATTCTTTCTGTACAATTTTAAACTCTTTTGAAAACCCATAAAAGTTCTGCTTTGACTTATGTTCATGTCTGGTGTCTATTTAAGACTTATTGCAAGAAGTCATCTGAAATTTCTAATATCCTGACCTTTCCCCAGAAAGGCCTGGACCAAGGTTTAGCTTTGTATGCTGTGAAGGTCCAGGTAGCTACAATCTCCTGTTATAGTGGTAGTTCAAAGGATTCTGCTTGTTTTCCATCCAGATGTCTCATTTCCTCCATGGGGTAAAGCATGTTCAATCTTCTCGTAAGCCTTTAGTCCCTCCATGGGATCTTAATCTAGTTCTGAAAGCTTTAGTGGGACCTCCATTCAAACCCATTAAGAATACTTTTGTGAAGGATTTGCCATTGAAGACAATTTTTCTAGTTGATGATTTGTTTAGCCAGGTGTAATTCTGAACTTCAAGCTTTATTGTGCAGATATCCTTTTCTGATCTTCTCATCAGGCTCAGAAGGGACTGGAAGAAATGAAACTTTCTTACCAAAAGTCATCTTTGCTTTTTACCTAAACCAATCAATTTCTCTTTCAGCTTTCTCGGCAGAAGAATGCCACAATAATCAGAAGTCATTAAAATACATAGATGTCTGTCAAGTTCTTCTCAGATATTTCAAAGTTACTAATTTGTTCCAGAAGTCTGACAGCCGCCAAACCTTCTTTGGCAAGATGGCTTCAAGAAACAATTGCTTCATCCTAAATATTGACAGGCTGTCATGTTTTGGATGTTCTTCAAGCTCATTCAATAAGAACGCCAAGCTTCTGTTTGAGTGAAATCTTCTGCTTTTGCTCCAGAAACATATAGAAACGTAGAAATGATGGCAGACGAAGGCCAAATGGCCCATCCTGTCTGCCCAGCAAGCTTTCGTACTTATTTTTCTCATACTTATCTGTTACTCTGACCGTTGAGGTCAGGGCCCTTTTTGGTAACTTTTTGGTTCTAATTTCCTTCCACCCCTGCCATTGATGTAGAGAGCAGTGCTGGAGCTGCATTAATGTGAAGTATCAAGCCTAAATGGTTAGGGGTAGTAACCGCCGCAATAAGCAAGCTACTCCCATGCCTATTTGTTTACCCAGCCTGTACAATTTAGTCCTTGTTGATTGTTGTCTGAATATAAATCCTCTTTTCTTCATTCCCTCCTGTCATTGAAGCAGTGAGCTGCACTGTATATGTATTCAAAGTGAAATATCAGGCTTAATTGGTTCAGGGTAGTAACCGCCGCAACAAGCAAGCTATTCCCACATGTATTTGTTTTTCCAGCCTGTGTGATTTATTCCTTGTTGGTTGTTTGAATATAAATCCTCTTTTCTTCGTTCCCCCTTGCCATTAAAGCAAAGAGCTGCTTGGATATGCAATGAAAGTGAAGCATCAGGCTAATTTGGTTTGGGGTAGTAACCGCCGCAACAAGCAAGCTACTCCCTCGCTTATTTGTGAATGCAGATCTTTTTTCCCACATTTCCTCTTGCCGTTGAAGCATAGAGCAATGTTGGAGTCGCATTAACCTTGTGTATATTTATTGAACAAGGGTAGTAGCCATCATTCCTGCAAGCCACCCCATGCCTCTTCTCTTCATTTCATTCCATTCACATCCTCAAGACTTTATGGATCCACTGCGTTTATCCCATGCCGTTTGAAATCCTTCACAGATTTGGTCCTCACCACTTCCTCCGGAAGGGCGTTCCAGGCATCCATAACCCTCTCCGTGAAGAAATACTTCCTGACATTGGTTCTGAGTCTTCCTCCCTGGAGTTTTAAGTCATGACCCCTGGTTCTGCTGATTTTATTCCAACTGAAAATGTTTGTCGTTGACTTTGGATCATTAAAACCTTTCAAGTATCTGAAAGTCTGTATCATATCACCCTGTTCCTCCTTTCCTCCAGGGTATACATATTTAGGTTCTTCAATATCTCCTCATAAGTCATTCGATGAAGACCCTCCACCTTTTTGGTCGCCCTTCTCTGGACCGCCTCCATCCTGTCTCTGTCGTCTTTGCATATATTCACTAAGAATTACAGATTGGATGTCTGTTCAAAACAGGATACAGCCTTTGGAGTTGCTGTTCTCAAATTGATCGTAACCTTACTTCCCAGATTAATTGGGCCTGGCTATGTCCCACTTGTCTGGTCTGCTATAGCAGAATGATAAGGAACCATAAATGAAGAAATTTAACTTAATTCATAATTTCTTTTCCTTGAATCCTGTTACACCAGTCCAGTACCTGCCCAGGAAGTTTGGCCTGTATTTTTTGTCTTTCAAGCAGTATGCTTTGTTAAAGATTTTAAGAAACATCCAAAGGTTTACTTTCGTTTCTTCTTTTTGCTTTTTACCATTTTTCCTACTCTTTATCCTTAAAAGGATGGAAGAATATTCTTGGAGGATGCCTTTTTAGTTGTGGTTTAATTTCATGTTGTTCAGAGCTTAAATAAGTTTTTAGTTAAGTTTCCATAGCTTTGAATAAGAATCCTAGCTTTTCACTGGAGCTGTATCATAGTAACCAATGGTGGTGATGTCACAGTAAAAAGGAGTGCCCTATGTCTCTCCCTGCTAGAAGGGGCAGATAACTCACTTGTCTGTACTGGTGTAGCAGGATTCAAGGAAAAGAAATTCAGGTGAGTTAAATATCTTCAGTTATCGTTTCTAAAATGGTACTAGACATACGCTTTGCTGTACAGATGCACATAAGAGACAGTCTCCATGCCATGGAGCTTACAATATAGTATGGACGAGCATACATGACAAACAAGTGTATGGGAACTGTATTTATTTTAGAGAAATGATTAGGATTTAAAAGCAGCCTCATAAAGGAAAGACATTTGAATGTGAACTAAAAACTTGGCTTTTTAAAAAATGCTTATAATCTAACTTAAATACAGTCAGTATGCTGTGTCAACAAGAACTTACAACTTAAACTCTATCTGAATACTGAGTTAATAACATGAATAAGAAAACAATACCAAGTAACGAGAGAACAATGTAGCTCATGACAATTCCCCTACAACCATGTAAATTACTAAACAGATTCCCTATCCTACTAACCTATTGCCCCCTTCCTCGTTTGAGACATATAAGAACATCATCCTTGGTTCATATGACCCTGTTAAGTTCCTCCAATCTACCTGCCATACCAACATATGTATCCTACCGAAGTATATGTAATACCAAAATGTATCTTACTAAAGTGTGTTAAACCAGTATGTGTTACACCATAATGTAATGACCTAAAGGACAAATGTTACTTTTGTAAACCGTTGTGATCTTCACTTGGAATGACAGTATATAAAATAACTAAATAAATAATGTTTGTAGACTTGATTTGAGAAGGAGAGCATGACATACTGACTTGGGAAATCTAGTCTAGGCATACTGCACAGCAAGATTGGAAGTTGGCAGTGGAAGAGAAGAGAACAGATAAAAGTGACTTGCCTGATGAACAGCATGTACATGGAAAGTTGTAGAGAGAGGAAAGATAGGTAATGAGGAGCTGCAGAGTATATGCAAAGGTATGAACTTGTATACAAAAGTAAATGGGGAGTCAATGTAGAGACTTGAGAAAAGGAGATACATCAAGGGTGGCCACAACCAGTCCTCAAGACCCACAAACAGACTAGGTTTTCAAGAAATCCACAATGACTATGCATGAGAGAGATTTGTATGCACTGCTTCCATTTTATGCAATTATATCTCATGCATATTCATAGTAATGACAGCAGAAAAAGACCAACTGAGCCATCTAGTCTGCCCAGCAAGTTTCTTATGGTAGTAACTGCTGCTCTGTGCAGGTTACCCCTAAGCCTTATGTTAAGGGTAGTAATATTTACAATATTAAAAAAAAAAAAAAAAAGCAACTGTCAAACCATAACAAACATTTTTGCTAGCATTTTTACAGGGTGAGCAGCCTTCTTGATAATTCAGACAATACTGTTTGAACATGCTTTGCTTTTGGACTTGGTCATAGAAGCAGTCCTGTGCTTTTTTCCCTTTTGTCTGTGTATCAGTACCCCAGATCGTAAAATTTGGAGCCCAGCATTGGCTGTTGCCTGAATTCATAAGAACATAAGAAATTGCCATACTAGTCAGACCAAGGGTCCATTAAGCCCAGTATCCTGTTTCCAACAGTGGCCAATCCAGGCAAGTACCCAAACATTAAATAAATGCCATGCTTCTGATGCCAGTAATAGCAGTGGCTATTCCCTAAGTCAATTTGATAATAGCAGTTAATCGACTTCTGCTTCAAGAACTTATCCAAACCTTTTTTAAACGCAGTTACACTAACTGCTGTAACCACATCCTCTGGCAATGAATTCCAGAGCTTAATTGTGCGTTGCATGAAAAAAGACTTTTCTCCGATTAATTTTAAATGTGCTACTTGCTAACTTCATGGAGTGCCCCCTAGTTCTTCTATTATCTGAAAGAGTAAACGACTGATTCAGATCTATCTGTTCTAGACCTCTCATGATTTTAAACACCTCTATCATAACCCCCCTCAGCTGTCTCTTCTCCAAGCTGAACAGCCCTAACCTCTTTAGCCTTTCCTCATAGGGGAGCTGTTCATCCCCTTTTATCATTCTCTGTACCTTCTCCAGTGCAACTATATCTTTTTTGAGATGTGGCGACCAGAATTGTACACAGTATTCAAGGTGCGGTTTCACCATGGTGTGATACAGAGACATTATGACATTTTCCATTTTATTCACCATTCTCTTCCTAATAATTCCTAACATTCTGTTTGCTTTTTTGACTGCTGCAGCACACTGAGCTAATGATTTTAATGTATTATCCATTATGATGCCTGGATCTTTTTCCTGGGTGGTAACTCCTAATATGGAACCTAACATCGTGTAACCTACAGCAAGGGTTATTTTTCCCTATATGCATCACCTTGCACTTGTCCATATTAAATTTCATCTGCCATTTGGATGCCCAATCTTCCAGTCTCGCAAGGTCCTCCTGCAATTTATCACAATCCGCTTGTGATTTAACTACTCTGAATAATTTTGCATCATCTGCAAATTTGATTACTTCATTCGTTGTATTATTTCCAGATCATTTATAAATCTATTGAAAAGCACTGGTCCCAAGTACAGATCCCTGAGGCACTCCACTGTTTACCCTTTTCCACCGAGAAAATTGACCATTTAATCCTGTCTTTTAACCAGTTTGTAATCCACAAAAAGACATCGCCTCCTATCTTATGACTTTTTAGTTTTCTTAGAAGCCTCTGAGGGACTTTGTCAAACGCCTTCTGAAAATCCAAATACACTGCATCTACTGGTTCACCTTAAGAACATAAGAACATAAGAAAATGCCATACTGGGTCAGACCAAGGGTCCATCAAGCCCAGCATCCTGTTTCCAACAGTGGCCAATCCAGGCCATAAGAACCTGGCAAGTACCCAAAAACTAAGTCTATTCCATGTTACCATTGCTAATGGCAGTGGCTATTCTCTAAGTGAACTTAATAGCAGGTAATGGACTTCTCCTCCAAGAACTTATCCAATCCTTTTTTAAACACAGCTATATTAACTGCACGAACCACATTCTCTGGCAACAAATTCCAGAGTTTAATTGTGCGTTGAGTAAAAAAGAACTTTCTCCGATTAGTTTTAAATGTGCCCCATGCTAACTTCATGGAGTGCCCCCTAGTCTTTCTATTATCCGAAAGAGTAAATAACCGATTCACATCTACCCGTTCTAGACCTCTCATGATTTTAAACACCTCTATCATATCCCCCCTCAGTCGTCTTTTCTCCAAGCTGAAAAGTCCTAACCTCTTTAGTCTTTCCTCATAGGGGAGTTGTTCCATTCCCCTTATCATTTTGGTCGCCCTTCTCTGTACCTTCTCCATCGCAATTATATCTTTTTTGAGATGCGGTGACCAGAATTGTACACAGTACACCTTTATCCACATGTTTATTAAGCCTTCAAAAAATGAAGCAGATTTGTGAGGCAAGACTTCCCTTGGGTAAATCTACGCTGAATGTGTTCACAGTGATTTGCTTCAGTTTATCTGACTAATCACCCTTGAAAACAATCTCCAGAACTGGTATCCCCAAAATCCTCATTAGTAAACTCAGAAGCAAAGAATTCATTTAGCCCTTCTGCAATGCCTTATCTTCCCTAAGAGCTCCTTTAACCCTTCGGTCATCGAACGGTCCAACCAACTCTATCACAGGTTTCTTTCTTCGGATATATTTTTAAAAGTTTTTATGAGTTTTTGCCTCTACGGCCAATTTCATTTCAAATTCTCTCTTAGCCTGCCTTATCAATGTTTTACACTTAACAGAGCTAATACTTTTTCCTATTTTCTTCAGATGGATCCTTCTGCCAATTTTTGAAGGATGTTCTTTTGACTAAAATAGCCTCTTTCGCCTCACCTTTTAACCATGCTGGTAATCATTTTGCCTTCCTTCCACCTTTCTTAATGTGTGGAATCAAATTCCCCTTTCTCCCCCTGCCATTGAAACGGAGAGAAATATTGCAGTTGTGTCAAAAGCATCAAAGCTAATTGGTTAAGGTTAGTAATCCCCATGCTTTCTGATAAGGGTAGAAACTGTTGCTCCATGCAGTTTATTCCCATGCACCCTTTTCTTCATTTCCCACCTGTAGCCTTTAGGGATCCACAATGTTTATCTTATGCCTTTTTGAATTTGTTTACAATTTTCATCCTCACCACCTCTTCCAGAAGGGCATGCCAGGCATCCATCACCCTCTCTGTGAAGAAGTATTTCCTGATGTTGGTTCTTAGTTGTCACCTCTGGTGTTTTATTTTGTGACCTCTAGTTCTGCTGTTTCCCTTCCAGTGGAAAAGGTTCAAAGTTTGTGCTTCATTAACACCTTTCAGGTATCTGATGGTCTGTATCGTATCTCCTCTGCATCTCTTCTTTTCCAGGGTATACATATTCAGATCCTTCAGCTTCTCGTAAGTCTTCCAATACAGACGCCATACCATTTTGGTCACCCTACTCTGGACCACCTCACCTCCATCATGTGTCTATCCTTTTTTATTTATTTTATTTATTTATTTTTAATTTTTATATACCGAGGTTCTTGTATCAGATACAAATCACTCCGGTTTACATAAAACAGTGAGATGCCCAAACGGAAGGGGCTTTACATATAACTATAAAAACAATGTACAAATGTAACATGGTATAGAGATAGTTACAAGAGAAGGAAAAACTTTTGATGTCAGTATCAAATTATAATGATAAATAACAATGGGTATGGTAGATTTGAAAATAAGCTAAAATAAATAAAGGTAAAAGTAATGCATTAAAAGCGTAAAAATGAAAAAGTAATAAGCGCAGTATATACAATAAAGCATATTTTTAGATAAAGGCTCCAGAACTAAACATAGTACTTCAGGTGAGACCTCATCAAGGACCTGTACAAAGGCATTATCACCTCCTTTTTCTTACTGGTTATTCCTTTCTCTGTGCAGCTCTGCATTTTTCTGACTTTAGCTATCACCTTGTCACATTGCTTCACCACCTTCAGATCGCTAGACAGTATCATCCCAAGATCCCTTTTCCAGTCCTTGCACCTTAGTCTTTCACACCCATCATGTACAGTTCTTTTGGATTACCGCATCCCAGAAGAATGTCTGCACTTGTTGGCATTGATTACCAGCTGCCAAATCTTCAACTACTTGTCAAGCTTTCTTAAATCGCTTTTCATTCTCTTTACTCCTTCAGGTGTATCCACTCTGTCGCAGATCTCAGTATCATCTGCAAATAGACAAACGTTATCTTCTATTCCTTCCACAATGTCGCTCACAAAGATATTGAACAGAACTGGATCTAAAATCGATCCCTAGGGTACTCCACTTATGACTGTTCTCTTTTCAGAGTAGGTTCACTTTACCATTATAAGTTGTTTCCTGTTGATCAACCAGTTTGCAATCCACTCCACCACCACCTAGGCGCTCATTCCCAGGCTGCTCATTATATTCATGGAACCTCCTATGCAGGATCGAATCAAATGTTTTGTTAAAATCCAAGTCAATTATATTGAGCACTCTTCCTTGATCCAGTTCTCTAGTCACTCAACCAAAAAAGTCAATCAGATTTGTCTGACTGGACCTTCCCCTGGTGAATCCATGCTGCCTCGGGTCCAGCAGCCCACTGTATTGTAGATAGTTCACTATCCTTTCCTTCAGCAGAGTCTCCATTATTTTTCCCACCACTGAGGTGAGGCTAACAGGGCTGTAGTTTCCAGTCTCCTCCATGCAACCATTCTTATGAAGAGTGACCAAATCTGCTGTTCTCCAGTCTCACAACACCACTCCCGCTTCTAGGGATCTATTGAACAGGACTTTCAACGGACCTACCAGTACTTCTCTGAGCTCTCTTAGTATCCTGGGATGTACTTGGCCTTGTCCACTTTGTTTACCTAGCTCTTCCCATATATTCTCTTCTATAAACAGTTTTGTCTACCCCATCCCCATCTATGGTCCTGTCGACCAGCAACAGTCCTTCCACAGGGTTGTCTTTAGTGAACACCAAATTGAAGTATTTGTTTAATATTTAATATTATTTGTTTAACATGTCTGCCATTTCTTCATCTCTCTCTACACATTGCTCTTTGTCACCTTTCAATTTCACATACCATTTTTTCTCTGATATATCTGAAAAATGATTTGTCACCTCACTTTATCTCTTTGGCATTCCTTTCTTCCGCTTGACCTTTTTTTCCATTCCTGATTTCTTTCTTCATCACCCTCAGTTTCACCAGGTATTGTTGCCCATGTTCCTCTTTTTGGGATCCTTTGAATTTTTTGTTCTTTTTGCCTTTATTTTTTCTTTGTGGATATCTTGAAAAACCTGGCCTGTTTGTGGCTCTCAAGGACTGGAGTTGGCCACCCCTGAGTTACATGGTCATAGCAATTAAAGGAAGATAAATCGTGCAGCTGAATTATGAACAGTTTGCAGTGGAGCAAGATGGTTTAGTAGGAAGCCCATGAAACGCAAGTTGCAGTAGTCTAAGTGGGAAGTGATTTACATCCTTAAGCCTTACCAAATATGGACCATAGATCCTCATCCCCACATCCTTTCCAACAAAAGTCTTATGGAAATGAGTTAGAGTTAGTACCGTTTACATCATATTTTGTTGTCATTTTCTGTTATAACTGAGGATTTTAAGGATGTATGTAATTTTGTTCCATAGTCTCCCATTGTTCTTCAGTAAATTTGATATGTACTTCTGTTCTCAAATGGCTCTGAAGGTAAATTTCTGAGTTATCTTACTTCTAAATGAGATATCTATTTTAGAAACCAGCCCCTTCCTTGGTGGATGTACACTTACTGTGTATGATTTCCAATGAAGGGCAAGTATCAAAAAGCCTTTCTAACTTCTTTGCAATTTAGAAAATGTTTAATTTGTAGAGAAGCATAGAAGTCTGACTGAGGTAAGCCAAATGAATATGCCACTTTAACAAAGCTAACAGATTGGTGATTTTTAAAGATATGCATAGTTATTAAATTTACTGTTGGTTTATATTAAAACTGTTTTATTTTTATTTTTGTAAAAAAAAAAAAATAGAAAATAAATATTGCAAGCAGAACTACATGAAAGTGAATGTTGTAAATCTGTTTTGACTTGCCATTAAATGGTGGTGTATTTTGAGCTTTATAAGTACACTTTTTACTTTCTGCACACAACACATCTGATTTCTAGGACATGGAAACCAATATAGTATGTGATGAGTGGCGGTGAGAAATGTTTAAGCCTGGCTGTCTGGATAAGCCATGGATAAAAATGTTAAAAGGTTTTTGAATTGAGGATCAGTTTATGTTGTACCTTCTAGTTGCTGTGGAGTATATGCAGGCCTGAAAATGCAACTCAAGGATTTATAAGTGCTGTGCAGGGTATGGAATGACTAATCCTCATTGTAATTGTTAGCTGTTGTTGCTTTTAGTTTTTGGTACTGTAGTATGTATGGTATGAGTCATTCTTTTTAGGATGTTGCTTTCCTTGTCATGAGGATTTTAGGACTGGGGCCTTTTTGTTCTTCCATGTCTAGTAATAGATTTCTCTAGAGCTGTTAAGTTCTCGCTCTCTGAGTTTTTGTATGTGCTATTAATAATGTGCAGCCACCACCACTTTCAGTACCAACACATACATTTAATTGCCAACTTGCATGTGTTTTTAGCATTTCTGGAATAAAAAGTATGAGCTTGCGCAATGTTTAAGCATAAAGACATGCGTATAACACATCCACTCCAACCATAGCACAGAGTAGTCAAATCCAAGCTTTGGCCTTCCCCCTGCAAGAAATAATCTATCAATATTAAAGCCATGTCACAACGTACTGGTATCCTTTTCTATGACAGGTCACCCAGTGATCACCTCAGTGGTGTCGCTGAACATTAAACAGGAGGAGGAACCACGGCTGCTGGATCCGCTTCATCAGGACTCCGAGAGATGTGAGTGCAGGGCTCCAGGGCCTCAGAAACGCTAGGATTTACCATCTGAGTGTTCCCTGAGCTGGCACTGTGCTGATCCCACCTCACCGATGATTATGTGGCCAAAGGAAGTTTGTGGGTTTTTTCCAAACCACAGTAATTATTCTTTATTCACGTTTATGTAAGCAAATCTTAGGTTTTTTTTTTTTTTTTTAGCATGACCAATACTTGTCTTTGGTGCAGAGCTCTCGTAGCTGCCATGTAACATTTACCTGTAATTTCTAAGTGGTCGAAATTTTGGAAACTGAAGTATTTTTCAGTAATAATGTTCCACTTCCAGGAAGATTATAGGTAATGTGACCATGGGGGTAAACAAATCATCTATTTCTGAAACTTTCCTTTTGTCTAGTTTTAGAAAATATAACCAGTGGAAGGCTACTTTATCCATAAGAGAAATAGACAGTAGATGTCAGACAGCAGCTCATAACCTGCTTTCTCTTGTCTGTATAAATTCAGAGGCTGAACAGGGACATGCATGCATTATTTATATTTTCTAAAACTGCATGAAATACAGATTTCAAAAATAGATGCAACATTTTTCCTTATCCAAATTGTCTAACTTCCATCCCTTCTTGAAACTACAAAGCTTTTTAGTAATGATGATCCAATTAAAGGGAGTTTTGGATCAAATAAATTACAGCAGGAATTGCTGTTATCAATTCCTGAAACTCAGTTTGTCAAGTTTCAGGAAATATTACTTGTAGCAAAATGTCTGATTGTGCAGACCACTGTTTTCATAAAGAAAAGAAGGGTTAAGTGTCTAGCTGTTTTCAGAGGTCTATAAACCACTACTGGCTGTTTGAGACTCATCCCTTCTGTTTACATCTGAACAATTGGACATCTTGCCACAATGAAACTCTCTGAATTTATACCAAATGTGGATTTCAGGACATGATGAGATATTTTCTCTCTCAAAATTCCCTGTCCTATTCCCTTTTGAACTAGAACAAATATCTGGAATTGCACCACTTTTCAGTAGTAATGTTTTAATGTACGAAGGTTATGAGTAAACTAAAATCTGACTAGGGAGAATTCTTCCTCTCTCTTTGAAGTCATCATTTAGTTTCAGAAAATTCATCTTATTGTGCAGACATTGCTTTTATTACAGAAGCAGCAGCAGTAGCTTACAGATTACCGTGACTCTGTCTCTGACCCACTCTCTCTTTGCTCTTTGAATGTAGTGTCTGAACAATTTGGTTACCCTGAATTGGAGCAAAACTGAGTAATATCACCCATTCCTAAAATACATATCATGTGAAATTAAAAAAAAAAAAAATTGTGGCTGGACGCCTTCCTGTGCAGATGCCTTCCTTCTCACAGGAAAAAGAGAAGAGGGTAGGTGTCCTGTTGTTCTATGGCTGTCAGACTCCATTCCCATTACTCGTGTGAAAATGGTAGTTGAGCAATAAAGAATCTTGCCACAAGTGATTTTCTGAATGCAGACCAAATAATGTAGCATAGGATGAACGGCATACAATTTTTGTGTTGAGTTTTGTTACTCTAAACCCCCTTCAACTGAAGCAAATATACTGTGATTTGTATACTTTGATGATGGTGCATTTGAAGGGGGTTAGCAGGTTTCCTGTGGTAGATTTTTTCAAAGTTCTGTGACAATTGTATGGCAGGTTCACATAATTTTGTATAAAGATTCACACGGCCAACTATGCAAAAAGTCAATTTTGAACTGAAAGCCATTTACGATGTTTGTTTTTAAACAATATTTAAACTATATACACATATAACATATACCAAGTACAAAAATCAACAATTTATCAAATTAAGGCCTGGATTCATCATTCTTCACAGAATGATGAATCCTGTGAAAACGGGGGGCAGTCAAGGGGGGGGGGTGAGCCTGCGAAAACCTGCAGCCTTCGCACCCCGGCAGTGCGCTGGCTGCCGGCTTTCACACCAAATAGCGCCACCGTGAAAGGTGGTGCTATTCTGCCGACGATAATGTTAGTAACATTATCGCCGGCAATGAAGCCATCACCGACTCCGACTCCTCCCTTCCCCCTAATTTGCATTATATCACATGCGAAAATGGCCCTAACGCACGCAATAAAGCTTTAGAAAATAACCCCCTAAGACATGTAAGTTACAAACTTAACTGTGAAATGTCAGTTTTGAATTGAAGTAGTGCAATAATCCTTTATATATTTTCTTGAAAACTTCCTTGTATTTCTGAGTATATGAGCTTATGTATGCTGAAAATGCCCTCAGCAGCAGCAATTTCTCATGCTGCTGGTTACTCAGAAAAATGTGTGCAAACATACAGGCTGATGCAATATTGATGCGCGTTAAAACAGGCGCTCATGATTGAGCGTATGCTCCCTTAACATGCACCAGTCCACCTCTCCCGGGTGCCCGATTTAATATTTAAATCAGGTGCTGCGGTAAAAGGAGACGCTAGGGGAAATTGCGCGCCCCTAGCACCTCCTCGGCAGCGGGCACCCGGGAGAGGTGACTGTCAGCCGGTTAGGAAAAGGGTCGCTCAATTTTATAGCATCCATTTTCCTAACCTGTGCATAGCTTTTCTGTACACTTTGTGGGCTATTCCAAAATTAACACCTTCTCGGGGCAGGCGTTGATTTTGGCAAGTAAAAATGTGCACGTCAGACACACTTTTTTTTTTTTTTTGCATCAGGGGAATTAATTTTATTTATTTATTTATTTTTAATTTTTATATACCGAAGTTCTTGTGGGAATTACAAATCACTCCGGGAATAGATAATAGCCTCATCAACATGCATTTATATGTGATGAGCGCTATTACCTAGGCATGCGATTGGATGCCCATTTTGGATATGCTAACCCCCGTTTTGCATTAGGGGTTATGGACACGCGTCCAAAACACGCATTGAGCCATGCACTACTGTACACCCTTTGACTTAATATCATAGCGATATTAAGTCGGAGGTCCCAAAAATAAAAAAAAAAAAGAACTTAAAATCTGTCCGTGGGTTTGAAAACAGACACCAGTAAAGTTAAGCGTCGGTTGTCGGACCTGCTGATAGCCGCTGCTTCCGCTAATAAGGAGGCGCTATTGTCCCTAGCACCTCCTTATTAGCGCCCAGCCTCATTTAAATAGAGAATTGCGCACCCAGGAGAGCAGGCGCTCAACATGGAGCGCCTGCTCTCCCGCACTTTATATTGAATCGGCCTGCAAGTGATTTTGTCTAGTTTCAGAAAATACAAGTTATGTAGGTAGTGTTGCCAACTTCAGACTGTCGAATTTACAAACACTTAGAAATGCTGTTTAATTTCTTTGTTGATGGAGTTAACGTGCATGTGACTTTTATTGCCACTCTTCAGCATTAGAAAAACAAACATAAAATATAATAAATAATGAAGACCTATCTAGTCTGCCCAGTTTACTTCCTGCTACAGTGCCATAGACCCCAGTTGATCTCTGATTTTCCCCTCACTTCATTGCTATTAATTAGATCCTCTGCATTTGCCCCATGCTTTCTTTTAACTGTTGTTTTTCCCTTTATCACTTCCACTGGGAGGTAATTCTATGCATCCACCATCTTTCCTGTTCAGAAATATTTTCTGATGTTTCTCCTGAGTCTCTACCCCTTTGGAATTTTGTATCGTTATCACAAAGTCTCAAACTTCTTTACTCCAAAAAAAAAAAGTTTGCTTTTACCAACCCATGTGCTAACCCTACTGTTTGTAAAATTGTTTAATCCTCTAATTAAATCATGGCCTGAAATCTATGTAAGTGACACAAAATAAATGTACCTAATACATATTGAATATAGAGTAATATGCGTGCTGTATTTTCTAATTGCAGGAGAGGATCAGATGCTAACCAGCAGCTGGAGGGCTAAAATTGGCACATTTCCAAACATTTTATCCCTTCTTTTTCCCGCATGCTGCCCCAAAAATCTATAAAGTCTGAAAAAAAAATTAGGACAGTTGACAACCCTAGTGCTAGGAAGCTTTATTAAATCAATTTTTCACAGGGAAAGCTGTGAGTGACCCGAGGCTTTTCAAAGATAGTCTTGCCGCCTAAGCCCTGTGGAAACACTAACATAACAATAACAAGGGTTTTTTTCTGAAATTTGATAAAATTCTGCACATAGGTATGCATACCAGTTTTCTTTTTTAAAGTTTTGCTTCTCATTTTCCTCACTTGAACTGAAACTTCATGATGGATTGAAGTGAACGACATACACCTTCAATTCAGGAGGGTCTGGGTAAAACACTATTATAAATGTGTGCTGTATACATTGTTTAGTTCAGTTTCAGAAAATATGTTTCCTAGCGTGTAGCCAGATGGACTCAGGACCAATGGGTTATGCTCCCCTGCCAGCAGATGGAGACAGAGTCAGATTTCAAAGCTGACATCACCCTAGATACACCTCAGCTCTTCAGTATTTCTCCGTCTCCAGCATGGACATACCTCTCCCTATGGGGATTGCTGTACTTTTTGGAAGGAGAAATTCTACATTTAAATTGGAGAAAAAATTGAGCCCCACTGTCCTGTGGTGATACCTAAAGGTCCCTCCCCCAGTTGAGAATTCCTGAGGCAATGTCTCAGATCCCTCAGAAGTGTGCCTTGGTCCGGTAGCCAGTTCCCGGCGTGGACTTTGCTGCTTAAGGTGGGTGCAGGAAGCCGAGCGTGGCAGTAACTGCCAAAGCTCTCTCCCCCCACAGCCGGAGACCATCTCTGTACTCAGCCAGTAAGCGATGAGCCCAGGTAAGTATAAAAAAAAAAAAAAGAAAGAAGATGACTTACCTCCCAATTCAGAGACATTTGGAGGGGTTTTGAGACTTCCTCTAGTCTCCTAGCTCGGCGAGCCGTACCAACATTGTTCCCGATCCTGTTGGGGTAAGGGGAAGTGGGCTTCCAAGTGGGTTGAGTGGTCCCCTAATGGGCTAGGCCTTACTTTAGGCTTGGTCAGCACACTGTGCGGTAGGCCGCAGCGATGCCAACTTGCGCGCATCTTTATGCGTGCCGTATTGCCCTCCATAGAACGTTGGTACGTGCAATGCGTTGGCTCTGTGCGTGTAGATACGCGCACAACCTACTAAGCACAGAATACGGTAAAGCTGGTCTCACGGGCTATGTGTGCACCACGCTGCATCCCGCCTAGATGCCCAAAATCTGTGCGCATAAATTTTAAGCATGAACAAATAGAACACACAGTTACTGCCGCCAATGGTTCCGGCAGCCAAGAAACATAAGCGCCTTTCTTTCTGCGCTGCTTGTTATATTAAGGCTTCACAGTCTGACCTGGATTCCAACTTATGTCAGCACTCTGAGGAAGCCCAAGGAGAACTGGCCTCCCCAGACTTTGCTAAGCCCGGCGCCTCCCAATCAGAAGGTGGGTTAGCCACAGCTTTAACTGGAAGTACCCCGGATATGAGTACCCCTGGGTCATCCATGGGAGAGGGAAATTCAGGAACACTTACCCCAGTAACTCCTGGGCTAGGCATGGACCCGGCTGCTTTCTCTTGGGCGGAATTTTTCCAGGGACTTCAAGCCTTCATAGATGCAAAATCTGCTACTTCATTTGCCCCTCTCCAGACAGAACATCAGCCGGTAAGCCCTCCCTCTCCCAGTCCTATCGACAGACCTCGAGGCATACCTTGCCTCACCAAGGGTATTTCTGACAGGGGGCCGGATAGCACGAACAAAGAGAAGGATACAGATTCCTTGGAAGATGGGGAAATTCCCCCTGGTTTAGAACCATATTGGACCATGTTATGGTTTTTCCATTTAGACAACTTGCCGGTCCTGGTTTCCCAGACCCTGAGGATGCTGTGATTTCCTGGGGCGGACTCTATGATGGAACCAAAGAAGAACCCATTCTGATTTCCTTACAGAAAGCTTCTTGCTACTTTCCAGTACTAGAAGCTATCCAGGAGTTTTCTTGGAATGGGATGCCCCAGTAGCAAGTTTTAAAGGGGGGATCGAGCGTTAGAAGCTCTATACCCACTGGATCTGTCTCTAAGTGAACAATTATCCCAGTGGAGGGAGGAGTGGCCTTAAAGGATGTGCACGATAGGCGAAGGAGTCCATTCTTAAACAGGCCTTTGACGCAGTAGCAGTAACCTTACAGATTGCTTCTGGTCGTGCCCTGGTAGCTTGTTTGTGGCTACTCCTCTCCCAGGAGGTGTGTGACTCTGGGGTAAATTCCAGAGTGATTGTGGAACCCACTGCCGCTTTTTTACCTGACACTGGCTCTGATCTAGTCTGTACTTCGGCCACAGGAGTGACCTCGATGGTGGCTAGAAGACAGCTGTGGCTGCGGAATTGGTCAGCAGACACAACCTACAAGGCAAATATTACAAAGATGCCCTTTAAATGATCACTCCTTTTTGGAAGCGAATTGGAAAAGCTGGCCAGTAAAAGGGGTGAATCTCCCGGCTACCAGAAGATAAGAGAAAACAGTTACAGTGCCCCTCGCCTATGAGGGGTCGATTCAAGGGCTCCCAATGCTTTTGCCCCTACAGAAACTAGATGTTTCAAAGGTCTTGGCCCTTTGGGAGGTCTCAGTCCTTTCGTAGTCGACAGCCTGAGAGAGGGGCAGGCTCAGGTTCAGGTTTGTCCCAAAACCCCCAATGAAAATTTGTCAACTCACCCTCGGAACAAGGAGATAGGGGATCAACTGTCTCTGTTCTACCAGAGGTGGGTCGAGATCACTTCGGACAAATGGGTACTGGAGGTCATATGAGAAGGATATGTGTGGAAATTCACAGCACTCCTTGGGACAACTGCCTGCTTCTTGTGCCACTCCTGGCACAAGAAGCAGGCAGTGGAGACTGAGGCTCCTCAGGATGAGGGCTATAATCCCATTACCTGTGCCCTGGGGCGTTATCCCATCTGTTTCATCGTACACAAGAAGGGAAGGTTTCTTTTGCCCCATCCTGGACCTCAAGAGCATCAACCAACATCGAGTGAATCATTTCTGCATGGAAAACCTTCGCTTTGTGATAATGGCCGTACAATCGGGATAGTTCTTAACCTCCCTGGGCCTATCCAAAGCCTACCTACATATTCCAATCTGTCAAGAACACCAAAATGTCCTATGCTTTGCGGTACTGGGTTACCATTATCAGTTCCAGGCTCTGCCCTTTGGCCTAGCCACCGCCCCCAGAACATTTTCCAGGATTATAGTGGTCGTAGGAGCAGCATTGAGAAAAGAGGGAATCCTGGTGCACCCATACTTGGATGACTGGTTGATCCAGGCCAAGTCCATGGAAGAGAGTTTCTGGGTGACCAACAGGGTGACCTCCTTGCTTCAGGAACTTGGTTGGGTTGTAAACCTGGACAAAAGCAGTCTTAAGCCTTCCCACTCCTTGGAATATCTAGGAGTCCGGGTCGACACCAAGCAGGACAAAGTCTTCCTTCCGACCATGCAGATAAGGAAGTTGATGTCCCAAGTGCATCAGTTGATGAGCACGATATGCTCATCAAGTTCTCTGTTTGATGGCAACCCTGGAGGTAATGCAGTGGGCAAGGGCACATATGCAACCACTTCAACGCTCACTATGGTCCTGTTGGAATCCGCAGTCTCAAGACTATTTGATTTGCCTCCACTTACTGATGAGAGTATGCTCATGGTTCCAGTGGTGGCTACAGGAAGCTCATTTGAACAGGGGTAATGGAGAAGGTTTTCATGGGTAATGATTCAGATGGACTGAATCAAATCACAGTGAACCTAGAAAATGTGGTAGACCTGATTGACAAACTGAAGAGTAGTAAATCACCTGGACCGGATAGTATACACCCCAGAGTTCTGAAGGAACTAAAAAATGAAATTTCAGACCTATTAGTAAAAATTTGTAACCTATCATTAAAATCATCCATTGTACCTGAAGACTGGAGGATAGCTAATGTAACCCCAATATTTAAAAAGGGCTCCGGGGTGATCCGGGAAACTACAGACCGGTTAGCCTGACTTCAGTGCCAGGAAAAATAGTGGAAAGTGTTCTAAACATCTAAATCACAGAACATATAGAAAGACATGGTTTAATGGAACAAAGTCAGCATGGCTTTACCCAAGGCAATTCTTGCCTCACAAATCTGCTTCACTTTTTTGAAGGAGTTAATAAACATGTGGATAAAGGTGAATCGGTAGATGTAGTATACTTGGATTTTCAGAAGGCGTTTGACAAAGTTCCTCATGAGAGGCTTCTAGGAAAAGTAAAAAGTTATGGGATAGGTGGCGATGTCCTTTCGTGGATTGCAAACTGGCTAAAAGACCGGAAACAGAGTGTAGGATTAAATGGACAATTTTCTCAGTGGAAGGGAGTGGGCAGTGGAGTGCCTCAGGGATCTGTATTGGGACCCTTACTTTTCAATATATTTATAAATGATCTGGAAAGAAATACGACGAGTGAGATAATCAGATTTGCAGATAACACAAAATTGTTCAGAGTAGTTAAATCACAAACAGATTGTGATAAATTGCAGGAAGACCTTGAGAGACTGGAAAATTGGGCATCCAAATGGCAGATGAAATTTAATGTGGATAAGTGCAATGTGATGCATATAGGGAAAATAACCCATGCTATAATTACACAATGTTGGGTTCCATATTAGGTGCTACAACCCAAGAAAGAGATCTAGGCGTCATAGTGGATAACACATTGAAATCGTCGGTTCAGTGTGCTGTGGCAGCCAAAAAAGCAAACAGAATGTTGGGAATTATTAGAAAGGGAATGGTGAATAAAATGGAAAATATCATAATGCCTCTGTATCGCTCCATGGTGAGACCGCACTTTGAATACTGTGTACAATTCTGGTCGCCGCATTTCAAAAAAGATATAATTGCGATGGAGAAGGTACAAAGAAGGGCTACCAAAATGATAAGGGGAATGGAACAGCTCCCCTATGAGGAAAGACTAAAGAGGTTAGGACTTTTCAGCTTGGAGAAGAGACGGCTGAGGGGGGATATGATAAAGATGTTTAAAATCATAAGAAGTCTAGAACGGGTAGATGTGAATCGGTTATTTACTCTTTCAGATAATAGAAAGACTAGGGGACACTCCATGAAGTTAGCATGTGGCACATTTAAAACTAATTGGAGAAAGTTCTTTTTTACTCAACGCACAATTAAACTCTGGAATTTGTTGCCAGAGGATGTGGTTAGTGCAGTTAGTATAGCTGTGTTTAAAAAAGGATTGGATAAGTTCTTGGAGGAAAAGTCCATTACCTGCTATTAAGTTCACTTAGAGAATAGCCACTGCCATTAGCAGTGGTTACATGGAACAGACTTAGTTTTTGGGTACTGCCAGGTTCTTATGGCCTGGATTGGCCACTGTTGGAAACAGGATGCTGGGCTTGATGGACCCTTGGTCTGACAGAGTATGGCATGTTCTTATGTAGGTGTAGCCCTGTCCTGCACTAACTGGCTGGTCCTCACAACAGACGTGAGCCTCCAGGGCTGTGGAGTTCACTTTCAGGAACTGCCAGTTCAGGGACGTTGGACCGAGAAAGAGGTCCTCTGGAATATCAACCGCTTAGAAGCCCGGGCAGTCAGATTGGTGTGTCTGCAATTCAGCCACAGGGTCAAGCAGTCAGTATAATGTCGGACAATGCAACGATGGTAGCCTACATCAACTGCCAGGGTGGAATGAAGAGCCAGCAAGTGTCACAGGAGATAGATCTCTTTATGGAATGGGCAGAAATACATCTACAGATGATCTCAGCCTCCCACATCTCAGGAAAAGACCACGTCAGAGCAGACGTTCTAAGCAGGGAGAGTCTGGATCTAGGAGAGTGGGCATTGTCAGCCAAAGCCTTTCAGCTGATAGATCGCTGGGGTCTCCCATCCATCGACCTGCTGGCCACATCTCACAATGTGAAGGTTCCCCGATTCTTCAGAAGAGATCCCTGGGGATTGACGCTCTTGTTCAGACCTGGCCAGAAGAAGATTTGCTATAGGTCTTCCCTCCATGGCCCCTGCTGGGCAGGGCCATTCGCAGAATGAAGCACCACATTGTATTAGTCCTACTAGTAGCTCCAGATTGACCCAGGCGTCTGTGGTATGCGAACATGCTGAGACTCCTGGAGGGGACACCCCCCCCCCACCCCCGTGCCTCCCACCGCACAGTGACTTGAAACATGAGGATCCAACTCTATTCTGTCTTATGGTCTGACCCTTGAGAGGGCTTGCCTGAGGAAGCAAGGATATTCTGTGGCAGTAATTGCCACCTTACTCCGCACTCGGAGGTTCTCTAAATTCCTACTGCATGTGCGGGTCTGGAGAGTATTTGAGGCCTGGCACGAGGAATGCGGTGTCTCCCCTCGGGCGGTCAAAATCCCACTAATTCTGGAATTTTTGCAGGATGGCTTGAATAAAGGTTTGACTCTTAACTCCTTGAAGGTCCAGCTAGCAGCTATCTCCTGTTTTCAGGGGTGAGAGGAATGGAACCCACCTGTCATCTCATCCGGACATGGCTGGTTTTCTGAAAGGGTTAAAGCACCTCTGGCCACCCCTACGGTGGCCGATTCCCTTGTGAAATCTTAATCTAGTATTAGAATTTTTGGCAGGGCCCTCCTTTCAGCCACTGCGCAGTCTTTCCTTGCGTTTATTAACCTTGAAAATGGTGTACCTAAATTATCTTTAGCATTAGAAACGACCATGAAACTTTGGGATAAGTGGAAAGAAAAACTGGTGAGAGGTAGGGAGTATTTCTACTCTACCAGTCTATATTATAATTCTCAATTTCCAGCGGGTCGTGACAATCGCTCATTTAAAGGTTGGCAAATGAAAGGTGTCACTTATATAGCACATCTTCTCAGGGGAGTTTCATTAATGCATATATCAATTATCTTCAGAGGATTTTCTGACTGGGAGCCAAATAATTCAAGTTTTGTGCACACCCTTGATTTTATCATCTCTTAGACAGGGTAAAATGTTATTTGAGCATTACTGTGAAGATGTCAATAAAAAACGTGAAATGATTTCTAAAATATATGCCCTACTTCTTGGCAAGGATAATCAGCCGTATCTGCATATCCAGAACTGGGAGACGGACTTTGGGCGTACTCTGACAATGGAGGAATGGATGCAGATCTACGCTCATGCTCGCAAGTGCTCCATGTCTGCCTCATTACAAGAGAACTGTTACAAGTTGATAACCTGGTGGTACATTACACCACATACCCTGCAGCGTAGATATCCTCATTTAGGTGCAATGTGTTGGAGGGCCTGTGGGCAGACTGGGGATGTTCCTTCATATGTGGTGGTCTTGCGATCTGGTGCAACGCCTCAGGAGAGAGGTAGCCCTGTGGCTTGAAGGTCTACTGGGTGTACAAGGAATTCAGGACATTGGTTGTATGCTTCTTAACTACCCATCACCATTGCTGAATAAGTCACACACATCATTTTGTCAACAAGTTTTTATTGCAACCAGGCTGGCAATAGCAAGTTATTGGAAACAGCCAGAGTTACCCACACTTCGCAACAAAAAGTGTACCTTTATTGCAAAATGGTGACGATCACCGCTGAACTTCATGATTCGTCATCTAAGTTTCAGGAGATCTGGACACCATACCTGCAGTGGGAGAAATAGCAGGCAGTTTAGGTGTCTCTTCCAAAACATTGGTACCATCCCGACATAATCCAAAATACTACATAATACAGGACAAATGATAATGTTGTTTGAAGGTAAATTTCTGTATTTAAAGGGTTGGTTGGGAAGGATAGTTTTTAAGTTAAATTAATTTAAACTGTTAATTGTTGTAGATGAAACCTGTACGGGAATATGTTGAAGGTGCATAAGCAGTAGGAAATTCTTTGAAGTTCTCCTGAAGAAGCCTGTGGAAAGGTGAAACATGTTGAGAGGATGAAGAGGAATTGAAGGACTTTTGTTTCAAGAACGAGAAAAAAACTTGTGAAATAGAATTCTTTCTGCTTGTAAACAAATCAATTTTGAAAGATTAGTACTGTACTTTGAAGGGTATTTTCACTTGTGTGTAAACAATTCATTTGGAAAAATGGAGAAATTTTAATGATGGGAGATATGAAGGATGTGTGTGAGTAAGTGGTATGAATGGTGTGTGATTATTGTGTGATAATGGGTTGGGATTTTTAGATGGATATTCCTTGGGGTGGTGATGTTAAGATTTGAGCATCAAGTTGCTTGGAAATTTCTTGTTTGAACTTAATAAAGATTGCAATATTATATATGTCACTATATGTTGTTTAGTATTAATAATTCCGTGATATATGATTGAATTGCCAAAGTAATTGTGTCATATTGACCAAGACATTACTTCTCAAACAATGGAAGCTGGCCTTTTATTAGATGACAACTCCTTCCCCTTTGAATTAGTGCAACATTATTAAATATTTCAACAGCCTTCCATTCTATAGACATATTAAGATCCTTGGGGTGAAGTGTCTGTCAACTAAAAGTAAACTACTCTTCTCTGCATTATAACACTAATGACAGATTTCCCCTGTGGAGCAATGTCAGCTGATTTGACACAAAACTGAAGGTGATCATGATTATGGTCTAACCAATGTTTGACTAATGGAGCATCTAACCTTTCAGTACAAATGCATGATTTCTGTTGTGTTATGTATGTTTTTATACCCAATTTAGTGTGACCTTGTTATACTGAGCAGTCAAGACTAGCCAGAGAAGAGACTTCAGGCTGGATTCTGGCAAAAATCTTTACAAGTTTCTTGTTGATCAGTAGCAAAACAACTTAGCTGATTTGTGCAGTTCAAGAAAACAATTGTAACTTACAGTTTATCTTGAGGTTTCTATTTCTCTCTCTGGGGCCCCTCTCATCCCTCAGGCCTTGGCCTCTTGTCGCTGCTTGCAGTTATCCACCCTAGCTCAGAATCCCTTGCTGGGTTGGGCATTAAGAAGGACCACTGCAGATAGCTGTAGCCTGTCCTTTAATGTGTTCTGAGGGAATTTCTTATATGCACTCTCATAGACCTATGTAGATCTTGTGTCAAGGTCATTGTTCAGCATACACAACTTGACTAGAGTTGCAGTAAAAATGACCTCTAAGGACATATTTAATGAGTAAATCCAGATGATGGAATATTTGAATTTGCATTGTATTTTTACAAACTACTCAGTTATTGCAGCTAAACTGCCCCCATTCTTGATTTTTCACCTCCTGCAACCCTGCAGATTTAGAGTGTACTAATCGATCTCTTAAATGGCTCCCCTTAGTTTTTGCGAAAACTGGTTGATCCTTAAATACGTCATAAAGAGAGATCACATTCCAGTGTTTTCAGAATCATTTTTTTGTACCTCTTGTGAATGGACATAGAAGAACACATATCATTATTACTGATTATTTAATAGAGGACTGTAATAACAAGTCTCTATTAGTATTGAGAGTTCTTTTGTATTCCCTTTTGATAATCCTGTTGGGGTACTCTCTATGCATAAAATACTGCCTCATGTAATCTACTTGGAACTTATTTCCTTAACATTAGTGAATAAGCGTTGGAGTCTCAAGAATTGCCCCATGAGGTTGTTTTCTCGTAGCCTACATAAATGATGACTATAAAATGAGGCAGTGTGTGTCTGTTGGCTTATGATAGATTGTAGCATTTGTTATCTCCATATTTATATGTCATTTACAGTTCAGTCCTGAATCTAGATTTCCCTGAATTGTTTTCCCTGCCATCCAGTCTGCCCGTACTAGTGTTGGGGAAAAACCAGCGCTACGATAAGATATTGCTGAGGCTTCAAGCTTCCATCTGTACAAATTACAACACTCGCAGGCTCACTTATATGTTTTTCCCCTCCTTTGTTCCCATTAAGAGGGCCTTTCTTCTCCCTTTATCCACAAATCAATCATACTTTTCAGAACTGCCACGTTTCCTTTCCTTTACATTCCAATCTCATGCAGGGCACACTTGCTACTGCCAGATGTCTAATTCAGCAGATATTAATTTCACTACTTCTCTTCCCTGTATATACTCATTATCGAATCACTGACCCCCAAGTATGTGTACACAATTTATACAGTTAATTCAGTGATACAATACTCCTTAGGAATCTTCTGGACCCAATTTAAACAGTTAACTCAGTGGTAGGTTCTTAAGGAGAACTCTATCAGACTCACCCCGTACATCAAGATTTCTTCATATTTACTCTCCCTTATCCTAATACACACATTTTTTAGTATTCTCCAGTGCTGTGGCTGATGTCTTTCTTTTCTTATATCACTTTAGGATGCAACAATATATGACATCACAAATAGAATGAAACAATACCAGTACCCACAATGAATTAAGCATAATACATAGCGAAATACCATAGCATGAGCAATATAACAAAAACCTAATAATGAGAACTTAAACTCTAAAGACACTTATACCAAAAACGGGATAATACATAGGCATATTATGCAATACATTGTCTCCATTGTCAGTATGCCTTCCAAATGTTTTCGTAGTCCTCTGGTTTGTTGAGAAGGGAGAAGGAAATCTTTTCCATAATTGGGATATCAGCTACTACTGACTTCCAGTGATTGATCAAAGGAGCTGATTTCCAAAAGTAAGCAACAGTAATACAGGCAGCATGAAGATATTGAGTAGTCAAGAGCTTAGCAAATTTATTCAGATCTAAATCGTCCCAACAGGCACAAAGATGCAAGGCTGACCCAATATTTCTCCTGTCAGAATCTCAAAAATTGCTTCTAAAAATTGCTAACAACTAAACAGTCCCACCATATATGGAATTGGGAAGTGGCTTTACGATACCCTTGCCAATATAGGGGGCTTGATGTATTAAATTTGGAAAGAACAGGGGAAATCAATATATTCTGTGTAATAAACAAAACACTATCTCCCGACCTTATTGCAGCAGGACAATTTGAGAGTCTAGCTCCAAATATCTTTCCAATCATCCTCATCCAAGGTTAACGACAAATCCTCATTCCAATTCTTTATGATTGTGGTACTCATCTCAGGGTCATATACACCATCTATCAAATCATATATATTCTAGAGATCAACTTTTTCTGGAACTTACACTGGATTAATAAAGATTCGAGACCTGTATGAGGACGCAGTGTGCTTCCATTATCTGGGTGCTGCTCTGGTTCTTTGCATTTGTAAAAATATATACAGTAAAACTGAAGAGACGGAAACTGAAAGCTCTCTCAGAGTTCAGAAAAACCTAGAAAGTCATTCTGAGCATGTGTGCACCTTCTTGCAAATCTCCTCAATCTTTCTTTATGCTCTTACAAGTGCTCTCATATTTTTTCCTGCCACTTGTTTGGATTTTTTCCTTTCTCTATTTTTAATTTATTCTTTATTTTAGTCTGTCTTCTAAAATAATAATAATAATAATAATCTAGATATTAGTATCATTTTCTTTATTTTGGCATTAACCAAGATTTTTTCCCCTCCAAAATTCAATTAGACATGGCCTCAGTGATTTTCGAGATTTTGGAATCAAAACCAGGCTTCAAAGGGTATTTATTTATATTCCACTTTTTCAGGTATTTCAAAGCAGATTACATTCAGGTGCTAGAGGCATTTCTCTGTCCCCAGAGAGCTCACAATCAGCTCGATCCAGTATCGTCCGCTCGAGGATTGCCCGTCTGTAACGTGCTCGTAGCGCACAATTCGGGCGCGCAAGGCAGTTCGGCGATACAGTGTCCAGTTTCACGCGTCCGTATCGCTTCTGAAAACAGACGCATAACCCTTTCCGCACCCGGCATGTAAATGAACGAAAAAGCTGTATAATGAAGGAATTAGCTATTCCCCTGCGATACTGTAACGGGCGCTGATATTATCTCCTCCGTAACCCGCTGTTCTGCCGCGGCCTTAACCTGCTAGTTTACCGCCTCCCCCTAGTAGGAGTTAGTGTAGTGTAGTGTAGGGTAAAAACATTGCTTACCCGCCCTGGCCCCGTCCACACCGGACGGGGCTGCAGGAGACCGGACGGGACCAGGGCAAAAAAAAAACAAACGAAAAAGTAGCAAGGCTCGGGCCTGCTATGGTAAGTGTAAAAAGTGTAAAAAACAAAAACCTGTGTGTTATATAAAAAAATAAAACAATTTTAAATACCTGTCGGAGGGCCGTGGGTCCAGGCGGCCGGTGGGCGGCGGGCAGCCATCAGCGGCATCCGGTAGTCCCTTCTCCCTCCCTCCCCTGCCTGGATGAGCGCCAAAATCGCACGGGCGGGTCGGCAGCGGGGGGGGGGGCCGCAGCAGGATCCGGGAGCGGCGGGTAGGCAGCAGCGGGGTCCGGGGGGTCCGGGGCAGCGGGGCAGCGGCAGCGGGGGGGGGGGGGGGGGGCGGCGGGGGGGCGGCAGCAGGATCCGGGAGCGGCGGGTAGGCAGCAGCGGGGTCCGGGGGTGGCAGCGAGATCCGGGGAGCCAGCAGCGGCAGCATGTTCGATCGCGCAGGCAGGTAGGTGGCAAAGTAAAGATGGCCGCCTGCACGGGAAAATCGTGCAATTGGCCGCTGAAGACGTGACGTCACGACGTTTGGCGTCACGGGGTGTGACGTCACGTCTTCGCGTGTTAAATCTAGGCCGCGGGCGGGTGGGCGCCTGTTCCGGGCGGCGGAGCCGGTGGCGAAAGCAGCCGGCTCCTCCGCCTGGATGAATGAATGAATGCGCGCCTGTGCGACCCCTGCAATTCGGCGCTCAAGGCGTGACATCACGGCATGTGACTGCCTTGAGCGCCGAATCGCAGGGGTCGCACAGGCGCGCATTCATTCATTCACTGCCGGTGGGGGCTGCCGGGAGAGGCAGCCCCCACCGGCAGTGAATGAATTCATTCATCCAGGCGGAGGAGCCGGCTGCTTTCGCCACCGGCTCCTCCGCCTGGATGAATGAATGCGCGCCTGTGCGACCCCTGCAATTCGGCGCTCAAGGCGTGACGTCACGGCATGTGACTGCCTTGAGCGCTGAATCGCAGGGGTCGCACAGGCGCGCATTCATTCATTCACTGCCGGTGGGGGCTGCCGGGAGAGGCAGCCCCCACCGGCAGTGAATGTGCGCCTGTGCGGACCCGGCCTAGATTTAACACGCGACCACCCACCGCCCGCCGGCCGTCTCGAACTAACGCGTGTCCCCCCGCTGCCGCCGCCGCCCGGAACCGGCGCCCACCCGCCCGCGGCCTAGATTTAACACGCGACCAACCCGGCTCCCGCCGCCGCCGGCCGCCTGGACCCACGCGGCCGTCTGAAACTAACGCGCGTCCACCCCCCGCTGCCCGGAACAGGCGCCCACCCGCCCGCGGCCTAGATTTAACACGCGACCATCGGCCCCCCGGATCCCGCCGGCCGCCTGGACCCACGCGGCCCTCCGACAGGTATTTAAAAATTTTGATTTTACACTTCCTGGTACCTGTCATTTCAAATGTCATTTGAAATGACAGGTACCAGCGCACCCTGGTTACTGTATAGGCGCTGTATTAAGCGCCTATACAGTAAAATGGGTTACGCGGCCATAACCCTTCCCTACCGCTTTAAAGCCGCGGCATGCATTTGCATGCGATTAGAGGAGAGTATCGGGGAGTTAGTGAAGAGAACTGTGCGTGCGGGGAGGAAGGGTGCGCCTGACACTACCTCACTGTTTTTACCGCGGCCTTACTGGATCGAGCCGAATCTAAGTTTATACCTGAAGCAATGGGGGTTGAAGTGACTTGCCCAAGGTCTTAAGGAGCAGCTGTGAGATTTGAACCCTGACTTACCTGGTTCACAGACTACTGCTGTAACAACTAGGCTACTCCTAGATACTTCTAGATACTCTAAGACAGTGGTCCCCAACCCTGTCCTGGGGGCCCACCAGCCAGTCTGGTTTTCATGATATCCACAATGAATATGCAAGAGAGTAAGTTTGCATGTTATAGAGGCAGTGCATGCAAATTTTCTCTCATGCATATTCATTGTAGATATCCTGAAAACCCGACTGGCTGGTGGGCCCCCAGGACAGGATTGGGGACCACTGTTCTAAGATAATGTCTTTGACTGACTTCCATGGTACTATGTCAGATGTCTAGGTCCTTTTCACAATTTACCAAATTGCACCAATTGCACTTGTATATCTCCAAGAGCAAGAAGATGTAGGAACCACACACACTGAAAATTTATAGAATCATCTTATTCTTCCTCTTCTGGAAAAATGAACGTCTACATCTGTAGAGGCACCTTTGCCCATAATAAAAAAGGCAGTTTTTTCCTGCTTGGAATCATTACATGGTGCAGTCTTAGCATAAGTGCCATTCCTCCTCTATTAAAGAGGGTGTCACAGAGTTGGAGAACGGCTAGATGGGGATCCCCGCAAGAGTAAGACCAAATTCTAGGGCAAGACTGGTCAGGATCTTCTGCCTGGACCAGCCACCTCCCCCACAGGTTCATCCCTTAGGTTTCTGGCTAGCAGGACTTAGGCTGTACTTGGAAATAGCTGGGTCTGGAAGCCAGGGCTAGAACGGAGGCGCAGGCTGTTACTGAAGGTAGGCAGGAGCTGGAGACAGATGAGGGCTGGAACAGGAGGCAAAACCTAGCCTGACTGGACTGGAAACACGCTGGAAATAGTGGTACAGTCTGGAATGTGGACAAGGTCAAGATCTAGTACTTGAGATGGGCTGAAGAGAGAAAAGGAAACTGGGGCCATAGAGAGGACTAGACAAGAAATACAGAAGGCCTGAAGGGCAAGGAAGTACCAGAAGGCCTAAAGGCCAAGGCAGATCAAGGTAGTACAGGAGGGCTGAAGGCCATAGGGCAAGCAAGGCAGAGCTTGAAGGCCACAAGCCAGCAAGGCCCAAAGTCCATGCAGCAAGACAGAGCAAGGCTAGAAGACCTGAAGCCCAGGAGACAAGGATAGAAGGCTAAGGAGGCCCCAGGGCAAGGAAAGTAGTAAGATAGCTAGTCCCAAGGGCTTCGCAGGAATGGGAAGAGCTGGGCCAAACAAAGAGCTGAAGAGACTCAATGACAGATGGACCCTACTGAGTCATCAACCTGTCGAGCAGGTGGCTAGAGTGAAAGCAAGGTTAGCTCTGTGAGGATCTCTGCTGGTGGATTGGCTGCAAAGCAGGCAGAACTGTTAGAGAGGGGGAGGTAAGCCATATTCTTTTCCACCAAAGGATACTGATATGAACAGTGCTCCTATTCATGCCGTTGTTTCCAGGAGCAGCATCAAAACAAGCCATGTAAGAGTGAGGGGCAATCTAAACCCCTACAACATATGTAGACCAAAGCCAATTCTAAATTTTTCTACATCTTCAACAATACTTCCTTACTATTCTTTGTTTTCCCATACCTGAATGATTGGCTTATATCCAGCTAGTCTCTTCAGAAATCGATTCATCTATTTGGTCACCTCATGATGACTGAGGTGATCAAATCAGCCAGATAGCTTCTATGGAAGAGATCTGGAAAGGGGAATGACGAATGATGTGATAAAATTTGCAGATGACACAGTTATTTAGAGTAGTTAAATCACAAGCAGATTTTGATAAATTTCAAGAGTTCCTTATGAGACTGGTCATTCAAAGTGCAGATGAAATTTAATTTGGACAAGTGCAAAGTGATGCATATAGGGAAAAATAATCCATGCTGTAGTTACATGATTAGGTTTCATATTAGGAGTTACCACTCAGGAAAAAGATCTAAGCATCATAATGGACAATACATTAAAATTGTCAGCTCAGTGTCTTATGGCTGTCAAAAAAAAATAAAAAAGTAAACAATATTAGGAATTATTAGGAAGGGAATGGTGAATAAAATGGAGAATGTCATAATGCTTCTGTATTGCTCCATGGTCAGATTGTACCTTAAGAATTCTGGTCACAGCAACTCAAAAAAGATATAGTAGCACTGGAGAAGGTACAGAAAAGAATGACCAAAATGATAAAGGGGATAGAAAGGCATTTTTATGAGGAAAGGCTAAAAAAATTATGGCTATTCAGCTTGGAGAAGAGACGACTGAGGGAGGTTATGATAGAGGCTAATAAAATCATGAGAGGACTAGAACAGGTAAATGTGAATTGGTTATTTACTCTTTCAGATAATAAAAGGACTAGGGGGCGCTCCATGAAGTTAGCAAGTAACACATTTAAAACAAATCAGAGAAAATTCTTTTTCAGTCAACGCACAATTAAACTCTGAAATTCATTGCCAGAGGATGTGGTTAAGGCAGTTAGCATAGTTCGGTTTAAAAAAGGTTTGGACAAGTTCCTGGAGAAGTAGTCCATAAGCTGCTGTTAAGTTGATTTAAAGAATAGTCACTGCTTATTATTGTCAGTAGTAGCATATGTTTAATGTGTGGGTACGTGCCGGGTACTTGTATCCTGGATTGGCCATTGTTGTAAACAGGATGCTGGGCTTGATGGACCCTTGGTTTGACTAAGTTTGGCAACTTCTTATGTTCTTACCTTTCTTGCTTGTTGCTGCTTAGCAACTGCTTTGTATAAAGACCACAGCTTTGGATAGACAGCTTTTCTAAGCTCCATCTTTGGACTTGCAAAAATAACAAACGAATCATATGCAACCTTAAGCTTGGAAATTTCCACTTGTGTGGCTAATATTATCCTGCATGTCTGCAGAGAAAACAAAGTTGCTTAGCTGTAACAAGTGTTGTCCGAAGACAAGAAAAATCAATTTTGTGATTCCTCCCATCTCCCCATCTGTAGAGTTGAAGCTTAGTTTGCTATTAAGACTGAGAAGATGTGTGTTGGTGGGCAGCTGTGCAGGAATGCTCAGAATGACCTAGGTTTTTCTGAGCTCTTAAGAGAGCTTTCTGTTTCTATGCAGTTGGATGACATTATTCACTTATCTAGCTAATTTATCCTGCTGTCTGTGGTAAACCCTGGTTACATGTAAACATCTTAGTTTTTGACTAGATTCTTATTTGTTCAGTTACCTTTTTCATAGAATAGTAAAGGAAAAGTGGACCTGTTTGGATCTACAATAGTCTTGTGCTCACTTCTCATTATCCCTATGCAAACAGGGACACTACAAGTCATCAGTTACAAATTATATTTTTTGAAACTAATCAAAATGATGTATACAGGAATGTCTTACCAACTTTCTTTCAGAAAGCTTTCTCTGTAACCTTGCTTGAAGTACAGCAGCATGGAATGTAGTAAAACGCACATATGTTAGCTCCAGCTCGGGGGAATTATGGGTAATAAAGCTTTGTATGAGAAAGTTTAGCCACCCATTCTTGATTAGGGTTCTTTTTTTTTGTTTTCAGTGATATAACTTGTAGCCTTATACTGTATCATGGTCTCGCATTTTAAGCAAAGATAGCTGGGAGGGAGTTGTCGAACACAGGCAGTTTTCCTGTCTGATTTGACCCCTTCTTACACCCTATCACATACCAGCTGCTAGCAAAAAACAAAAAAAAAGAGGTACCCACATCCATATTATCAAAATCGTAAGGAAAAGTCTATTTCCTAGCGTGTAGACAAATGGACTCAGGACCAGTGGGTTTATGCTCCCCTGCCAGCAGATGGAGATGGAGCAAGCTGATGTCACAGTATATATAACCCAGACTTTCTCAGCAAGGAGAGTATTCTCCATCTCCAGCAGATGGTGGACGTGTATCTCCCTATGGAGATTGCTTTGAACTTTTTGAAAGGAGAAATTCTAAATTCAGGAAAAGAAAGCCCTATTGTTCTGTGGAGATAACTAAAGGTCCCTCCCCCAGTTGAGAATTCCTGAGGGGATTTATGTGGTCCCTCAGAGGTGTGCCTTGGTCTGCTAACTGGGTTTTCTGGCATGGACTTAGCTGCTAGTTCAGCTGAAAGGCAGCGGATGCAGGAGACTGAGTGTGGCGGGACGGCATATGCCCTCTTCCCCCACAGCCGGAGACTGTCTCTGTACTCAACCCATAAGCACTGAGCTCAGGTAAGGTTTAAAAAAAAAAAAAGAGAAAGTTTTACTTGAATCAGAGACAGAGGGATTTCAGGACTTCCTCTGGTCTCCATTCTTGGCATGCCATGCTGGCGTTCGTTCCCACTCCCTTTGGGGTTGGGGAACTGGGCAGCCTGGTGGGTTGAATGCTCCCAGTGGACTAGGCCCCACACTTAAAGAGAAAATCCTAACACCACGTGGTAGGCCGTGGCAGCTGTTTTCACGCGCTCTTGTGCATGTTCTGCTGCCCTCTATAGGCCATCAGTGTGTGCAGTGTGTCGGCTCTGCGCATGTGTTGTGTGCTTGGTTTTTGGGTGCGCTTTTTACACTCTCAAACTTTTTTACGTGCTTAACTTGGCGCACAGGATGTGCGTGCACCTTGCCATACTTTCTTCTAGGTGCTTATTTTTTGGGCGCATTTCATTTTTGAGCGCGAGCCGTTCCGACGCATGTTTCCTGCATAGATGGTGCTAGTAAGCAAGAAGTCTAAGTATCTTCCTATTTGGTGCCTGTCATATTAGGACTTCTCAGCCTGACCTAGCTTCTAACATGTGTCAGCGCTGCTCAGACGCTCAGGAAAAGTTGTCGTCTTCGGATTTTGCTAAGCCTGGCTCTTCCCATTCTGAAGATGGGTTGGTCACGGCCTTGCCTAGGGGGACACCAGATCTTGGTTCTCCTTTGACTGGCTCCTCTGCTGGCGAGGGTAGTTCTGTGGGACCAGCTCCAGTTCCTTCTGGGCTTGGTCTGGACCCGACTGCTTTTTCTTGGGTGGAATTTTTTCAAGGCTTACAAGCCTTTCTTCAGGTGTAGTCCTCCGCTTCCACCATTTCTGTCCAGTTGGACCCTCAGCTGGTGGCTCCTCCCTCTTCCAGTCCTATGCATAACTGCTGGGGCTAGTCTTTGTTCCCTGCGGGTGTTCCTGACAGGAATCCGGATGGCACGGATGATGAGGTTAATCCTGATTCCCTGAAAGATGGGGAAATTCCTTCAGGGCTGGAACCATATCAAACAATGTTGTGGTTCTTTCGTACAGATGAACTGTCAGCCCTGATTTCTCAGACCTTGAAACATTGGGTGTTCCTGGTTTGGATGCTATGGCAGAGCCGAGGAAGAATCCCAATTTGGTTTTCTTATGTAAAGTCTCTTGTTTTTCCCCAGTGATGGATGCCATCCAGGAATTGATTGATCTGGAATGGGATGCCCCAGAGGTAAATTTTAAAGGGGGTCGGATATTAGAAGTCTTGTACCTCCTGGATCTGGATATGAGAGAGCGTTTACGTTTTTCCCAAAATGGATGCTCTAGTATGTGCCGTGTCTAATCGGACGGCTATCCCTGTAGAGGGAGGAGCGGTCTTGCAGGATGTACAAGATAGAAGGATTGAGGCTATTCTTCAGCAAGCCTTTGAGGCACTGGCGATGAATTTACAGATTGCCTCCTGTTGTGCCCTAGTGGCGAGATCTTGTCTGCTTCTCTCTCAGGAGGTTGAGTCTAAAGGGAATTCCAGAGTGGTTATGGAGCCTGCTGCCACCTTTTTAGCAGATGCAGGCTGTGATTCGGTCTGGACCTCGGCCAAGCGGTCAAGCATCAACTCTGGTTGTGAAATTGGTCAGCTAACACAGCTTCTAAAGCCAATTTTACCAAGATGCCCTTTAAAGGCTTGCTTTTGTTTGGGAGCGAGTTGGAGAAACTGGCCAGTAAGTGGGGCATGTTTCCGGCATCTCAGTTGCTGGACGATAAGAAACAGTTACAGCGCTCCTTTGGTATGAGGGGCCGTTACTGGGGTTCCAGGTGTTTTCGTCCCTACAAAGGGACGACCTTTCAGTGGACTTGGCCCTTCGGTAGGTCTCAGTCCTTTCATCCCCAGCAGCCCAAGAGGGGAGCGGGCTTGGCTGGTGGACCTTCCCGAGCTTCCCAATGAAGGTTTGCCGACCCACCTTCTGGAACAGGAAATAGGAGGATGTTTCTCTCTCTCTCTCTCTCTTTTGTTGGAGGTGGGTCAAAATCACATCAGACCAGCGGGTCCTGGAGGTGATATGTACAGGATATGCACTGGAATTTTGCAGTATTCCTCAGGACGTGTTCATGGAGTCCCCTTGCCACTCTCCGCAGAAGAAGCAGGCAATGGAGTTCATGCTTCAAAGGCTCCTCAGACTGAGGGCTGTGGTTCCGGTGCTCACGTCTCAAGAAAGTATGGGGCTATATTCCATTTATTTTGTTGTGCCCAAGAAGGAGGGCTCCTCTTGTCCCATCTTGGATCTCAAGAGGGTCAGCCGTCACTTGAAGGTGACTCATTTTTTAATGGAAACCTTTTACGGTGCAGTCGGGTGAATTTCTGACCTCCTTGGATCTGTCAGAGGCTTACCTTTATATTCCTATCCGATTGGAGCACTAACGCTTTCTACGCTTTGCGGCGTTGGGGCACCATTATCAGTTTTGGGCACTGCCTTTTGGTCTAGCCACCACTCCCAGAACATTTTCCAAGATTATGGTGGTGGTAGCGGTGGCCTTGCGAAAAAAAGGAATCCTGGTGCACCTGTATTTGGCCAACTGGCTGAATCAAGCCAAGTCTCAGGAAGAGAGCCGCCTGGTGACACAAGGTGATCTTTTTATTGCAGGAGCTTGGTTGGGTGGTGAACCTGACCAAGAGCAATTTTCAACCATCCCAGTCATCGGAGAATCTGGCGGTCTGGTTTGACATGGGACAGGACAGAGTTTTCCTACTGAAAGTTCGGATCCAGAGATTGTCTCAAGTGTGTCAGCTGATGAATACCATAAGCCCAATAGTGTGGTCCTTCCTACAGGTACTTGGCTTGATGGCAGCTACCCTGAAAGTGGTGCCGTGGGCAAAGGTGCATATGCGTCCTCTTCAGTGCTCTCTGCTATCTCATTGGAACCCGCAGTCTCAGGATTATGTAGTTCAACTCCACTTGCTGATGGAAATCTGCTCCCACCTCCAGTGGTGGTTGCAAGAGGATCATCTGAGAAAGGTTGGTACTCGCGACAGATGTGAGCCTCCATGGTTGGGGGCTCACTGTCTGGAGTTAATGGCCCAGGGATACTGGAATGCCGAAGAGTCCTGCTGGAACATCACTCGCCTGGAGGCCGAGGCGGTTTGGCTGGTATGCTTGCAGTTCAGCCACAGGCTGCAGAATGAAGCAGTTCGTGTGATGTCGGACAACGTGACATCGGTGGCCTGTATCAATTGCCAGGGAGGAGCCAAGAGCCAGCAAGTGCGCAGGAAATAGACCAGCTGATGGAATGGGCAGAAGATCATCTGCAGATGATCTCGGCCTTTCACATTGCAGGAAAAGACAAAGTAAGAGTGGACTTTCTCAGCAAGAAGAGTCTGGACCCAGGAAAGTGGGTGTTGTCAGCTGAGGCATTTCAGCTGATTGTGGATTGCTGGGGCCTTTCATTCCTAGACCTGCTGGCGACGTCTTGAAATGCAGTTTCCTCACTTCTACAGTCGCAGGAGAGATCTGTGGTCCTTGGGAATAGATGCTCTCCTGCAGGTCTGGCCAGAAGACAGATTGCTTTATGCCTTTCTTCTGTGCCCCTTGCTGGGCAGGATAATTCGCAAGATCGAAGGCCACAGGGGGCTAGTACTCCTGGTGGCACCGGACTGGCCCAGGTGTCCATGGTATGTGGATTTGTGATTCCTGGTGGAGGCCCCCCCTTCATCTTCCACCACACATGGATCTGCTTCAGTAGGGACCATTTCTTCATGAAGATGTGACTCGATTCTGTTTTACAGTTTGGCCCTTGAGAGGGCTCGCCTGTTAAAGCGTGGTTATTCCTCTACAGTGATTGCCACTTTACTTCATGTTCACAAGTTCTCTACTTCCTTGCCTTATGTGTGGGTTTGGAGAGTTTTGGAGGCCTGGTGTGAGGAGTAGTGTGTTCTTCCTCATTCAGTTAAGATCTCTCTCATTCTGGATTTTTTGCAGGATGGACTGAATAAAGGCTTGGCCCTTAATTCTTTGAAGGTGCAGGTTGCAGCTCTTGCGTGTTTCAGAAACCTGGTGAATAATGTTTCCTTGTCTCATCCTGATGTGGATCACAACCTATTCACCCAAGAACCACCGTATTCCAGTGTACCGTAGTGTCTAACAACAACGTCAAAATCAATGGTACAGCAGGTATAATTAAGCACCTCACAGGTTTTCTTAGCCAAATATATGTAGGCTCCTTACTTCGAAGGTCTGTATTATGGGACATACTCTACTATGGTACAGGGTCACCTTGCTTTCATTTTTTTTAAATTTTTTAAATTGTAAATCCTAGATTACGTTATATGTCCTTTTTGTTGAAGTTTTTTCTTTATATTAAAACCAGTCATCAATTGTCTCGCAATCTCCAAAGGTACAAAAGGGGACACTAATACTCATCTACTCCAATCCTGGTAGTTCACCCGACACAGCTGTGTTTCGGACATCAACGTCCTGCTTCAGGGGGTATCCTTCAGTATCTCCTTATGAAAGCGTTGTCACGGAGCCTTCTTCAATTTGTTGGCTTACATCTTCTTTTTAATTCCACGCCGGAGCGGCTCTGGCTTGGCATCCCACCATGTTGACCTGAGACCTCCTAGGGCATGCGCGGGCGCACACCTCATGTCTTGTAGCAGTGTTGGTGCGAACCTCAGGGGCGTCCCCCTCGAGTGACATCACTGCTTCCTACTTCAAAAAGTTGCCCATTTGTTGACTCTCGCCAAGTTAGCAATAGATTGGATTTGTTCCGGTCTGAAGCTGCTCTGCCGCTTCTACTGCTGCTGGAAGCTACCTTCACCCTCCGGGGTGCTACTAACCTGGGTACCTGCTCCTCAGGGGCCCCTTGCTTATTTCCAGGTGCCTATCCTAAATACAGGTACTTGCTCCTCGAGTGTCTGTGTGTCTATCCTGGTGCCTGCTACCAATTCTTCAATCTGCTGAAACACTATCTATCAGCTATAGAGAGTGAGTACTACTTCTCCCAGTCTATCTACAGCTCCTCGCTGTCCATCTGCATCAGACCCTACACCACCATTGTGGAACGGATCTCCTCTGCCGAGGATCACAGACTGTTGATACCTATCCTCTCTCTACGCTCATTGGGAACTCTATGTACTCAGCTACAAGGGAGTGTGTTATAACATCTGCCAGTCTGTCTTTCCTACAGTGCCTTACTGGACATCTGCATCGGGGCCTTACACCACCATTGTGGGACGGGTCTCCTAGGCCAAGGATCACAGACTGCTACTATCTAATCTACTCTCTACTGCCACCTCTGGTGAATCATACTAGCTGTATAATAAAAGATATATTCTCTGTGTTTGTGCATCTGAGTCTAGCCCGGTGCTACAGTTCCCTGTGGGGCTCCTCCCCTTGGGAGATACCATCACTGTTGCCCCTGAGAATCCACCAAACACCTCGATATCATAACATAAGCAGGGTGCTCCGGCTTCGCGGGCTACCATAGCTCATTGGATTAAGGAAGTGGTCGGCCGCATATGCCACTGGTCCTGAGTCCATCTGTCTACACTAAGGAAAATGAAATTATCAGGTAAATAATTTCTCCATTTTGTTAGTGTTAGATTGCCAACTGACTCCAAATTTTCAGGACAGGTTGAGCCAGTTCTGGTTTTATTGTACTGCCTGCATAGATTTGTAGTTCTGGTGTCCCTATTAATTTCCCTGAGAAAATTTCATGTAGGCCATTGTATAAAACCAGAACTGGATCAGTCTGTCCTGAAAATCTGTAGCCAGTTGGCAGCCTTAGTTAGTGTCTGCTGATTAGTGAACTTTTCTTAGACTTTCCTATGATTCTTTTTCTATAACTTGCATAAAAAATATATTCATCCAGCTGTCTCCTCTGCATCCAATTCTCTTTTGACATGATTTCTTTTTCCTCTTCTCATCCCATCCTCAACTCCTCCTCCTCTGTCCTTTGATTTTTCTTCTTCATTTATTTTACTTTTACCTTTCTCCTCCTCCCTATGCTTCTCACCTCTTAATGCTACCTTTTCCTCTTATTCCCCTCTGCCTCCCTCCCTGGAGACCCCAAACCTCCAGATCCCTTGTCTAGTGTTCCTTGTTGCCATTCTTCCCCTAATCATTCCTATTCTGTCTCCTCCTCCACAATCCTCTTGTTATTATCTTACTTTACTTCTTTCCTTTCTCTTCTGTTCTCCTGGCCTCTTCTCTCCTGGTGCAGATTATACCTGCAGCAGTGGCAGTGTGATCTTCATCCTGCAGGTGGCCTCCCCTCTCCCTTCCCTTTCCCTCTTATTTATTTATTTATTTATAACTTTTATATACCGAGGTTCAATTAACAAGATTAATTATCACTTCGGTTTACATTACAACCAGCAAAGTTAACAGAGACAAAGTCTTGTTTTACAAAGAACAGGGTAGAAATAACCTGGAATAAACAATGAACAGGGTAGAAATAATTTGGAACAACATATTCTGGATAAACATAGAGTGGGTGAAGCAAGTATAGAGAATTGGGTCTGTATAACTTGGGCGAAAAACAGGGATAATTGAGTAGGGATAATTGATTAACGCCTGCCTTTGTAAATTTTTGAGAGTAAAATGTGCGGCTTGGCCGCACATTTTACTTTCAGTATCCCGCAGGGATAACTAATAGGCTCATCAACATGCATTTGCATGTGATGAGCGCTATTAGTTTCAAGGGGGGTTGACCATGCGTTTTCCACGCACTCTTACCCCTTACAGTATAAGGGATAATAATAGCGCGTGCCAGCATGCAGCTCTTGTGGCCAGAGCTGCATGCTGGCATTCTGTTGCAGTGTTGGCTTTACATTTCTACCACCACTATTATCCTCTGCACTGGCAGCAAGAGGAGATGAGGTATCACCATGGGAGGATGTATATTGTACATCCTGTGGCTGTGTGAGTACTGTCATTGACATGTGTATGTATCGTGGTGATATCGGGGTTAAGCAGTAAGAAACAAGAACGACTGCTTTGTAAAGCATGATTCCCTGGGCTGTGAGGCCAAAGGGTTCCAATGAAATGTTTTAATACTCAGACAAAGCAAAATCTACATTATTAGATTAATCTTATCAATAATAATTTACTGATTGTGTTAGGTTTCAAAGGTGTGTGACTGTGCATCAGAAGCTAGTGATTTCACCTTGTCATTATTAAATGGGAGTGTCATCACAAAAGCAGTGCCAGCAGCAGATCTATAGACAGCTAGTACCCAAACCCGTCTTTCAGCATACTTGGAGACGTAGAAGAAAGGACAGAAGGAGAAAAGTCTGTAAATTCATTCAGCATGGAAAACAGAGTTGCAGTATTGTTACCAAACAAGTTCAATATCACTCCATGATCACACTGACCATTTTGACAATGTTTTTCTGGCTAGCTGGTTACCATACTACCTTACATCATAATTGTCCCTATCAAGATGTAACATTGAAATGGGGTGCTCGTATACATTCAGAATACTTCAGCTTCCATATTCCCTCAAATTTCACAATCAGATTAGTCAGTAAGAGCAGTACCCAACTCCTCCTTTCTGTGAGCACTGCTCTGCAGAGTTTCTAATCTCAGCCAAACGTGAGCAGCATGAACCCAAGATAGGAATCAAACTGGAGCTTCCCTCATCTGGCCATTTCTTCATACTGAGCTCTTCTCATGGAATAAGCACCCAGCAGGAGCACAGCAGCAGTCTGTCCAGTAAAGCATAACTGGGTTACAGCAAGGATTAGAGACATTTTTGGAAGATAGATCAATTACAAGCTCAGGCCATCACCCCCAGGTTCAGTGCTTCCCTAAACTATGACTGCTAGGAACTACACATGTCCATTTCTTACTTTCTGTAAATAACTGCCACTTGACACTTTCAGACAGGATACTGGACTAAATGAGATTTTGATCTGGCCCAGGTTGAGAATTTTTAATTCTCCGAGGACAAGCAAGATGGCAGTCCTCACACATAGATGACATCATCAGATGGAGCCCTGGATGCAGAAAACTTGTCAAAGTTTCTAGAACTTTGACTAAGCACACAGAGCATATCCAGCATGCCCTGTACTCAGCGTCCACATGAGGTCCCTCTTCAGTCTCTTCTGCAAGCTGTAAACCTCGCAGAGTGACTGAGTTCGCTTTGGCTATTTTTAGCCTTGTGGAAAATGTTTTTGCTCTTCGCGTTTTAGTGTTTTTTCCTTTGATTCCATTACCAGGTTCCTCTTGGTGCCTTCCCATACTGTCTCTAGTCAGGGTTTTCGGCATTTCAAGTAAGTTTTCTTTTGCTGTTTCCCGCCCATGGTGGCAGTACCTCAGTGCCCGCTGCCATCGCTTTTGACTTTGCGTCCCTTTTGTTTCACCCTGTCAATGGCCATGTCCGGTTTTCATCAGTGCCCGAGGACTACATCTATCACTGATCCTCATGAGGTATGTATCCTCTCCTGGGGGTATCGCATGATGTCAGAGGTTGCTGCTTATGTGCACAGATGATCACGAAGGGACATCGGCTTTGACATGACAAGATGGATCAGCTACTTGGGTCAAGGAAGTCTGAGCTGGCGACATCGATGGGCACCACGCCATCAACATCAGCAGTACTGTTGCTTCCATGGATGCCACTGGTGGATAGGGGCGCCAGAGACTGATCGTTGTCTATCTCCTCCAGGCCAAAGATGCTGGATTTGTTGTCTTCAACCTCGGTACCGGGAAGACCGGGCCGATCATTGAGGGAAGCCTAAGAAGCATTGGCATCAGTCCCCGTCTGCATGTTGCAGGGAGGCACTGGCTTATACTGCAGTGCTCTTGAAGCGACCCCATGGTGAGGGGAGCCCATCGTTTATCAGTGCCAGGGGTCTGCGACGGTCTCCAACAGTCTTGGGTGCCAGTCACTGATCCCCCTTGTTGATACAAAGATCTGGCCATCCCTCCTTCCTGCCAGTCAGTTTTGGCATAGGCAATGTTTGAGGAGGAGCTGGAGTGCTGAGTCCAGCTGGTCCTATGGCTCCGCAGCCGGTGCCACCCATCCTTCTGGAGAAGCTCGAAGTGCTCATCGGTGCGTTAACAACCCAGCTGGCACCAGTTCTTGGGCAGCTTCAGTGTCCGGCGGGACACACTACCAATACAGTGGTCATTGCCAGTTCCTCCGAGGAGGAAGCTCTGCCGAGGCCAGCAGAGATGCCAAAGCCTGTAGCCCCCCATCCAGTTCCACCGGTGCCTGCACTTCTGGACGAAGACCAAGCACCTAGGACCTCATCCCCTGTAGCATACAGTGAGGATGAGGGTTCCAGTGACCCTCTGGGGGGATGATCAAATGAGGAGCCCTCTGATCATCTCCCGTCAGAGCCTTCTCTTTCAGATGAGGGAAGAAAGACTCCTCCTGAGGACTTGACCTTCACAGGGTTTGTGAGAGTGATGGCAGATGCTTGAGATCCTCCAGTTCATGGAGCCTCCTAAGGAAATTGTGGTGGTCCCAGTACATGAGATCCTTAAGGATTTGCTGCTGAAGATATGAGAACACCCACTCACAATGCCTCAAGTTAACAAGGAGTGTACGGGGTCTACCTCATCCAGAAGGTTGCCGGATTTGATAAGCATCAGCTGCCTCACCAGTCTGTGGTGGTCGAATCCGCTCTCAACAGGGCCAAGCACTCTCAGACCCATACTTTGGCACTCCCAGGGAAGGACTAGAGAGCGAAGGACACTCTTGAGAGGAAGGTGTTCCAAGGCACCATGCTTGTTGCCCACATTACTGCCTACCAGCTCTACATGAACCAGTACTCACAGAACATCTGGAAGCAGGAGCAGGAGGTGGCTGAGTGACTGCCTGAACAGCAGAAGGGCACGGTCATGTCACTGGTGGACTGGGGTCTGGAGTGCAAAAAACACGAGGTCTTTGTGACCTATGTTGTTTTCGAAACAGCATCAAGAGTCTCTGCAGTGGGAATCGGCACCTGCAGAATGGAATGGCTGCGGGCCTCGTATCTTCAACCAAAGATACAAGAACGACTCACTTTAATGCAATGTTCTGAAGAGATTCTCTTTGGAGATAGGGTGAGGGATGCAGTGACCCAACTTTGGTTCCACCATGAGACCCTCCAACATCTCTTTACCAGTACTCCGGACCTATCCTTGTCATCCAGGAGGCCATCGAGACTGGGGCCAAGGAACTCTTTCTTTCACCAGAGGAAGTAGTATCCTCCACCTCCTTGCTCCCCTTCAACACCCTCGGGGCTCCCATGGCAGTCCCTACCAGTTCCTCAGTCAACTCCAGGTACAGGGTTTTGACTGGGCTGTAGGAAGCGTAAGCAAGATGCCTGTCCCTGGGATGATGGACCTTCCGGCCGGGGCAGGTTGCGGTTCTTTGTGAACCAGTGGCCCAATTTAACTTCGGACCAGTGGTTCTGTCCATCATATGCCAAGGGTATTGGGTGACCTGCCAGATTGCCCTCCAATCCCACATTGGGGGCTGGCAGCTCATCAGGAGGATATTACAAGTGGAGCTCTCCCTCTTAATGGATATAGTGGTCAAGCGCATACCACCAGGACAAAGAGGGCAGGGATTCTACTCCAGGTACTTCCTGATTCCAAAGAGAACAGGGAGATTCCGACCCATCCTAGACCTAAGGACCTTGAACAAGTTTCTAAAAGAGAAAAGTTCAAGATGGTTTCCCTGGGCACCTTTATCCCCCTTTTGAAGAAAGAGGACTGACTATATTCCCTCAACCTGAAGGACACATACACTCATATTGACATCTTCCTATGTGTCAGAAAGTATCTCTGATTTGTGGTGGGAACACAGCACTTCCAGTACCGGGTGTTGCTGTTTGGGCTCGCATCAGTCCCATGGGTCTTCACAAAATGCCTGGCCATGGTGATGGCACACCTCCGCAGACTGAGAGTGTATATCTTTCCAAATCTGGATGATTGGCTGGTCAAGAGCATGTCTCAGGCAGGGGCCGTCAGGTCCATGTGCTTGACTATTTGGTTGTTGGAGTCATTAGGGTTCGTTACCACCCAGGAAAAAGATCTAGGCATCATAGTGGATAATACTTTAAAATCGTCAGCTTAGTGTGCTGCAGCAGTCAAAAAAGCAAACAGAATGTTAGGAATTATTAGGAAGGGAATGGTTAATAAAACGGAAAATGTCATAATGCCTCTATATCACTCCATGGTGAGACTGCACCTTGAATTCTGTGTACAATTCTGGTCGCCGCATCTCAAAAAAGATATAGTTGTGATGGAGAAGATACAGAGAAGGGCAACCAAAATGATAAAGGGGATGGAACAGCTCCCCTATGAGGAAAGGCTGAAGAGGTTAGGGCTGTTGAGCTTGGAGAAGAGAGAGCTGAGGGGGGATATGATAGAGGTCTTTAAGATCATGAGAGGTCTTGAAAGAGTAGATGTGAATCGGTTATTTACACTTTAGAATAATAGAAGGACTAGGGGGCATTCCATGAAGTTAGCAAGTAGCACATTTAAGACTAATCGGAGAAAATTCTTTTTCACTCTGTGCACAATAAAGCTCTGGAATTTGTTGCCAGAGGATGTGGTTAGTGCAGTTAGTGTAACTGGGTTCAAAAAAGGTTTGGATAAGTTCTTCAAGGAGAAGTCCATTAACTGCTATTAATCAAGTTTACTTAGGGAATAGCCACTGCTATTAATTGCATCAGTAGAATGGGATGATCTTAGTGTTTGGGTAATTGCCAGGTTCTTGTGGCCTGGTTTGTCCTCTGTTGGAAACAGGATGCTGGGCTTGATGGACCCTTGGTCTGACCCAGCATGGCAATTTCTTATGTTTTTATGTTCTCAACTACCCAAAGTTCCATCTCAGCCCATCACCTCAGTTGGAACCCTGCTAGACAAGGCTCAGGCCAAGGCCTTTCTGCCCCGCCAGAGGGCCGTCCTCATGGCGACCATCGCGGCAGAGATTCAGCAGAGCCTGCAGGTATCAGCCCAGCACATGTTGAGGCTGTTAGGGCCATATGGCCACAACCATCCATGTTACTCCCTTGGCAATTTTACATGTGCACAGAGCCCAGTGGAACCTGAGGTCCCAGTTGCACCAGGCCACTCAAAGCCTTCAGGATTGAATCCGAGTCACCCTCTCTCTCCAGGGCTCATTGTTTTGGTGGCAGGTACTTTCCAGTCTGGAACAGGGGGATCTCATTTCGGAGTCTCCCCACTCAAATTGTCCTAACTACGGATGCATCTACCCTGGGGTGGGTTGCTCATGTAGATGGGCTCAGAACCCAGGGTTTTTGAACCCTTCAGGAATGTTCTTGTCAAATCAACTTTCCTGGAGTTTTGTGCGATCAGGTATATGCTTAGAGCTTTCAGAGATTGGCTGTCAAGAAAGTTGTCCTGATTCAGGCCAACAACCAGGAAACCATGTGGTATGTCAACAAGCAGAGAGGCACAGGATTGTACCTTCCGTGTCAGGAAGTGGTCCAGATCTGGTCGTAGGCCCTGACCCACGGGATGGTGTTCAGGGCCATGTACCTGGCCAGGACAGAGAACATGATAGCGAACAGGCTGAGTCAAGCCTTCATACCCCATGAATGGTCCCTGAACCCCAGGGGGTAGTGAATCCGATATTCCACCTCTGGGAGACCCCGGACTTAGATCTGTTCGCATCCCCCTGCAACAAGAATGTGCCTCTTCTCACCAAGATGAACGAACCCTGCACAGTTTGGATTGCAAGCGAGCCTTAGCTTTCTATCCAGAGCAGACTGAAGCCCATAGACAGTCCACCCAACTTTTTTTGTTTCTTTTGATAAGAATATGTTGGGCGTTGCCTTTGCCAAATAGACAATATCCAGTTGGCTACCAGATTGCATCTCCTTCTGTTATGCCCAAACAGGACTGCATCTTGGGGGTCATGACAGGGCTTATTCTGTGAGAGCCATGGCAGCGTCAGTGACCCACTTGCGAGCAGTTCCCGTGGAGGAGATCTGCAAGGCTGCAATGTGGAGTTCTCCACACATTCACATTCCATTACTGTCTGGATAGGGATGACTGATGCGATAGTAGGTTTGGCCAATCTGTATTTTGGAATCTGTTTGAGATGTAGAACCCAGCTCTCTCCTATTTAAGGTCTGTTGTTTGGGTTCAGGCTGTCTCCCCCCTCTGTTACCATCAGCACCATTGTTGTGCCTGTTGGCACCTGATTAGGTGTCTGTTAGTCATCTTTTTGTGTTGGGGGGGAGCAGCCTGTAGCTAGGGATTCACGCTTGTGTGAGGACTACCAACCTTCTTGTCCTTGGAGAAAGCAGAGTTGCTTAGCTGTAACAGATGTTCCATGAGGACTGCAGGATGTTAGTCCTCACAAAACCTGCCTGCCACCTTGCAGAGTTGGGTTTCTCCTATTTTTTTATTTTAATCGTAATTCTATATTACGAGACTAAAGAAGGGACCCTGTGTGAATGCGTGGTATAGTGCATGCTGGGCATGCTCAGTGTGCCTAGTCAAAGTTCTTGAAACTTTAACATAAGTTTTCCACTTTGGGGCTCCATCTGATGATGTCACCCATATGTGAGGGCTAACATCCTGCTGTCCTCGGGGAGCACATATATCAGTTAATTTTATTGTAACATTTGCAGTCAGTTCTCTGCATGTTATTTTAAAACTCTTCTTTAACATTTCTAAAAACAGGTCATGAAAACATAGCATCTAACTTTTTGATAAGGATTAAAGAAGAGGAAGAACCATTTTTCATAGGACATCCTGAATCAGTGAAAAGAAGAAATATTAACAACTCAACAATAAGTGAGTACAAAGCTTGTTAAAAACTCAGTCCTTCTACAAAGTCGCTGCACTCTCAGGGCTAGCATTTTAGATATAGATGAAAAGTAATAGTATTGCGTATTCAAAATAATCATAGGTAAGAGTCCCAAAATGTGAGAGGATGAGTAAAAACAGCAAGGAAATGAGCAACTGGGCTAAAGGGTTATGCTGTGCTTTGCATTCTGCTGTAGCACTACAGAGTGCTACATTGAAGGCAGAGGCCCTCATGTAGGCCAAGTGAAAAAAGTTCTGTTGCTGGCATGGCTCTGAGGTAGTGCTGACCAACCCTGGTGCTCTCAGACCACTAAATGTTGTGGTCTGGTGCTTACAACCAGAAATATTCATCCTTTTGGTTACCTTTTAAGACCGGTCTTGGAGGCCTAAAGTTGTCCAGCCCTATTGTAAGATGAGCAGTTTCTAAAAGTCTTACAAAGTGACTAATGGTAGGAACAGCTGAGAAACAGGCAGGCAGATATGACTTGAAGAAGAGAGGTAAATCTCGGAGTAGGTCTCAGACTTGTTGGACCATTGGTCTTTATGTCATGGTTCTTGCTAGACTCCTAGATCTGACTGCAGATTACAGACAAAGGGAAGTATGTGAAAATTCTTCTAATTAACTCCTGGTTTTCTGTATCAGATAATTGCTTGTCAGGAGTCTACTGAACCTGTGTTAGAAATATGTGGACAGGGGAGCAGACAACTGCTGCATAGAATACAGCCATCCCCGTCTTACTGCTCTCTTGTGGATTTACTCATTACCATAGTTATTTTGTGATTACTCGCTAATAGTAGTAATAAGTGGTCTATGATATATTTATAAATGGACTGTGGAATAGAGCTGCAAGTTTCATTTGACACCATCTGTCTAAGGGAATGACCCATGCCAGGCCATTCATTACACAGCACCAGGAGATGTTCAGTCAGTCAAATTGCTTAATAGTCTAATATGCATTTTCCCCTCCATCCTTGTAACATTGTATGGTGTATAACAATGTTAGATCCTGCTATTGCAGGCAGCAAGTCACTTTTTTTTAACAGAGTTAACTCAAATTTAAAATGCCTATCAATAAGAAGTTCATAGGTACTTCAGTATATCTTAAGGGATATTTCTCCTATTACATAATGTGTATCTTGTAAATTGTGGCTCAGTCACATGTTCATTATCACCCTATATTAATACAGAATTCAGTATGAAAACAGGCTTTTCAGAGTATAAAACAGTGGAATGACATGCGACACTGATTCATGAAGTTCACTGTGAAGCTAGTTTTACATAGCTGGTGCATCTGTACTGTTTGCACACGGCTACTCTTCACAAACAGTGACATGATACAGTCATTTTACGTTGCTTACTTAAGACCTCCTTATGCAATAGTGTCTTGCTGCCAAATAACCATGATGCATCATTTTGGAGGCTAAAGGTCAGATTATCACCTTGCCAGGCCGGTTCGGCAAATGGCATTTGGCAGCCTTATGCACTCACCAATTTTGGACAGTATAATCAATCATATGTTTCATGTTTGTGATTTCCTGTTAGAAAGCAAGTATCTCTTGTCATTTGATGCCAAATGCCAGTTGCATGGGAAAGTTGCACTCAGTGGACCTGTTTAGGTTTCAGTAGAAATTACGGTAAAATGGTTCCTACTAGCGTTGCTAACTTCCTTAATATGCACTCAAGTTAGAACATAAACACTTGTCCTTTATTCAGCATGTACAACTGATAATCACTCAACACAGTCCTTGTTTAAGCCTCCCTTAGGGGCACTCCATTCAGAACCAGCAATGGCAACACCATGGTTATCCATCATAAGAAGTCCCGGCACTCGTCCTCTCCTCTGAGACATCACAGCAGACACCGGGGCCACCTTTCGTCAGCAGAGCTGCGGCCTCTGGCTCCAGCCCCTTCTAGGGAATCAACTAGCTTGGACTCCCGCTCCAGGTCCTTCTTCAGTGACCAAGAAGTTACAAGCCCACTTGGTCTCCGATCACGCACTTCTGCCAGTCAAGACAGCCAGGAAACAGGACCTCCCTCAGGCCAGGTAAAGCGCAGCCGCAGATTCAGGAAGCCCAACTTCACCATGACAGAGTTGGAGATCTTGGTGCAGGAAGTCCTCTGTCAGCACGAACACCTGTATGGCAGCCAGTCCCGCCAGACCACTCCAGATCGCCGGAAGCAGCTCTGGCTCCACATCCAGCAGGCTGTCAACAAGGAGGGTGTGGCGCTGCGGGAGATTGAGGATGTCAAACACAAGTGGAGGGACCTGAGGATGCAGACTAGCAAGAAGATGGCAGAGGCCAGGAAAAATGTGTCCAGCAGTGGCGAAATGTCACCTGTGGAGCAGCATCTCACTCCGCTGGAGCAGAAGATAGCTACGGTCATCCCGCAGATCTCTGTACAGGGCGTGCGGCAAGGAGGTGCCTCCAGGCCAGGTAGGAGACATTCTATTTTGCTTACACAGTCACAGTCATCACATCATAGGGATTCACCCCTGACAGTGGGATGCTATCACTCGCTAGAGGGTACAGATCCCACCTTTATATGTACCAGGCACTTGGGCTAGCCTTATGCTGGCTAGGAGTTCTATACAACACTTTAAATATGTCACATTAATTGCTATATTATGTCCTATGGGCCTGTACTTGAATAGTGCCTCTTGCTGCAGAGACAGCAGAAAAAGGGAAAGAGTTCCAGGGATCTCAGATTTTTTTTAAATATTCCGTGGTCCTGCTATAAGGTTATGTACATTAGTGTTTTCCAACCTTCTCCTGGAAACACACCTAGCTAGTTGGGTTTTCAGGATTGCTACAATGAATATGCATAAGAGAGATTTTCATAATCTGGGTCTCCAATGTAGGCAAATCTCTCATGCATATTTATTTTATTTATTTATTTAAGAATATTTGTATACTGCCTATACACAATGGGCATTAGGTCTAAGTGGTTTACACATACATAATTATAAAATGAAAAAGAGAAAAAAACCAGTCACATTTAGAGATAAAATATAAACAGTTAAAAATTAAAAGAAATAAAAACATACTTAAGAGACATGGAAGCCTAAAATTGTTAAAAGATCAGAAATTTATCTTACTAAATGCTAAGGTACATAAGTGGGTTTGGAGCTCTTTTTTAAATGTATTAATGGAGGGAATAAGGCAGATGTTTTGTGGAAGTGAATTCCATAATGTGGGGCCTGATATTCATTATGGGTATCTTGAAAACCAGAATGGTTAGGTGTGCCTCCAGGAGAGGGTTGAGACATTGATCTATATCACAGCAGGAAGGGTGAAGCAAAGCTGGGCCTGTGACACACAAATCAGCAGACTACTGCAGAACTCAGCCTGTCTTTTTTTCTTTTTTTCAAGCAGTATATGCAAATGTCCTGTCTTTTGGCTAAATCTGAAAGTGTCAGAGGACCCATACACTTGCCAGTACTCAGGAAACAGAATTCTCTAAGCTTCAGTGTAAGCTGTCTTAGAGAGATTTGAGTGCAGTGCTAATTTGGCATCACCAGAGAGGCTCACTAAGATTCATTCTCCCACTGCAGTTTTCTGTTATTTCCAGTGAAATCTGACGCGCAGTTTCCTTTAATATAGGGAGATCTTTCACTGTGGTATCAGTTACTTTTCAAATACAGTACAAACATTTAACTTTACCTCAGATTAGTTTGAAATATCTGTCTATGGGCCTCATTTACTTAGCAATGTTCCCATAATAAATCAGGCCCTGTGATTATGTTCATCTAATAAATGGTATCTTAGTTTTATTTGATTTTGCCTGGGAGGTTCAATGTTAGAACAAAAAGAAATCAGTAGAAAACTGACTTTGTCATAACATGTAGGAGCAAAATCAATGGAAAAGTCAGTTTTCCACTGATTTGTTTTTGTTCTAAAAATGAAATTCCCAGGCAAAATAAAATAGCTGAAAAGGAAGGTTCCTACTTATCCTTAACAGAATCTGATTAAATTCAAAGAGAATGCATTTCAAAGTCATTTTGGGAAAGGTTAGTGTAAACAATACTTATTGTTAGCCACAGTAATCAGATTAGTTATGATTTAGAAAGACTAAGTGGGTATTTAATACAGTTTTACAAAATGTGGTTTCAAGTTGGGTGGAAGGGATGTCGGGACTTGCATGTGTTTGAGGACAGGATGAGGTAATGTAACATAGCACATGACGGATGATAAGGACCAATTGGTTCATCAGGCCCATCTGGTTGTCTTCTCTGGTTCTTTACCACTATGGGTAGGTGAGCATTTAAAGTCCATACACCAGCTCACCTGGCTCTCAACCCCGCTCCTATCACTGCTCTTCATATAGGTTCCAAGTATTTTTAAAGTCTGTTCGTGCTGGCCTCCACCACTTCTGCGGGTAGCCTATTTCAGACCTTGTGGTCTTTCTTTTTGGTTTTTATAAATGCCATACTTAACCCAACGTCCAGGCTCCATCCCATGTCTTACCACACACTTTGCTATAATCCACATGGCCTACAAAACAAGTGAGACATTTATCTGTTGTAGTATCCAGTCACTCTGTGCTTGTTGAAATTAAGCTTGCAACCATGTTTCCCCAGCCTTTTTGAAAATGAATGCAGTTGTGTCACCACACTCTGCCCACTGGCTTCCATTCTTTCCTTTGGCCATTTACAGTTCCATATGACTTGAACAAATATTTAAGTCCCCGCTCTCATTTCTTCTACCTGTGACCCTCACCTGCCCATTAAGTTTTGTGTCTGTCCTAAGCTTGTTTAAATTCTGTTGCTGTTTTGGTTGCTACTATTTCATTTTTCCTCTGATCCTTTGTCCTAGAATTTCCCTTGTCCTAGAATTTCCTTTTCTATGGAAAAATTCACCTTCCTGTAACTCACGGAAGCTTGCCAAACGTTCCCCTCATCTCTTCTTTCCTCCAGCACGGTTATAAGTCTGTCTTTCTTGGGTTTGAGTTTAGGCCTTGCATCATTTTGCTAGCCTATTTTTTTGACCCTGCTTCCATTCTCTTGTCCTTGCAAAGGTGCGAGCATGTGTCAGGGTTCAACGCTGGGGAAAAAAGGTTTGTGTTTCAGGGATTTACGTGCGTTTGGGAGCGGGAAGGGGTGTTTGGGTTAGACTAGCTATCCAAATTAGTGTTTTGAAGGTGGAAAGGAGGTTTCTGGGAGTGTGTGTTTAGGTGGAGGAGGAGGAGTAACAGGATTTGTGTGTGCTAGGGGGGTGTCCAGGTGTTGGGGGTAGGAAGGAGTGACATATTTGTGTGTGTTTGGGGGGTGTAAAGTGATTCAAGGCTCGCATGTGTTAGTGAGGGCTCTGTTGCTGCCTGGCATCAAGCAGTATGACAGAGCTTCCTAGCTGTTTGAGCGTAATTGAGCACATGTGTGGTTTTTAGCAGCAACGGTATAATTCAGGGCATCCTGCTTATTCAGGTACTGCTAATTCTGGTAGAAATCGGAATGATTCAGATGCTTTAATCGTCCTAGGTAACAGCCCTTAGACTGCAAGGAAAAAATTTCATGTAAAATAGGAACTTCAGTCTCTCCTTAAACTGTACAGGAAAGGAACATTTTATTAAAAGAGAAAATGCTTCCCTAAAACACGTGATGTATTTGCGGCTAACTTTTTAAGTCTACATTTATGTGTAAATATATCTTGTGCTTTATAGTTTGGAAAATGAGGTGTGGGCTTCACCACATTCAAACCTTATGGCCCACGCTGTGGTTTGTGTGGGTTTGCCTCATGAACTAGATCCTTTGCCTATTCCCCCGTCTCAGCCGATGCCTTTCTGTCATCAACCCACCTGCCCCTTTTAACTCGTACAATCCAGTCCTCCGCCACTTCTTCACCCACTCCCCTTTCTTGTACCTCCAGGGGTGGGGGGGCAGCCCTTTTCCTCTCTGCCTCTCTCCCAAACTTGAGATCCAGGGGTGATGTCTCCGCTTCTTCTCCCCTGTAGGGCACGCTCCTCCTCTTCCTCCCTTCATTCCTCCCTTTTCCAGATTTTGTCTTCTTTTCCTCTTCCTCTGTATGCTGTCTTCCCCTCCTGATCACAGCCCCATTGAGAGAGCAGCTACAGAGGAAGACAGAGGAAGTGCTTTTTCTCTCCTGCTCCTACTCTCACGGCCCTAAGAGGAGTGGGATGAAAGGAGACTATCACTTCCTCCATGGCCCCAGTCTCCCTAATGCTGGCGCTGCTGTAGAAACACCCTCTGCCAGAATGGTGCGGTATAGAAGCACTGGGAATCCAGAGATATATGGGTTTGATCCAGAGTGTGAGGAGGATTGGCTAGAACCTAAGGACTCTGGGTCAGATCCAGAGAAAAGGGCAGTCCTAGGTTTGTGGCTTGTTTCATGAACTTTTTTTTTTTTTCTTATGTTTTTGGAACAGGATCATCATGCATTGCTCTGGGTCTGAGCACATTGTGCCCACCAGGAACAGAGACGGAGGCAAGTGCGCAGGAGGAGGTAACAATTGGGACATCGCAGGAGCGAGAGCCCGCATCCCTCCAGGCCACTCTGCAGGCTGTCCGCTGCTTTGTCCCCGATGCCAGCAGTGACAGCGGTAAGCACCTGCAGCAGAAGCGCTCTGTGCACAAGAAATGGGTCAGTTGGGCTTAGAGGTTTCACTCTCATTGATAAGGGAGGAGGAGAAGTTTCTCTAACTTGTGAGCTAGTAGCGAGTAGATGTGACTCGGTTATTTTCACGTTCGAATAATAGAAGGACTAGGGGGCATTCCATGAAGTTAGCAAGTAGCACATTTAAGACTAATCGGAGAAAATTCTTTTTCACTCAACACACAATAAAGCTCTGGAATTTGTTGCCAGAGGATGTGGTTAGTGCAGTTAGTGTAGCTGGGTTCAAAAAAGGTTTGGATAAGTTCTTGGAGGAGAAGTCCATTAATGGCTATTAATCAATTATACTTAGGGAATAGCCACTGCTATTAATTGCATCAGTAGCATGGGATCTTCTTAGTGTTTGGGTAATTGCCAGGTTCTTGTGGCCTGGTTTTGGCCTCTGTTGGAAAGAGGATGCTGGGCTTGATGGACCCTTGATCTGACCCAGCATGGCAATTTCTTATGATGTTATCTCTCTCCATGAGAGAGAGCCGTGAAAATAAAAATCTTTAGAAAGCATCTTCATGTGGCCCAGGTAGCTGTAAAGTGCAGTGGTGCTTTTAACATGCATACATTCCACTAATTTTCAAAGGGAAACAGGGGGGGTGGTTTCTCTCTGGAAATTAGCATGAAGCATGGAAATGTCTTGTACATGCACTATTGTCCTCCCCTGATCTAACCACACCTCCTAGAACGCTTTCATGCAGGCCGAGTCATCCTGGTAAATCACTTTGAAAATTGCATTATGTACAAGCATTATGTAGCATTCTCCTTGCCAGGCTGAAACCATCGGGCATTCGCTATCACACGACAGGGGAAGACCAACGAAAGCTCACATCAAAGGATTTCAGCAGCAGCACCATATAACTAGGTTCTCCCGCACTTCTCCAGTAAATTGTTGATCTCCGGCAGGTAAAGGCCAAACTTCGGGTTCATTCTCTCTCTATCCCCTCCCATTCCTGCAAAGATGTGACACCTTAAAATGGCAGGCTTCTCTCCTTCCTGCTCTGCAGCGTCTGGGCTCATGTCAGGAGCAAGTGCAGGGAGTTCCCAGTTTTTGAAATCTCCACTGGAATTGTGATTGGGAGTCCTAGAGACACCAAGAGAACCATCAGAGCCATCTTTAGTTATGAAGCGAGTCATGTGTGGTAATGAACTGTAGGATCTGCCTCACCATGTCGTCACCTCATTGCCTCTAAGCTCATATGGTAGCCCACCTGATGGCAGTCCTGACGGGACTCCTCCCCTCCATCTCCATTCTGCTTTCCTCTTTTTCTCCCTCCCACCCTTCTCTTCCTTCCATTGCTTCACTCTGCTTTCTTTTCTTTTTTTGTGCATCTCTGCTGCTTTCCCCAATGCTTGGGGCAGCAGATAGGAGCAGCTGAGGGAGCAGGTGAAAGCATTTCTCAGTGTTCCTCCTGTGGCTCATTGGTTCTCCTGAGCAGAGTGAGCTGCTGGAGGTGGGAGAAGTGGCAGCATGCTAAGAGCCGCCTGCTTTCAACAAAGATGTGAGGGCGGGGAAGAGGTGACTGCACTGTGGAGGACCAGCTGGACCTGCAAGGGAGCCAGCTGTCAGGGCTGCTGCTTCTCCTCCTCCTCCTCCTCCTCTTGGCTCTGTGCAGAGGTCGGCTGTTAACTCGTCCTCTTTTTGTGCTGCCCCATGTGGGAGCTGACCGTAATGCTACTTCTCCTCTTGTGCCACTCTCTGTGGGTGCTAGCTGTTAATGCTATTTTCCTAGCGTGTAGCAGGATGGACTCGGGACCAATGGGTATAGTGTACTCCTGATTGCAGTTGGAGACGGATCAGATTTCAATCTGACGTCAGCCCTAGTACATATACCCCTGCAGGAAGTGCAGCTCTTCAGTATTTTCCGTCTCCATTGCCGTTCGGGACTCTATGCACGCTAGCACAGCGTTAGAGTAATTTAACAAAGAAAACCAAAGCAAGAAGAAATCTTACCTCTACAGAAGAGCCCCGCTCCCCTGCAGTGACACCCATTGGGTCCCTCCCCCAGTTGAGAATTCCCGAGGTGATTTCCACGATCCCTCGGAGGTAAGCCTCGGGCCAGCGGCCGCCCCTCGGCGGGGACCTAGCCCCCGACATTGGGTGAGGCTGAGAGGCAGCGGGTGCAAATTAGAGCGCGGCGGTGAAGGTATTTTCCCTTTCCCCCCGCAGCCGGAGACCGCCCGGAACGAGACCGGGAAGCACCGAGACAAGGTAAGGTAGAAATCTATTTAAAAGTCTCCAGTCTCTGAAGCTCGAGGAGTCGCACAGGTCGCCAGCCGGGACCAGTGCCACCGGGTTGATCTGCCCTAGCAGGGCTAGACCCCGGTTAGATCCGAGGGTCCTCCCACGTGGAGACCCTCCGAGGTGGTCGCCATATTGTCCACGTGGTTGCCGTCACCACTTTGATCTGTTCGCCGCCCTGATCGTGCGCAGAGGCGAGCAGTGCGCACAAATGTCTTGTGCGCACAACATCGCGCGCCCAAGTACCATGCGCACAAGCGACGCGCATAGCCACGCACTTACTGTGCCGGGTGCATAACTTCGATCTGTGCGCACAACAGCGCGCACATCTCCCTGTGTGTATACCAATTCTACACGCCAATGTCGATGCACCGGTGCGCTTAACTAAGCCACCCGGGCCCTGTATTTTACTCGCACAAGCCATGGCACCACCGGAAAAGAAGCTCAAGACTCAGGGCCTTTGCCCAGCATGCCACATTAGAGCTGCACAGCAGGAGGAGGCCACGGCCCTGTGTATACAGTGCGAGGAGGCCCTGGGGGATCCAGCCCATGGTCCTCCCCAGCCGGTACCAGGTTCCAGCTTCTCGAACAGTGCGCTGGACCTAGCGTCTCTCAGTGGACCCTCCCTCAAACGGGGCTCCCCAGGGACACAGCGCCTCTTAATTTAGACCAAGCATCTATCTCCTGGGTGGAATTCTTCAAAGGCCTACAAACCTTTGTCCATATGCAACCGGGGCCTCCGATAATACAGCCACAACCTCCGCCAGAGGACCTCAACATCCCGGGACCCTCTATGCCCAAGGACGTGATTCCATCGCCCAGAAGCCCCACCTTCGGGGACATGAACAACTCAGATGAGGAATCAGAAACCCTGGAGGAAGGGGAACTCCCTCCGGGGACAGAGCCCCACCAAACCATGAGGCGCTTCTTCACCAAGGATGAGCTTCCAGACCTGGTCGCACACAGATTGAAAGAGCTCGCGATCCTGGGCACAAGTGCCTCGGGGAACCTAAGATGAATCCCCTACTAGAGGGACTCCATCAAACCTCCCATCATTTCCCACTATTACAAGCTGTCCAGCAGTTAATTGACTTGGAATGGGATGCCCCGGAGACTACGTTCAAAGGGGGGGCGTGCCCTGGCAGCCATGTACCCTCTGGACCCAACTGCCAAAGATCTCCTGGCATGTCCGAAAGTGGATGCCATGGTCTACACGGTCTTGAAGCGCACTATTATCCCAGTTGAGGGAGGAGCAACACTCAAGGATGCTCAAGACAGACATCTGGAATCCATCCTCAAACAGTCTTTTGACGTCTCCGCTATGTCTCTACAGATCGCGGCCTGCTGTGCCATGGTGACACGCGCCTGCTTATCACAGACCAGGAACAACATTCCTGGGGAAGCCCTGGAACCAGCAGTATCATTCCTCACCGATGCCGCTTCTGATCTGGTGCGCACCGCAGCTAGAAGAGTGTCATCAGCCATGGCAGCCAGAAGACAACTCTGGCTCCGAAGCTGGTCGGCCGACGCATCTTCCAAAACGAGACTCACAAGGATGCCCTTCAAGGGAACCCTCCTGTTTGGAAGCAAACTAGAGAAACTAGCCAACAAATGGGGCGAATCCCCACTGCTGCAGCTACCAGAAGACAGGAATAAGAGAAACCAGCGACCCTTCCCCCGAACTTCCAGGGGCAGAGGATCACAGCGCTTCAACCCATACAGAAGCACATATCAAGCGGCTCGCCCCGCAGGCAGGAGCCAGTCCTTTCGGAACAAGCACAACAAAAGGAGAGCCGGCTTGGGCCCAGGCCTCAGCCGACCCGTCCAAAGGAAGAAGCCATAGGGGGCAGACTTGCCCTAGTCTACCAAAGATAGGTCGAGATAACTGTGGACAAGTGGGTCCTAGCCATCATTCGAGATCGATATTACCTGGATTTCCACCACCTCCCTCTGGACAAGTTTGTGGAATCCCCCTGCCACAACCTTTCCAAGAGGATGGCAGTGGAAGCTACACTGACCAGATTGCTAGCCTTAGAGGCTATAACACCGGTGCCCGCACAACAAATAAATACTGGACATTATTCCATCTATTTTATCATTCCCCATCCTGTACCTCAAATTGGTCAACCACCACCTGAAGATTCCTCGCTTCCGCATAGAAACACTACGCTCGGTAATAAGGGCGATACAACCAGGCAGTTCCTTACATCCCTGGATCTGTCGGAAGCCTACCTACACATTCCGATCCATCAAGAGCATCAGCGTTTTCTACGCTTCACGATCCTGGACTGTCACTACCAGTTCCGGGCACTACCATTCGGGTTAGCCACAGCACCCCAGACGTTCACCAAGATCATGGTGGTAGTGGCAGCAACACTGAGGAACGAAGGAATCCTCGTACACCCTTATCTAGACGATTGGCTGATCAGGGCGAAATCCCCAGAGGAAAGTCACCAGGCGACCAACAGAGTCAAAACTCTACTGGAGAGCCTCGGGTGGGTGGTCAACACAAACAAGAGCTGTCTGCAGCCCTCCCAATCTCTAGAATACTTGGGAGTCTGGTTCGACACCAAACAAGACAAGATCATCCTGACACCGACAAGGAGATCAAAACTGATGACCCTGTTGCGAACCCTGTTGAGCGAGCTTCGTCCCACAGTATGGGACTACCTCCAAGTCCTTGGCCTCATGGCATCCACACTGGAAGTAGTGCCATGGGCAAGAGCTCACATGAGACCCCTACAGTGCTCACTACTATCACGATGGAATCCGCTGTCCCAGAATTACACCGTACATCTTCAGCTCCCGGACAAAGTTCGGACCCAACTTCGATGGTGGCTACAAGATGGCCATCTGAGCCAGGGAGTGAGACTATCCTCACCAACCTGGATCCTGCTCACCACGGACGCCAGCCTACGAAGATGGGGAGCGCACTGCCAGGAGCTAACTGCCCAGGGGCAATGGAACAAAGAAGAGTCGGGATGGAACATCAATCGCCTAGAAGCCAGGGCAGTCAGACTAGCCTGCCTACGGTTCGGTCACAGACTCCGAGACAAATCAGTCAGAGTAATGTCGGACAACGCCACAACAGTGGCCTACATCAACCGTCGGGGAGGAACCAGAAGCCAACAGTGTCTCTGGAAATAGACCCCCTAATGTCATGGGCGGAAGCAAACCTTCAAGAGATCTTGGCAGTCCCAATCGCAGGGAAAGACAACGTCGCTGCGGATTACCTTAGCAGAGAAAGCCTAGACCTAGGAGAATGGAGGCTGTTGACCACAGCATTCCAATTGATAGTAAACCATTGGGGAACACCAACCATGGACCTCCTGGCAAACCGGTCCAATTCCCAAGTGCCCAGCTTCTTCAGCTGCAGGCGGGAACCTCAGTCCCACGGAATCGGTGCCCTGGTACAGACCTGGCCCTAGGAAACTCTATTGTATGCCTTCCCACCGTGGCCCCTATTGGGCGCAATCATCCACAAGATAGAACACCACAAGAGACCAGTACTTCTAGTGGCCCCAGACTGGCCAAGAAGACCGTGGTACGCAGACATGCGAAGGCTGCTGACAGGGAGCCCCCTCCCGCTACAGCCACACAGGGACTTGCTCCAACAAGGGCCAATCCTCCACGAGGATCCAGCTCGATTCTCTCTTACGGCCGGGCCATTGAGAGGACTTGCCTGAGGAAGAGCGGATACTCGGGGGCAGTAATTGACACCCTGCTCCGAGCACGCAAGATCTCCACATCCCTAACATACATAAGAATTTGGAGAGTATTCAAAGCCTGATGTGAGGACCGCGACATCATTCCACATTCAGTCAAAATTCCTGAGATTTTGGAATTCCTGCAGAACGGACTACAGAAGGGATTGTCTCTCAACTCCATCAAGGTACAGGTGGCAGTATTGTCATGCTACGGAACCAAGAGTGAGAGCGGCAGCCTAGCCTCTCAGCCGGATGTCTCCCGCTTTCTGAAAGGAGTCAAGCAGATCTGACCACCCCTAAAGTGGCTGGTGCCTCTTTGGAACCTCAACCTGGTCCTAGATTTCTTAGCAGGAACCTCCTTCAGACCTCTTCGTGGCCTGTCTCTCTGACTATTAACATTGAAGACTGGTGGCAGTCTATCTCCGAGCTACAAGCACTGTCCTGCCAGGAGCCGTTCCTCAGACTCACCCCTGGAACCATCCAGTTACTCATGGTCCCGTCCTTCCTCCCCAAAGTGGTTTCTCACTTCCATCTCAACCAAACCATCTCGCTACCATCGCCAGATGAGCATAAGAATTCGGAAGAGTCTCACAGTCTATGCCACCTCAATGTCAGCAGACTCCTAGTACGATACCTGGAAAGGTCGGAATCCGTACGAAAGATGGACCATCTATTCATCCTTCACAGCGGAAAGAAGCAAGGGGAAGTGGCCTCGCGAGCAACCATAGCCCGCTGGATCAAAGAAGTCATCAAGGCGGCCTACGTAGAAGCAGGCAAGCCTTTACAAGTCAAGGCCCATTCCACTAGAGCCCAGGCAATGTCCTGGGCGGAAACCAATGCTGTCACTCGCCGAGATCTGTCGGGCAGCGACATGGTCCTCCATCCACACCTTCTCCAGGTTTTACCGCCTGGATGTTCAGACTTGAGAGGACACAGCATTTGCAAGGGCAGTACTAAGTGGGCCACGGGCAGCCTCCCACCCTGTTCGGGAGTAGTTTTTTTACATCACATTGGTCCTGAGTCCATCTGCTACACGCTAGGAAATGGAGAAATTACTTACCTGATAATTTCGTTTTCCTTAGTGTAGACAGATGGACTCAGCATCCCACCCACGGCTGCCATTATTCATGGAATTCTTGGGTGACATCCCCGAGAGCGAGTGATTCATGGGTAAGCCATGCGGACACCCATCCTACCGGGTGTCAACATTTCTCGGTTGAGGGCACTGGCGGCCTCCAGCTATAGCCAATTCAGCCAGTTCAAATTAATCAAGTTATCCAAGTTATTCAAATTATTCAGTCATGCATATATCCACAATTGCTTTTCAAGGAGAATACTGAAGAGCTGCACTTCCTGCAGGGGTATATGTACTAGGGCTGATGTCAGATTGAAATCTGATCCGTCTCCAACTGCTATCAGGAGTACACTATACCCATTGGTCCTGAGTCCATCTGCCTACACTAAGGAAAACGAAATTATCAGGTAAGTCATTTCTCCATTCTCTTTTTTTTGTGGTCTTATGTAGGAGCCAGCTGTTGACCCCATGTGGGATCCAGCTGTCAGCACTGTTCTTTGCTTTTCTTCAGCTGATGCCCACATTGGAACCATTGTCAGCACTGTGTCACCTCCTGCCAGATGTGAATGCTGCTGCTTCTCCTCCTCCTCTTCTGCTGCTGGAATGTGGGAGCTGATTGTCAGTGCAGCTTTCTTCCTCCTCTGCCAGTCCCACGTGGAATCTGGTGGTCCATGCTCTTCTTCCTGTTCTGTTGTCTTATGTGGCAGCTGGCTGTCAGTACTGCTGTGTGCACCTCATCTGCTGGCCCCATGTGGGAGCCATCTGTCAGCATTGCTTCTCTTATGCCAGCCCTGCACAGAGGCGACCAGCACCTCCAGCTGCTGCTTGCCACACTGCAGAGCACTCATTAGGTTTGTGCATGTGCAACCATTGTGGGCCCCAGGCATTATGCAGCCCAGACAGGTTGCTCCTCAGGGAGTCATAGTCAGATTCTGCTTCTCAGTGCAGCAAAGGTTGAGATGGGGATGGTTCTGGGTGCCATGTGAAAGCAAGCTCCTTCAGCTGCAGGATTATCATTTCATTTATGAATAGTAATTCTTGTGGCTACAGTGCCTTCTGTTTGTCAGCCTTCCTCTTTTTGCCTGTTAGATACAAAAAAAGACTGAAAGAGGCCTGAGATTTTTCTTTGTGTCTGTTTCTCTGTGACCTTTTCTTGGAATCTTCTTTTTTTTTTTTGCCTGGATAATATTTTACCCATGGGAAAACAGGGCTTTCATTATTATCTAACCCAGTGGTCCCCAAACTTTTTTGCACCAGGGACTGCCTTCAAGCAAGACCATTTTTCCATGGCCCGGCCCGGCAGGGTGGGGCAGGGGCGAGGCTTTGATCATATGGGGGCGGGGTTATGGATGGGGTTGGATTTTAGTGCATACTTATTTAATTATGACATTTATAAATCCTGCACCTCCAGTTCTCTAACTCTGTGCATCCACTGAAATTCCCCCAAACAATGGAGCTTGGATGTTTCCCTTACAGCTCATCATACTAAAAGATATTTTCATATTCTGGGGTCACCTCTCAGTAACAGCAGCACAAACACCTTCCACTGCCAGGCACATTGTAAACTAACACAAAACCCCGCTTCCACATGAACGTGTTCTCTCTCTGTCTCCTTCAGTGTTTTCTATTTCTAGCATCCAGACAGATGAATCCAAAACCAGTGGGGTTATACACCTCTACCAGCAGATGGAGATGGAGGAAAGCTGACATCACAGTATATATATCCCTGCAGTGACAGCCCGCTTGTATTCTTCGTCTCCAGCAGATGGTGGACGTGCATCTCCCTACTGAGGGATTGCTTTACAAAAAAATAAAGGAAAAGAGAGAGGAGATTAAAGGAGACTATACGCACCATTCTTCAGAGGTGATACCAAAAGGTCCCTCCCTCAGTCGAGTTTCTCATGGGGTGATATCCATTCGATCCCTCCTCCAGTCGAGTTCCTTGGTCCGGCAGCCGATTCCTGGCGTGGACTTAGCTGATGAGAGTTCCGGCTGAAAGGTTAGCGGTTGAGTGCCTTGGTCTGGTAGCCGGTTCCCAGTTTGGACTTAGCTGATGAGAGATCTAACTGAGAGGCTAGTGGTTGCAGGAAGCCGATTGCAGCGGTGAAGGCAATTGCTCTTTACCCCTGCAGCCAGAGACCTGAGCTGTTCTCGGCCCAGACAATCTGAGCTCAGGTAAGGAGTTGTGCTTCGGAGACCTCAGTGCACTCGTCTGACTTATTTCCCACCTTCTTGGGAGGGCTTGGGGATTGCAGCAATCTGGCGGGTTGAGTGGTCTTTTAGGCTAGGCCCTGTTCTCAGGCTTTTCTGTGGCCCCGCGTGGTAGGCCACGGCAGTGTTCATGCATGTCCACATCTGGGCCCGTAATAGATTCGTGCCTCCACTTCCAGGATTTTTTGGGCATTCAGGTTCTGGATGTTCAGGTTTGTGCATCCAATTCTTTGGATGACCAGGTTGGGCATTCAGGGATAGACATTCGTTTTTTCTTGGGCTTCCATATATTAGATGGGTGCACAGTTCGATGCTCTGTTTTCTGATGCAGTGGAGCTTGTTGATTGTGGATGCATAGCATGGCACCAGTAACAAAGAAGCCTAGGCAATCTTGCAGTGTGTGCTGCTTGCAAAATTAGGGCCTCGCACCCTGGTGTACCCTCTAAACTGTGTCAGCGCTGCCTGGAGGCTCAGGGGGCGTTCTCCGGTGGCTTTTGCTGAGCCTGGCCCTTCCCTAAAATAGCAGAAATGGGACTGGAGTGGGATATGTCAGATGTTCACTTGGTTTTTGAGGCCTCCCCAACTGGATCGTCAGCAGAGGAAGAACACTCAGTGGGTAGCAGCCCGCCACCCCTCTGCCTTTGCCATGGATCCTTTCAACAGGCATGAAAGGCAGAGCTGACCAAGGTTGACTGTCCAAGATCCCGCAAGGGTGGCGTAGTAGGCAGGCACCAGGGTGCACCTTGCCCTGTTGTAGGGCATTGTCATGATGATATGGATCTCTGCTCCCTGGAGGTTAGGGATATTCCTCTGGGTTAGGAGCCATACAGAACGGCATTGCATTTCTTCACAGGGATGAATTGCTGGCTCTGGGTTTTCCAGAGGCTGAAGGTAGTGAGAGTGCTGAGACCCTGGCTGAGCCACGAAAGAATCCCATTTTGTCGTCTTTGCGTAAAGCCTCCTGGGTTTTTTTCCCTGTAATGGAGCCCATTCCAGAATTGATTGATCTTGAGTGGGGCACCCCTGAAGCGAATTTTAAATGGGGACAAGGGGATGTGCTTGTATGTGCTGTCACCAAGCAAATTACTATTCCCGTAGAGGGAAGAGTAGTCTTGAAGGATGCATGATGGAAGAATTGAGGCCATCCTTAGGCAAGCATTTCAAGCAATGGCAATGACTTGCAGATATCTTCTTATTGTTTCCTGGTGGCTCGCTCTTATTTACTTCTCTCTCAGGAGATTGATGAATCTGGTGTAAATTCCAGGGCAGTAATGGAACAAGCAGTAACCTTTATGGCAGATGCGGGCTGCGATTTGGTCCGTCCCTCAGTCAGAGGGGTGGATTCAGTTGTGGCGACCAGGTGCCAGTTATGACTGAGAAATTGGTTGGTCCATACGTCTGTCAAGTGTAATCTTAAGAAGTTGCCCTTAAAGGCTCACCTTTGTTTGGGAGCGAGTTGGACAAAATGTGAATAAATGGGGCAAGTCCCACATTCCTCGATTGCCAGAGGATAAAAAGCAGATGCTGCATCCCTTCAGCATTAGAGGCAGTTCTGGTGGATCCATACATTTTTGGCCTACAGAGGAGTGGCTTTTCAGAGGACTCAGCCTTTGGGTAGGTCCAAGTCCTTTGGCCCAGACGGGGCATAGGCTCGGGTAATGGAACCTCCTGAGCCTCTCAGTGAAGGTGTACTGACCCACCCCCAGGAACAGGAGATAGAGGGTCTCCTCTCTCTCTCTCCTTTATCAGAGGTAGGTCGATATCTCATCAGTCCAGTGTGTCCTGGAGATGATACGAGATGGATATGCGCATAGTGTCTCCCTGCCACTCCCCACAGAAGAGGCAGCAGTGGAGCATATATTGTCAAAGCTCCTTGGTCTGAGGGCTTTGTTTCTAGTGCCTATGTCTCAGGAGGATTCGGGCCGATATTCCATTTCCTTATTTGTGCCCAAGAAGGAGAGGGATCTTTGTTGCCTATCCTGGATCTCTAGGGAGTCAACCATATGCGGGTGGCTCGTTTTCGCATAGACACCTTGCACTAAGTGATAATGGCCATGTAGTCAGGGGAGTTTCTGACATCCTTGGTATTGTTCTAAGTATACCTGCATATCCCCATCTGGCTAGAGCATCAACGATTCTACACTTCATGGCTTTGGGGCATCATTATCATTTTTGAGTGCTACCCTTTGGTTTGTCCTCTGTGCCCAGTACCTTTTTTCTTCAAGATTCTGGAAGAGAGCCTGAGCTTGGTTCAGCATGGTGAATCTGGCCAAGAGCACTCTTCAGCCTTCCCTGTCGCTAGAGTCTCTCGGTATCCGCTTCGACACAAAACAGGGCAGGGTGTTCATGCTGGAGGGTCATATTCAGATGTTAATGACACAGGTGCGTTTATTGATGAACACAATATGCCCGACAGTGTGGTCCTGACTACAGGTGTTTGAATTGTTTGGCAGTGACCTTGGAAATGGTACCATCGGTGAAGGCGCATTTGCTTCCTCTTCAGCACACTCTGCTGTCTTGTTGGAACCTGCAATCTCAGGACTATTTGATTCAGCTTCATCTGCTGATCGAGATCTACATACACCTGCAGCGGTGGTATAAAGTAGATCTGAGGAAAAAGAGGGTTTTCTGTAGCCTTACCAGACTGGCTAGTGCTCACGACAGATGCTAACCTCCAGGATTGGGAAGCTCACTATACGGTGCTGAAAGCACAAGAGCACTGGAGTGCAGAAGAGTCTCTCTGGAGTATCAATCGGCTGGAAGCTCTTGCGGTCTGGTTGGCATGCTTGCAGCTGGACAATTGTTTTCAGGGTAGAGTGGTTCAAATATTATTGGACAATGTAACAACAGTGCCTTGCATCAATTGGCAGTGTGGAACTAAGAGCCAGCAAGTGGCACAGGAAATAGCCCAACTTATGGAATGGGCAGAAGTGTATCTTCAGGAGATCTCAGCCTCACGCATTGCAAGTAAGACAATGTAAGAGCAAACTTTCTCAGCAGACAGAGTGTAGATCCAGTTGAATGGGAATTGTCAAACGAGGCAATTCAGCTAGCAGAGGATCGCAGGGGCCTTGTGTTTCTGGATCTACTAGCGATTTTTCACACTGTAAAAGTTCCTCATTTATTTGGTCGCAGGAGAGATCCTAAGCTCTTAGGCATCGATGCCCTCTTGCAGGAGTAGCCGGAGGTGAGCTACTGTATGACTTCCCCTGTGGCCCATGTTGGGCAGGGTGATTTGGAAGATTGAGAGTCACAGGGGGTTGGTGCTTCTGGTGGCACCAGTTTGGCCCAGGAGATCATGGTATACAGATCTGCAAAGGCTCCTAGCTGTCTCTCCCCTCTGGCTTCGGCGCACAGGGATCTGCTGCACCAGGGGCTTGTTCTTCACGAAGATCTGACTCAATTTTGTCTGACGGTATGCCCCTTGAGAGAGCTTGCTTGTTGGAGTGTGGATATTCTACTGCGGTGATTGTCACCTTGCTACAAACGAGAAAGTTCTCCAATTCCTTAGCCTATGTGTAGGTTTGGCGAGTGTTTGAGGCTTGGTGTGAAGATCGAGGGGTTCTTCCTTGTTTGGTTAAGATCCTGCTCATTTTTAATTTTTTGCAGGATGGATTGAATAAAGGGTTGGCCCTTAATTTCTTAAAAGGTACAGGTAGTGGCTCTTGCCTGTTTCAGGGGTCAGGTGAATGGTGAACCCTTGTCAGCTCATCCTGGAAGAGCAGCAATTCAATAACCCAGGCAAGTTGTGGTCGACATACCCAAAGCATCGACACAAAGCACCCAGTGGGACTGCATCTTGGGGGTCATGTCAAGGCTCTTTCTGTAAGAGCCATGGCAGCGTAGGTGGCCTATTTGCGAGTAGTTCCCCTTGGAGGAGATCTGCAAGGCTGAGGCGTGGAGCTCTCGCCACACATTCACATCACATTACTGTCTGCATAGGGACAGTCGATGCAACATTATGCTCAGTCAGTTTGTCCTCCGGAATCTGTTTGAGGTGTAGAACCCAACTTTCCCAACCTAAGGCCCATTGTTTAGGTTCAGGCTGTCTCCCCCCTTGTTACCAACTGCACTGGTAGTGGTGTGCCTGTGGCACCTGGTTAGGTGTCTGTTGGTTCCCTTTGTGTTGGGAAGCAGCCTGAAGCTAGGGATTCACCCCGTGTGAGGACTACATACTGCTTATCCTCTGAGAAAGCAGAGTTGCTTACCTGTATCAGGTGTTCTCCGAGGACAGCAGGATGTTACTCCTCAGGAAACCCGCCCGCTGCCCCACGGAGTTGGGTTTCTCCGTTTTTTTATTTTATCGTAATTCGATGTTACGAGACTGAAGAGGGAGTCCGCATGGACGCGTGGCATAGGGCATGCTGGGCATGCTCAATGTGCCTAGTCAAAGTTTCTAGTAAATTTGACTTAGGTTTTCTGCATTGGGCTCCATCTTATTGAGATCATCCATGTGTGAGAGATTGGAAGCTGGTGTGTATGCCAAATTCTGCGCAGAAAATGGCAGAGGAGACCCGGCATGCATGAACGGTGTATGCGCCATTCGCGGCAAAGATGAATGCCCTGGTATGCTGTTTGTAGTGAAGATGAAGTCCCCTGCATGCCGCGGGTCGTGCTCTGCTTGCGGCAAAGATGAAAGCCCCGGTGAGAGTGAATGTGTGTAGAGAAGTGTTTGTGGGTGTGACGGGAGGGGAAGGGGGTGTGAGAAAGGAGGGGGATGGAGTGGGGGGGGGGTGTCAGACCGGGGGGGGTGAGAGAGCAGTGGGGAGAGCAGGAGGGTGTGAGAGTGGGGTGGGAGGGTGCTTGAGTGTGGGTTTCAGAGAGAGGGAGTCTATATGAGGGGATTGTGAAGGAGTGTGTATGTGTGTGAGAGATTGGGAGCTGGTGTGTATGAAAAAGTGATCGAGTGTATATGCGGTTGCTAGCCTGAGTGAAGGGATTGTATACGTATATGAGAGAGCCTGTGTGAAGGGGTGAGTGAAAGAGAGACATAAGTAGCCTGTGTGAGGGTGCATGCGTGAGAGAGAAAGGGAGCTTGTGTAAGGGTGTATGCAAGAGAGAGGGAGCCTGTATGAGGGTGTGTGTATGTGCACTAGAGAGAGGGAGCATGTGTGTGAGAGAGGGAGCCTGTGTAAGGGGCAATACTGAGAACGGGGTCAAACTCTGGGAGTGGCGATAGAGTGGAAGGGGTTGAGCCTAGAGGTGGAGGGGAGAGATACTGGCAGGTGGAGAAGTTGGGGCCTGAGGGTAAAGTGACCAGGGGAGTAGGGAGAGTGAGTGGAAGGAACACTCTTACAGTGAATTTCTAGGGAAATTCTGCTCAAAATATTTAAAATGCTGCTTCTTTAAGTAATAACTTTTTTCTGTATTAATTTGAAATGTAATTACTTAAAGACTGTCATGTAAATTGTGTTATTTTGACCAATAAAAAGTTTGCAGAATTTTGCAGAATTTTAAGTTTTTGTGCGCAGAATTTTCCCAGGAGTAGAGTTTGCTCCTTGTCACAAAGAGTACCTGGCCACTGCTGCTATTTTATGCAGTGAGCTAATTTAAAACATTTCTGAGTTGAAATGCTTGCAAGTAAAGGAGTCCACTGGCCGGTAGTCATCAGGCCTGGCCAGTTTTTATCTAGCTCAGTCAGTTGCTGGCACAAGTTCAAATCCAGCAATATAAAAACCAGTTTTGAAGGGCCTCTCTCACTGCTTACCAGGTGTGTTTTTTTAAAAACAACCCACATAGCCAGTAGGCAGCAGGATTGCAGAAGGAGCTGACTATTCTCCATCTCTTTCCCCTCACCTGCAAAACAGAGGGACCGCTATGCTCTTTGCCACCCATGTTCCTACAGGTGCTGCCTGTGGCCATGAGGACATGTAGGGGAGGGATTACAGCAACACAGCAGCTGCTCACTAGCAGGCCGATACAGTAAAGTCCACGGGAGAGCGGGCGAACGCCCGCCCTCCCGGAGCGCGCACAGGCCACTCTCCTGTGTGCGCGATTCAGTATTCAAATTGGGGTTGGCGGTAAAAATAGGTAAAAAGAGGCGCTAGGGACACTAGCTCGTCCCTAGCGCCCCTTTTTGGACAGAAGCGGAGGCTGTCAGCGGGTTTGACAGCCGACGCTCAATTTTGCCGGCGTCTGTTCTCAAACCCGCTGACAGCCATGGGTTCGAAAACCGGACGCCGGCAAAATTGAGCGTCCGCTTTTCAACCCGCGAGCCGACTTCATTTTTTTTTTTTAACTTTTTGTAACTTTCGGGACCTCCGACTTAATATTGCCATGATATTAAGTCGGAGGGTGCACAGAAAAGCAGTTTTTACTGCTTTTCTGTGCACTTTCACGGTGCCCGAAGAAATTAGCGCCTACCTTTGGGTAGGCGCTAATTTATGAAAGTAAAATGTGTGGCTTGGCTGCACATTTTCCTTTCTGAATCGCGCGAGAATACCTAATAGGGCCATCAACATGCATTTGCATGTTGCGGGCACTATTAGGTTCGGGGGGGGGGGGGTTGGACGTGTATTTTCGACCCCTTACTGAATAAGGGGTAACGCTAGCGCGTCGAAAATGCGCGTCCAATCGCGGGTTAACAGTGCGCTCCACCAGAGCGCACTGTACTTTATCGGCCTGAAAGCTAGGAACTCTGAGCTAGCTACTGGCAGACATAGGAGGGAGATAAAAGCATTAGGCAAGCTGAGTGACATGTGAGGAGGAGTAAATACAAAGAGGGAGATGCCGAGAGGAGGAGTAAATGATGGGGGAAGTGTGGTGAATGCTGAGGGAGTAGTTTGACAAGGAGAGGGTGAATGTTTATTTAAAAGCTTATAGCTTGCATTTATCCACGGTTCTAGGCGGGTCACAGGGAGGCAAGGAGCAGGTGAAAGCTAGGGGGAACTAGAAGGGATGAATGCTGGGGGAGGGAGAAACGATGAGAAAAGAGTTGATGCTGGGGGATCATCAGAAGAGGGTGTAGACTAGGAGTGTTTGTCTATTAGTGTTGAAATCAGTAGTAGTAGATGGATGAATGCTGGGCAGTGGAGGAGAAAAGCAATTGCAAGCCGGGTGAGAATGAGGAAGGAAGTATGTACTGGAGGTTGGAGGGTGGGGGTGGTGAGAACGGTAGGGATAGGAGAATGTCTGCATGAGGTAGTTTTATTTTTTTCACCTCTGAGTTGGCACCCTACTTGTTGATTGTACAGTGTCTGTGCTTTAGTTTGGAAGCTGTTAACTATATACCGTATACAGTTGTATGCAAAATGTAGCTACCACTGGTCAAATCGTATGTTTCAATGAAGTGAATAGAAACTGACATGACCTCTACATGGTACGAAGTTAAACATAATGTAACAAACTTCCAAAGGACAAACCTGATAAATCTACTAAATAAGAAAACACTACAACTGCGGAAACAAATCAATATATAAGGTGTATAAAACTGTAGTTGAAGCCACTGTATTGTCATTTATATAATGTTTTTTATAGTTATTCATTTTTTTTTTATTGTGTAGAATCATTTTGGAAGGAAGACCCCCTCTGATATAATACCACTTATTTCATCTAATTGTAGCCCCTGTTTTTGTAAAAAGTGAGAAAACATCTGTGTTCAATCTCTTACATACAGCTTATAGGCAACTTTTTGACAACTTTTGGGAACACCTCTAAAGTAGCACAGCTATGAGTAAAATAAGTGCATATAAATACTTGGGCCAGAGTGCTTTATGTTGATTAAGAAGAATCTTTTTCAAAGAATATTGAAAGTACTCTCATACAGCTAAATTGTGAACCCAAACCAATAGGGAGTAGCAAGTAAAAAGTAACCGTGGCACTTACCTTATGGTTCATCAGGAAAACAGGTGCCTAAACACAACAAAGCTTCTATGAATTATCTCGCAACCCAAACCGCGATGAGTAATAAATGCATAAAACTAGTCCTGGGCGACTTCTGCGCTACTGCGGAGCACATAATTCCCCCCCTTGGCAGAATTGCCATTTTCTGTGCAGAATTGCCAACGTCTGCACAGAAAATGGCAGAGGAGACTCCAGCATGCTGCCAACGGCGCACGCAAAGATGAAGGCCCTGGCGTGCCGCTTGCGGCGAAGATGGAAGGCCCCCGTGTGCCGCAAACGGATTGTGCTCTGCTCGTGACGAAGATGAAGGCCCCGATGAGAGAAAATTTGTGTGTGTGAGAGGAGAGGAAGAGGGGTGTGGGGGAGGGGAGGGTGAAAGAGGGCAGGGGAGGGAGGGAGCAGAAGGGTGTGAGAGCAAGTGGGGGTGGGGGGAATGCTTGAGTGTGGGTGCCAGAGAGAGAGAGAGCCTATATGTGAAGGAGTGAAAGATTGGGAGGCTCGTGTGTATGAAAAAGGGATCGTGTGTATGTGAGAGTGCTAGCCTGTGTGAAGGGATTGTGTATGTGTGAGTCAGAGACATAGGTAGCCTGTGTGAGGATGTATGTGTGAGAGAGAAAGGGAGCTTGTATGGGTGTATATGCAAGAGAGAGGGAGCCTGTATGAGGGTGTGTGTATGTTTACTAGAGAGAGGGAGCATGTGTGTGAGAGGGAGGGACAGAGGGAGCCTGTGTGAGGGGCAGTACTGAGAATGGGGTCAAACTCTGGGAGTGGCAATAGAGTGGAAGGGGTTGAGCCTAGTGGTAGAGGGGAGAGATACTGGCAGGTGGAGAAGTTGGGGCCTGAGAGGGCAAAGTGGCCAGGGGAGTATGGAGAGGGAGTGGAAGGGACACTTACAGTGAATTTCTAGGGAAATTCTGCTCAAAATATTTAAAATTCTGCATCTCTAATAACTTTTTTCTGTAATAATTTAAAATGTAATTACTTGAAGATTGTCATGTAAATTGTGTTATTTTGACAAATACAAAGTTTGCAGAATTTTGCAGAATTTTAAGTTTTTGTATGCAGAATTTAAACTTTTTGGGGGCAGAATTTCCCCAGGAGTTATATAAATACATAGTCCAGAGTGCTTTAGCTTATTAAGAAAAAGTCATTTTGCTTCAGTTGGTTTCTACCCAGTGAAGACTGATGTGGGGTTGAAGCCCATGGGAGACGAATGACTTGTATGGTGTGTGGTGAGTAGAAGCTCCATTGGACGATAGTGGTCTCGTTTATATTATTTACTTGTGTTTCCCGTAGAGAGAAGGCATGTACCGCTCCAGTCCATGATGCCAAAAAGAAGGCGTGGAAGCAGGCATTGCAAGACCCCACAACACAGCTGTGGTGTTTTGGTTTACAAGAGCGCTCACAGAAACTTTTTTGGTGCTTAGGCACCTGCTTTCCTGATGAACCATGGGACAAGTGCCATTGTTACATTTTTCTTGCTACTCCCTATTGGTTTAGCTGCATGAGAGCACTTTCAATATTCTTTGAAAAAGATTCTTCTTAATCTATATAAAGCACTCTGGCCCAAGTATTTATATGCACTTATTTTACTCATAGCTGTGCTACTTTAGAGGTGTTCCCAAAAGATGTCCAAAAAGTTGCCTATAAGTTGTATGTAAGAGATTGAACCAGAAAACAAATCTGAAGCCGATCCAGTTAGCTGTGTAGCAGTAAAGAAAGCGAAGATCGGTGTGTGTAAATGCCCTTTATTGGGCTAATTTCAATAAAGGGCATTTACACACACACTGATCTTCGCTTTCTTTACTGTAAGAGATTGAACACAGATGTTTTCTCACTTTTTAGAAAATAGGGACTATGATTAGATGAAATTAACAGACTCAGAATAAGCAAACTGTGAATATGGCACATGCAAAAATATGTGCACCCTTTCAGTAGGTACTTTGTAATGCCTCCTTTCTAAATGTTTCTTGCAGCCAGCCAAGAGCCTTTCTATTCTTGCTTTTGGAATTTTTTTCCCACTCTTTCTTGCCGAAATATACTTAGGTCTCCTTGTGTGCACTACATGTTTGAGATCTTCCCAAAGATTTTCAATAATATTCAAGTCTGGGGACTGTGAAGACCATTCCTAATTGTTGTTCGGTCTGGGCCGAATTTTCAAAAGCTTGACATGCAGATAAGTTGGGTTTGTGCACAATGGGCCAGATTTTCGTATCTACGCCCGATTTTATAACATGCGTGCGCAGCCGCGCACATGTTATAATATCCGGGTCGGCGCGCGCAACAGGGTGCACACTTGTGCAACTTGCGCGCGCCGAGCCCTAGGGGAGCCCCGATGGCTTTCCCCGTTCTCTCCGGGGCCGCTCCGAAATCGGAGCGGTCTCGGAGGGAACTTTCCTTCCACCCGCCCCACCTTCCCCTCCCTTGCCCTACCTAAATCCGCCCCAACCTTTATTTTTGTATTTACACCTGCCTCCAGGCAGGTGTAGGTTGCGCGCGCCAGCCGAGTGCCGGTGCACAATCCCCCGGCACAGCCGCTATGCCGGAGGCCTCAGTCCCACCCTCAGACTGCCCCGCCCCTTTTTTCAAGCCCCGGGACATATGTGCGTCCTGGGGCTTGCACGTGGCGCTGGGCCTATGCAAAATAGGCTCGGCGCACGCAGAAGGGGTCTAAAAGGGTTACGCGTGTATCCCTTTTAAAATCCGCCCCAATGTATTTTAAAAAGTGCCCAGATATGCGCATAAATGCCATGCACATCTCAAAAATTTCCAAAAAGGGGTGTGGACGCCCTGGCACATGCCAAGGTGCTCTGCCACATAACTTTACTTCTGCTATGGATGATGTGCAAGTCATAAAATAAAAGGATTGAGATGTTTCTGAGGGGTTTAAAGGTCTGAGGTAACTGGGGGGGAGTGTAGGCTATATTAACAGGGCAAACTGATGGACGAACTGGTGAAAGTGACAATGGCGTGGACACAGGCCCCTTTTAAAATCCCCACTGGCGCGACAGAAGCAGGATTTGCACGTGCCCACTTAAAATTTGGCACACGTGTGCGGCCAGGCTATTTTATCACTCGCACAGATATGTGCCTGCGCACCAGTTTGAAAGTCACAGTGTGAGAATCAGAAGGCAGATTCTAGCAAGGCTTCTTTGGAGATTGCTTTGGATTTTTCTTCAAGAGTCTACTTTTAGGTCTTAAGTTATCCAGTCTAAAAGTGCATATTGTGGCTGTTACAGCCATTTATAATATAGAGAATATTTGCTTTTTGTTAGATTTCTATAAGTGGTAATATTGTCAGTTCCTAAATTTTAAAAGCCAAGTATTGTAGCTGCCATGCTAGTCCACTGAAATATGTAGAAATCAGGGTCAACAAACAAGTTGTTGGTGATAGCTTTTATAAATTCGAATTTATATACATAATTGAGGAAACTTCTTGTTTAGAAAATGTGTAAGTGAAGAGATATACAAAAACAAAAGTCTTTAGAAGAAGAAAAAAAATAGAATTCACTTTCATAAACCAGTCTATAATATGTGAGACAAAAAGTCACAATTCAAAATAAACATCTCTTATTACATCACAAATATCTGTTGAGCTTACTTTTTGTTTTTGGTTCTTCTCCTCACTTGCTCACTTGTGTTGACTATAGCTTATTTCAGCTTGTGCATGCCCATTTTCTCTCTATTGCTCTCTTTCTGTCTCACTTGGTCTCACACATATACTGTATCTTTGGCTTGCTCCAGGTCCCTCACTCGTTCTTGCATTTTTGTTGTTTGCTGTATGGTAATGGTAATTTATTTTTGATAAATTTATTTTTGAAATTACATCAAAACGGTGCACAATAAAAATTGAGATATTACAATATATAAACCGTTATACCAAAAAATTAAATAACAGTAAAACAAGAATAAAAAAATGTAAAACATCCAAAATAAAGTCAATAAAACAATAATAACAAATGCACAGGTCGCAGATATATTTTATCTCATATGAGTGCATTCTGGAACATGGTGTCTGACTTGTTCCATTTCTTGCATATTCTCTGTTTCTGTTTCACGCCATTTCTCAGATTCGTATTCAGAAAAATTTATTGGCATAGCTATTTGTATATAGGTTGTCAGTGTAATATGTGAAGAGGCTGAATTTTCAAGTGAGTAAAAAGCATTCTACCTGCATAAATTGGCTTTCTGAAAATTTCCCATCCTCGATGCAGCTAAAAGTGGATCAGTGTGCAAACTTGTAGCTGCATTGAGAGAAGGCATACCCAAAAGTGTGTTTAGGTCAGGGGACAAAACATATATGTGTAGATGGTATTTTCAACTTTGTGTGTGTTTTTCAAAATTCTACTTGCACACAAAGCAGGAACAAGTGATCACATATAAGAACATGCCATACTGAATCAGACCCAAGGGTCCATCAAGCCCAGCATCCTGATTCCAACAGTGACCAATCCAGGCTACAAGTACCTGGCAAGTACTCAAAAACTACTGATGCTATTAATAGCAGTGGCTATTTTCTAAGACAACTTAATTAATAGCAGGTAATTGACTTCTCCTCCAAGAACTTATCCAAACCTTTTTTTATAACCAGCTACACTAACTGCACTAACCACATCCTCTGGCAACAAATTCCAGAGTTTAATTGTGCGTTGAGTGAAAAAGAACTTTCTCCAATTAGTTTTAAATGTGCTACATGCTAATTTCATGGAGTGCCCCCTAGTTCTTCTGTTATCCAAAAGAGTAAATAACTGATTCACATTTACCTGTTCTAGAACTCTCATGATTTTAAAAACCTCTATTATATCCCCCCTCAGACTTCTCTTCTAACCTCTTTAGTCTTTCCTCATAGGGGAGCTGTTTTATCCCCTTTATCATTTTGGCCGCCCTTCTCTGTACCTCTCCATCGCAACTATATCTTTTTTGAGATGTTGCAACCAGAACTGTACACAGTATTCAAGGTGCGGTCTCACCAGAGGCATTATGACATTTTCCGTTTTATTCACCATTCCCTTCCTATGACGCCTAGATTTCTTTCCTGGGTGGTAGCTCCTAATATGGAACCTGACATTGTGTAACTATAGCATGGGTTATTTTTCCCTATATGCATCACCTTGAACTGTTCATATATTAAATTTCATCTGTTATTCGGATGTCGAATTTTCCAGTCGCACAACGTCCTCCTGCAATTTATCACAATCTGCTTGTGATTTAACTACTCTGAATAATTTTGTATCATCTGCAAATTTGATTACCTCACTCGTCGTATTTCTTTCCAGATCATTTATAAATATATTGAAAAGTAAGGGTCCCAGTACAGATCCCTGAGGCACTCCTCTGCCCACCCCCCTCCACTGAGAAAATTGTCCATTTAATCCTATTCTCTGTTTCCTGTCTTTTTTAACCAGTTTGAAATCCACGAAAGGACATCGCCATCTATCCCATGTCTTTTTACTTTTCCTAGAAGCCTCTATTGAGGAACTTTGTCAAATGCCTTCTGAAAATCCAAATACACTACATCTACCAGTTATTCTTTTTCTACATGTTTATTAACCCCTTCAAAAAAGTGAAGCAGATTTGTGAGGCAAGACTTGCCTTGGGTAAAGCCATGCTGACTTTGTTCCATTAAATCATGCCTTTCTTATATGTTCTGTGATTTTGATTTTAAAATACTTCCCACTATTTTTCCTGGCACTGAAGTCAGGCTAAATGGTCTATAGTTTCCCGGATCATCCCTGTAGCCTTTTTTAAATAATGGGGTTACTTTAGCCACCCTCCAGTCTTCAGGTACAGTGAATGATTTTAATGAAAGTTTAGAAATTTTTACTAATAGATCTGAAATTTCATTTTTGAGTTCCTTCAGAACCCTGGGGTGTATACCATCCGGTCCAGGTGATTTACTACTCTTCAGTTTGTCAATCAGGCCTACCACATCTTCTAGGTTTACCATGATTTGGTTCAGTCCATCTGAATCATTACCCATGAAAACATTCTCCGGAATGGGTATCTCCCCAACATCCTCTTCAGTAAACACCGAAGCAAAGAAATCATTTAATCTTTCTATGATGGCCTTATCTTCTCCAAGTGCCCCTTTAACCCCTCGATCTTCTAACAGTCCAACTGACTCCCGCAGGCTTTCTGCTTCGGATATATATTTTTAAAGTTTTTACTGTGAGTTTTTGCCTCTACGGCCAACTCTTTTTCAAATTCTCTCTTAGCCTGTCTTATCAATGTCTTATATTTAACTTGCCAACACTTATGCTTTATCCTATTTTCTTCTGTTGGATCCTTCTTCCAATTTTTGAATGAATATCTTTTGGATAAAATAGCCTCTTTCACCTCACCTTTTAACTATGCCGGTAATCGTCTTCCTTCCACCTTTCTTAATGTGTGGAATACATCTGGACTGTGCTTCTAGGATGGTATTTTTTAACAATGACTATGCCTCTTGCACACTTTTCACCTTTGTAGCTGCTCCTTTCAGTTATTTTCTATTTTTCACATTTTATCAAAGTTTCTCTTTTGAAAGTTTAGTACTAGAGCCGTGGATTTACTTACTGTACCCTTTCCAGTTATTAAGTGAAATTTGATCATATTATGATCACTATTGCAAGTGGCCTCATCACTGTTACCTCTCTCATCAAATCCTGTGCTCCACTGAGAATTAGATCTAAAATTGCTCCCTTTCTCGAACTTTGCACATGTACCAGCTTTCAAAGGGAAAGTACATAAATACTTTTTATTTGAGAATTGGTATGAAGCCTGCGGGTAAAAGTGAATACAATCTTTGTTCAAGTGCAGACATTTTGAATGTTGCCTGCACAGTGGTTAAGAAAAGAGAAAAAATATATAATAGTAACAGTAAAATGAAATTATAAAATAAACAAAAGGACAATAAGGACAACTCCAGCATTCTAGTGATGCTCAGTGTTGTTTTGAGTTTTTGGGAGCAATTTTCAAACCCTGCGGGCAGCCTACAAGGTAATTTTCCAAGGGAAATGCCCATTGCATTTCTCTTTGAAAATTCAAGGATGGTAAATATTTTTTGTGAATATGTGGTAAAGTACCGTAAAGGTAGGAAACAAATGAAATCTCTCGGCATACTTTTTGGTTCCTGTCCTTGGACTGCCCGTTCTAGCATGGGAACCTTTTACTGCATTGAGGGGGTAGTTTTCAGCAGGCCCTTGTAACCGTGTTAATCCATTTTAATGTGGCTAGATTTGTTTGAAAATTGTCCTCATAATGTTTCTGGCCTAGTGGCCAGTTACCACATATTTTACTGCTATATAACTCCATTTCCCCCATGATTATACAGAGCTTTTCCTGCTCATTGTTATAGAAAGTATTGTCTTTTCTCTCCATTGAATGAATGTGCATCTCTTATATAGCTAAATTTTCTACAATACTAAAGGAAATGCATTTCTGATTCTCCAGTGTTTCATTGCATGCAAAGTCTGGTTTTGTAGAATTTCCAAATCCAGCCTTTGACTGCCCATTTCTCTTTTTAATTTGTGGTCACTTATTCTCTATTTGATAAGGGTATGCATGTGTGACCGAGGTGAGGGATTGCTAGTATGTAGTTTTTGTATGAATCTTTAGTAGTCCAACTTGTTTTGTTTTAGTCTGCACTTACCTATAGGAGGTGTATTGATGTTCTGAGGCATGATGCAATATTAGTGCTGTCTTTTCATAAAGTAGGGGTATTGCTGTTTGAATAGTAAGTACATAAGATTTACTGTACTGGGTCAGACCAAAGATCCATCCAGCCCAGCATCCTGTTTCCAGTCCAGGTCACAAGTACCTGGCAGGATCCCAAAAGGTAGATAGATTCCATGACTTATCCCAAATTCATGCATATACTCTGTCTGACTCACGTCCATCTCTGCTTCTCTCTGTCTTTGGCATGTGTACTCTTTCTGGCTCAAGTCGAATGTTCTCTTTGGCTTGTACCATCTTGGGCCAGGTATGTTCTCTTTTATTGTCATTCCGTCTCTCTCTGATTCTGAATCATGTGTGGCGTGCATTCATGCTTTCACTCTTGCCTACTCCATGTTATGTGTACACTGATGAAACCAGCTCATCCGTTTCATTTGTAATACAGCAGCTGACTTTAATTAGCAAAGGAACTGCACAATTAATTTCTCACAGTACAGATAGTTATCTCGTACCCACAAATACCCATCTTAACCTGTTAAACTGTACATGCTTCTCTTATTTAGATCATGCGCTGATTTCTTTTTATGATGTGTCCTTGGTCTTAGGCTCAGAACACTCTGAAGAAGATGTGAGGCCCCAGTCACCCACCATGGCATCTCCTGCTGCCACCAATGACCTCAGTGAACCAGAGATGGACATTGATATCATCACCCCACCACAGGAAGCGTCCCATCCACCATCACCCTTGTCCTCTACCATCTTTGCTTCTGGTCACCGACGCAAGCATCCTGATACAGAGGACGACGAGCATGAGGAGGCTGAGCCTTCCCCAAGCTGGTCTGGCGAGTCACAGAATGGCCAACCTGAACCTTGCCAAAGGACGCAAGCCAAATCGCGCCTTAAGCGGCCACGCACCTCTTCCTGGCGGTTAAATATTAGGGACATGTGCGCTCTGGAACACCACAGGGAGGCAAGGTACACGGCGCAGCTGCGCCAGCAGAGAGAGTCGCAGGCGAGGACAGAAAGACTGCTGCAGTGCATGAGCACAGCGCAGGATCGGCAGCGCAGGGAGAACCAGGCTCTGATTCAACAGCAGCACACACTTCTGCAACAGCAGCAGGCACTCCTGCAGCAGCAGCAGGCACTCCTGCAGCAGCAGCAGCAGGATCATATTACTCTGATGCAGCTTTTGACTGGGCAACACATCTCTCACATGCGCCACCAAAATCGCCTCTACAGACAGATGGTTCTTGCAGTCAGAGCTATCTCCCAAGACAGAGCTACAGATGGCAAAGTCAGCAAGAGCTGAGACCTTTAGGAGGGCACCCTTAACCAGGGCCCAGAAACCAGCGTATAAATGGCAAAGGATGTGGACTGAGAAGGCGGGTTGTCTGATCTAGAAGGGAAATCAGTGTCCTCGTTCCCGTATTTCCCTTAAAACTGCTCTGCCTTCAGAAAGAATACTCAGTGGATTCATCATGAGACAACTAGCTCCAGGGCTGTGTACTCCCCTGCAGCCATGTACATCTGCCACAAAGCTGTAGCTGTAAAGGCATGCAGTGTGAGCACTGCATGAATGCTGACATTTCTGCATATGAGCTGCTTAAATTTTTTTCCTTTCACTTTTTCTGGTCGTCTGTTGCCATTAGCAAATGCAGATAACTTGTTAATCTTAATTTGGTGGCATACACAACAATTTTACTGTTATCTATCCTTTTTTAATACGTTTTTATCCCTTTACTGATACAATGTATTGAAAGTGTAGAGTTGTTTAAAACATACCTAAGTAAAAACCGTGTGAACTGGATACTGTTATCTCATTCCTATTGCTTCTGCTTCCTGGGGATGCACATATTGTTCTGCCCATGGTAGCTTTCCCAGGCCCTGGCAGCCACAGTGTGCAAAAGGCAGAAGGGATGTGGCCCACCCTCTCTAAAGTTAAGAGCAGAGACCTTGAGGGCGATTCATGTTTCTGAACGTGGAAATTAACAGAGCAAAGTTTCTCTGCACATTGAATCTTATTTCTCTTCAAGATCTCTTCTAGGCCTCCTGCTTATTCTCCATGAGGGTTCTATCCGAGGTGAGCAGATCAGCTCGGAAGTTACTCCAGACTTTTGTAAGAACTGCAGGGAAATTGTTGGGGTTTGTTTAAGCCCATTTTTTTTCAGGGCTTCTATGGAATTGTTTTTCTTTTTTTCACGATTGGAATTACTTTTCCCTCTCTCCTCACAGCTGGGGGAGGGGCTTTTAATTCTCCTATCACATAACAAAGTGGGAAGATGCTAAAGAAAGAGAAGTACTCTTAAAAAAAAAAAAAAAAAAAAGGAATTAAAAGGAAACACAGATGAGAAACTAGAAAACTGCAGACAGTGCATGTTTATTGTACCTGCAGTTTTTGCTATCCTTGGTCCTGAGAGGCACAAAGATGGTGAACTGAAGGGACACAAATAAGACGCACAATGCTGAAATTAATTTTGCTTCCATCCTAATATTGTGGCCACATGCAGTTTGCATGTTTGTGCTGGTAAAATACTTTTGGTGTTTGAAGATTTCCTGCTTTTGTACTTGCTGGGATTCAAGTGCATTTGTGTGCTGTTCACAGCTAAGAAAAGCCCCTTGTGGCACAGAAACCAGATTTTGACTGCTTTCAACTGCAATAGATAATGTGAGCAGTATGTACAAGTTGGCAGAAATCCCAGGGGCCAATAATGACCATAAAAATGATTTGTTGACCAATTTTTTATCAGTAGGTGGTCAAATGTCTGTGTGGCTTTGAGGCTTTTCTGTTGTACAACATGTGAGCCATCTTAACATTAAGAAATGTAATCAAACTGCATATCCCGTGCAGCAGAATATATTACACCTGTAGCATGTCACAGTAAATTGGTAATATCTAGCTGAGTGATACTACAGGAATTCCCTGTACATACCCGGCTCAGTCCAGACAGTGGGATGAGCCTCCTTTCCAGCAGATGGAGACAGAGAAAAACTCGAAGGGTATCCTGTATCAGGACAGTGCTCCCCCTGCCTCCCTTCAGTATTTCTCTGCCTCCAGCAGATGAAGGTGGCAAACCCTGCGGTACCCACTTTTCATAGCTAATTGCATTCTTTGAGGAAGATTTTTCCTTTTCCTATATTTCTCAGGATCAAGCAAGTATTGCCCTAAAAGTTGTTAAACTTTGTAAAAAAAAAAAGTTGGTTTTGTCAGGAGATAGTTTTTCTTTCTCCTTGCTCTTATATAGATCCTAGGGGTTGGGTTTCCCCTTGATCCTTCAGCCTAGGACCCTTCCCAGTGACCTACTGCCTGGCCTGGGGTGATACTGGTGTCTAGTCCCTCCCTCATTGGGACCCCTGAGATGTTTAATGCCTCGGGTCCTCTGTTAACAGAGAAGACAGCATTCCTCTGTTCCCTTTAAAAAAAGAAAAAAGACTACAGGGTAAACCTACCTAAACGTCTCTTTATTGCTTTAACGATAGTAGCCTTGGGGGAAGGAGAGGAGCGCAGGGCAGATTTCTTCTGCTCCTGCTCAAAGCCGGGCACAGCTGAATCTTGCCGTTTTCAGCGGCAGTTTTCTTTTTTTCTCCCCACCTACTGGTATGCCTCAATCTCAGTTCTGTATCGCATGGGGAGCCTGCCTCGCAGCTCTCCCGCAACGGGGTTTGTTCGATCTGTTTACCTTGCGAGGAGGGCCCTTCCTCTGTAGCAGCAAAATCAGCGACCCATGGTCGGGCCGTCAAATGCGCACTCAGACCTGCCCCGTCCCTGCAAACTGCGGGAACAGCGGCCATTTTTCCTGCAGATCTTGCTGCTGATTCGGGGCCTGAGGGAGGAAGGGACTCTCATTTTCATATGTCTCCTCCGGATTTAAGCCCCATTGACTCTCCAGATGTGGTGCCTGCCCCTCCCCATGATGTTCTCCCTCCCCCAATACCCAGGAAATCCCCTCACCATTTTTCTACAGATTTTGTTCTGTTATTACATAAGGCCTATATTGCGAGTTTGCAGCAACCGGATGACCCTTCTCCGGACCCCCCACCCGCGAAGATTCCTCGGGTGTCTACAGAACAGGGACCCAAACTCCCTGATTTTCAGGGGACTGTCCGAGTCAGGATAGTACCGGGGGTCCCTGATCCTCCAGATCCTGCCAACACCCCTCCTCAACTCCCAGACCCCGACCCAGATGTGGATATTTTAGGTCAAAATCCTCCAGTCGAGGGAGACGACCCGTGGGTGTTGCGTCTGTTCCAACGGGAGGAGCTGGAGCTGCTCATTCCTTTTGTCCTATCTGAACTGGGTATAGATGTTCCTCCAGACGAATCCGCGAGTATCCCGACTTCCAGTAATGTGGATCTGGTCCTGGCTGGGCTGAGAACTCCCCCACGTACATTTCCCTTCCACCCTATGCTAATGCAGCTACTTCTCCGGGAATGGAATCTCCAGAATCTGGACTTCGGGTAGGCAGAGCAATAGACAAACTCTACCCCCTCCCAGATCAGTGCCTAGAGATGCTAAAGGTCCCTAAAGTGGACGCTTCAGTTTCCGTGATCACCAAATGAACTACCATTCCAGTGGTGGGAGCATAGGCTTTAAAGGATCTTCAAGATCGCAAGTTGGAAATGCATCTCAAACGTATTTTTGAAGTTCTGGTGTTAGGAGTTCGGATGACAGTCTGTAGCAGTCTCATGCAGCGGGTAAGCCTTAGGTGGGTTCAACAACTACTCGGTACCCAGGACCTCCCGTCTGCAGAGGCGGAACATTTGGAGGCCGCGGTGGCATATGGTGCTGACGCCCTCTACGATCTCAGAGTCCTGGCCAGATCCATGGTTTCAGCGGTTTTGGCCAGGCACTTCCTCTGGATGCGAAATTGGGCGGCGGACTCCTCTTCTAAAGCACAGTTGAGCACTCTCCCTTTCAAGGGTAAGTTGCTATTCGGGGACGACCTTGAACAGCTTATCAAATCCTTAGGCGACAATAAGATTCATAAGCTGCCTGAGGATCGCCCTAAAAAGTCCAAGTCCTTTTTTCCTTCGCGCTCTTGCTTCAGGGAGTAGCGCAGGTATAACAGACCGAGGGGGGGAGTGTCTGCAGCGAAACTGCTCCACAAGGTCTCAGTCATGGTCTCATTCCTTTCGTGGACGACGGCCATTCCGGGATGGTAACTCCCAAGGTCCTGCCCCAAAGCCCTCACAATGAGATACGGCCGGCCCATTCCTCAGTTCCCAACTTAGGAGGTCGTCTCTCTCTTTTTTTACGAGGAATGGGTCAAAATTACTTCAGATCGGTGGGTCCTCGATGTAATTGAACGAGGCTACTCTTTAGAATTTGATCGATCTCTCCCAGACCGCTACCTGGAATTGCCTTGCAGACCCTCTCGGAAACAGCTGATGGTACACCAAACTCTCGACAGACTCCAACAGCTCGGAGTCATAGTCCCTATACCCCCCAGGAGCAGCGGTTAGGCCAGTATTCCATCTACTTCATGGTTCCAAAAAAGGATGGTTCCTTCCAACCAATCTTGGATCTCAAGAGAATCAACAAGGCGCTCAGGGTCCCTCATTTTCAGATGGAAACCCTGAGGGTGGTCATAGCTGCGGTTTGCACCAGTGAATTTCTAGCTTCTCTGGATTTGATGGAGGCGTATCTTCATATCCCGATCTGCTTGGAACATCAGAAGTATCTACGCTTCAACATCCTAGGGCATCATTAGCAGTTTTGAGCGCTCCCGTTTGGTCTTGCCACTGCCCCCCATACATTTACCAAAGTAATAGTGGTAGTGGCGGCCTTCCTCCGTCGGGAGGGAGTACTGGTTCATCCTTACCTGGATGACTAGCTCATTCGGTTGAAATCAGACAGTCTCTGCTTTCTGGCAGTCAACAAAGTCTTGTCACTTCTCCACTCCCTCAGGTGGATAGTCAATTTCCCCAAGAGCAGCCTCAAGCCTTCTCAGGTACTGGAGTTCTTAGGAGCCCGCTTCGACACGCATGTGGGCAAAGTTTTCTGCCAGAGGGTCGGGCAATCAAGTTCATGGATCAAGTTCGACATCTATTATCTCTCCCCGTACCTACAGTTTGGGAATGTCTCCAGGTCCTGGGCTCCATGGCTTCAACTATAGATTTGGTTCCCTGGGCCTTTGCGCATATGCATCCGTTACAGAAAGCATTGCTGTCCTGCTGGAAGCCGGTTTTGGAGGAGTTTGACACCTTTACCACTCTTGGACTTTATCGTCTCTAGCATACAGTGGTGGCTGTCGCTCAACCACTTGCTGAAGGGGATGCATCTGGAAACCCCCCAATGGATCATTCTTTCAACGGATGCCAGTCTCTACGGCTGGGGAACGGTTTCTCAGACTCAGTCTACACAAGGACAATGGTCTCCAGCTCAATCTCAATGGCACATCAATCGTTTGGAAGCTCGAGCGGTCCACCTGGCGCTGAAGACGTTCCTGCCCTTAATCCGCCACAAAGCGGTTCGGGTTCTCTCAGACAATGCCACCACAGTAGCTTACATCAATCGCCATGAAGGGACCAGGAGTCGTCTGGTAGCCCTGGAATCCAGCAGGTTGTTCTCCTGGGCGGAACGGCATCTGGCTCGACTGGCAGCCTCTCACATTGCGGGGAAGGACAATGTTCAAGCCGACTTTCTCAGTTGTCAACCTCTAGACCCTGGAGAGTGTGAGTTGTCCGAATAGGCAATGGATCTTCTCGTCGCGAGTGGGGCATTCCCCACTTAGAGCTAATGGCCACTCTGAGAAATGCGAAGGCTCCCAGATTCTTCAGTCGCAGAAGAGAGCACGGTTCGGAAGGGGTGGACACCCTGGTGCTACCCTGGCCTCGGGACATACTCCTCTATGTGCTCCCCCCCCCCCCCCGGCCCCTGGTGGGGAAAGTGCTCAGACGAATAGAACTCCACAAGGGGACAGTCATTCTCGTGGCGCCAGAATGGCCCCGAAGACCTTGGTTCGCAGATCTAGTAAACCTCGCAACGGAGGGTCTTTTCCATCTCTGTCATCTCCCGAATCGTCTTCGGCAAGGTCCAGTATTTTTCGATCAGGCGGATCGCTTTTGTCTAGCAGCCTGGCTTTTGAGCAGCATAGGCTGAGGAAGAAGGGTTATCGGGAGGAAGTTATCTCCACTCTGTTGCGCGCGCGTAAGACTTCTACCTCTCTCACATACGTACGGGTTTGGAGAGTATTTGAGACTATGTGTGCGGACTCAGGAATCCCGGCGTGCTGGTCCCCAGTTTCCCAGGTTCTCTCTTTTCTACAGAATGGTCTCTCCAAAAGTTTGTCTTTCAATTCTCTTCGGGTACAAGTCTCGGCTCTTGGTTCCCTTTTAGGTTGAGTTGATGGTTAGCTCTGGCGGCCCATCCTGATGTCATTCGCTTCCTTAAGGGGGCGAAGCATTTGAACCCACCTGTCCGGGCTACATGTCTGCCTTTGGAGTCTGAATCTGGTGCTTCAGGTCCTCTGCGAGTTGCCTTTCAAACCCCTCAGACTGGCCACGCTCAAGGACTTGACTCTTAAGACAGTTTTCTTAGTATCTATTTGTTCAGCTAGGAGAGTGTCCGAGCTCCAAGCCTTGTCTTGCAGGGAACCCTTTCTTCGTTTTTCTGATTCAGGTGTCTCTCTCAAGACGGTGCCATCTTTTTTTTTTTTTACCAAAGGTCGTGTCCTCTTTTCATTTAAACCAGTCAGTTGAACTACCTGCCTTTTCTTCAGAAGACACTGAGACCAGGCATGGCAGTGACCTGTGGCGCCTTGATGTGAAACGAGCGCTGCTGCGATATTTGGAAGTCACAAACGAGTTCTGAGTCTCGGATCATCTGTTTGTTTTATGGAGTGGACCCAACAAGGGGAATAAGGCCTCTAAGACTACAATCGCTCACTGGCTAAAGGAGGCGATTGCTTCAGCCTATATTTGTCGGGGTCGGCCGGTCCCGGAAGGTTTAAAGGCCCATTTGCTCCGATCGCAAGCTGCCTCTTGGGTGGAAAGCCAGCTGGTCTCTCCACAAGAAATATGTAGAGCAGCTCCTTGGAAATCTCTTCATACTTTTACTCGTCATTATTGGCTCGATGTTCAGGCGCAAGTTTTTCGTTCCTTTGGCAAACAGGTACTTCGAGCAGGACTGTCTGGGTCCCACCCTACTTAGGGAAGCTTTGGTACATCCCACTGTCTGGACTGATCCGGGTACGTACAGGGAAAGAAAAATTGGTTCTTACCTGCTAATTTTCATTCCTGTAGTACCACAGATCAGTCCAGATGCCCACCCTTAGTGGAGGGAATCTGTTTGTCAACCGCTTGAAGTCCTATCATTCACGATTATGCTGATGTGCAAGGCACTGGAAGTATCTATTGCATATATAAGATTACTCAAATTTGTTTCTCAAGTTCCATTTTGAATATTATACATTGTTACTTGCTTGATCCTTTTGCTAGTTGAGGTTACATGTTTCTGCTTTGAGAACGTTTATACTGAAGGGACGCAGGGGGAGCACAGTTCTGATACAGGATACCCTTCGAGTTTTTCTCTGTCTCTATTTGCTGGAAAGGAGGCTCAACCCACTGTCTGGAGTGATCTGTGGTACTACAGGAACGAAAATTAGCAGGTAAGAACCAAGTTTCCTTTGTGTCACAGATAATTCATGTTGCGATGGTAGCATACTAGGCTTTCTACTAGGTACAAAAAAAGGAAAAAAAAAAAACCTTCTTTCATGAATAAATACAAAAACTATAGAGAGAGAACAAATAAGTATTCATACAAATGCTTTCCTACAAAATGTAATCAATGTATGAATTTGCTATTTATTAAAGCTGTAAAACGCTTCACAAATTTATACAGAAAGAAAAACTATAATGTACATATGTGAAAATCTTTGTACATATAAGAACTTACATTGGACAGTATCACTGAAAGTTCAAAAAGTTAAAACCCCAGTACTCACTCACTCTCATTCACTCTATACCACCCACACACGTTAAAAAATCAATAAACACCGGTCAGGCACATAAATCTGTGTAACAATAAAGAAGATGCTTCTTGTTAATGTAGTACATATAGGGGCGGATTTTAAAACCCCTGCACGCCGGCGCGCGTAAAGCCCCGGGACGCGCAAAAGTCCCGGGGCTTTCAAAACAGGGAGGGAGGGGGCGTGTCTGGGGGCGTTCCCAAAACGACGTGGTGTTTCGGGGGCGGGCCCGGGGGCGTGGCACCAGCACGGGGCGTGGTCAAGGCCTCCGGACCACGCCCCCGGGACCGGAGGACGGAGCGGAGCTGCCGGCGATGTGCGCAAAGTTACTCCTGCTTTCAGCAGGAGTAACTTTGCCGACAAAGGTAAGGGGGGGGTTTAGATAGGGCCGGGGGGGTGGGTTAGGTAGGGGAAGGTGGGGGGAGGGCGAAGAAAAGTTCCCTCCGAGGCCGCTCCGAAATCGGAGCGGCCTCGGAGGGAACAGGCAGGCCGTGCTGGGCTCGGCGCGCGCAGGTTGCACAAATGTGCACCCCCTTGCGCACGCCGACCCCGGATTTTATAAGATACGCGCGGCTACGCGCGTATCTTATAAAATCTGGTGTACTTTTGTTCGCGCCAGTGGCGCGAACAAAAGTACCGGCGCGCGTATTGTTTGAAAATCCGCCCCATAGTGTCCATCCAGAAATCAGTACAAATTACATCCCTCATAACATTCCCATATCCGGGCAAATCTTCATTATGCCCAACCGGTGTTTATTGATTTTTTTAAGGTGTGTGGGTGGTATAGCGTGAATGAGAGAGTGTGGACTGTAACAGGTTTTAACTTTTTGAATTTTCAGTGATAGTTCAATGTAAGTTCTTATATGTACGTAGATTTTCACATATGTACATTATAGTTTTTCTTTCTGTATAAATTTGTGGAGTGTTTGTACGAATTTGCTATTAAGCTGTACATCAATTAAATTTTGTAGGAAAGCATTTGTTTGAATACTTGTTTGTTGTTCGTTTTTTTTTTTTTTTTTTAGCATACCAGACATGTCATTGTGGGTGGAAATGTTAGGCCAGAGGTCACAGATAATATAAATGCCCATAGGAAGTTGAGAGAGCCATTCTTAAAGCAGCCTTGGACCTGCCATTCTCCATCTCCTTTGACCTAAAACAGTCTTAGCCCACCTCTAATGAGGAGGTTTTTCATCATAAACGAAATAAACTTACATCCTGGATCAATCGCCTTAAAGATAAAACTCAAAATCCAATATGTTGAGGAGAAAGTTCTCTTTTTGGTGTATTCAACTCAAGGATTGGGAAAGGTTCCTAACCCGAGTCTCAAAGTAAGTCCAGTTAGAGTGGGGAAAGAGAATAGTGTGCTAGTAAAAGAAACTGTTTTGCGTTATAGAGAATGCTTGCATTTCCTCAGAATGAGTTTCCAATTGTGTAATCCCATCCACCACACTCCAGATCTGGTTGTAAAATCATATTTTAATTTTGAAAGTAAACCTAAGTTTCCAAAACTGCAGTGCTTTAAAACCATGCAGAGAAACTGCTGCCATTAGCTGCATAGTTTATTTCATTATAAACAATGAGAAATCAGTACTGAAAAGGGTTTGGGTGTTACCCTGAAATATGTAGCTTGGTAAAAAGAGGGAGGGCCAGGGGAATTCCAGAGGTGGGTTTTTTTTGTTCAGCCAGATACCTTGGCTAAACTTGGTTGGACAAAATGCTGTTCTAAAGTTTTCCAGGTAATTTTGGTTGGATATATTCACAGATATACCTGGAGAAGTCCCTCTGAATATCCCAGGTAACTTGCCACTGCCTGCACTGCTGAAATTTGTCCTGTAAGCATGGTGTCCTTACTAAAAAGGTTCAGTAAGCTGGCAGTTGGAAAAGTTCTCCAGTTAAAGATAGCTGGATAACTTGTTCTGGATATTCAGCAGGATAAATGTCCTGCTGAATATTCCCGATTAAAGTTATCTGGCTGCCTTCAAAAGAATATAGCTAGTTAAGTGCCATGCTTGGGGGAAAAAAAAGTATCTAACGGACTTAGCAGTTAAATAGTGGCCCTGTTGGGCTGAGCCTCTAATTTACATTTTTTTTAATACAATTTCCAGGGCTCCTGGCTGGCCTCCCCCACCCGTTCCCAGGTTCCACCAAAATTTAGAAGATGCAACCTTCTTGTCCCTCTCCTTGCTCTAAGGCAGCCCTAAAGTTATCTGGCTAATTTAGCAGATTATAGATGGAAATCGGCTAAGTTAGCCAGATAATGCCTGTATTTTATCTGGCTAATGACTTGCCTGGCTGAAATGTAGCTGGATACGTGGCTCGTTATCTGAAGCATTGCCATTTAGCTGGATAACTTAATAAGTGCTCAGACTTTCACTAGTCATATTAATGTAAATGTTTTAAGATAAAGCCAAGCACTGTTGGGGTCAGTTGTTTTTTCATGGTGGAACTCATGCCTTAAGTAGATAAGTTTAGTGAAGATATCAGAGAACCATTGCATGGCATAATAGCTTGGCTTTATATAATTCATTCCATGCTAGTAGGATCCCAGTGTAATATTTAAGGGATTTTGCTTAATGTGATGTGGGTGACCTGGCAGCAGGGAGTCATTCAAAGGGGATGAAGGGGAATGAACAATGTTATCATAATCATAATTATTGTCCAATAATAGGTGACTAAATGAAGAGACAAAATGACTTGTCCAAGGACATGCATGGTCTGTGGGTAGAGGGGATATGAAGTTTTTGTCTTACTTCTTCTGATTTATAGTTCAATGTCATAAACAGCAGATCATTCTGCCTGCCAGTAGGAGACACATAACTTGCTGCTTGTTAATTGATGCCACAATATCCTATGGAATAGACTACTTATAATCAGTTTGGATAAGGAGTAACTGGTTGTGTATTTTAAAGCTATTCCAAAGTTGTTAGTGAGAACTGATGGCAGTGTGGCAGGAATCCAGTGACTAGTACTGATCATAACTAATTTGCCAACCAATTTTGACTAGTATGTAGTCACAAGTTTTGGAGAGCTCTTTTGCCGATTCTAAAACGGATTAATAGTTACGCAATACCATAAAGCTGACATTTAGAATTAATCTCAAAGTATCTTTTCCAGTTGTCATGATAGCAGAAACTGGGGACAAATCATGTTGTATAGTTTTCAACTTCCAACACCAGTTAGAAAGGATAAATAGATTTTCTTAAACACTAATGTCCATTGGCTGGCTCAGTGGCTTAGTAGCATTGCCATGCAGAGGACTGGTTTTGATTTCTGGCTCAGACCTTCCACACCCTGGTTTTCTGGGGCTGAGTATGCTGCGAAGGCAGGAGTCTCTGGCAGGTGGGTGTCCCAGTCATAATGAAACAATGATGCTTAGTGGCTGTATCTAGGGCCTGTGATTGAAAGGTTCTTGAAGGAGCTCTTGTGCATGGCCCCTACCCAAGTATTATTGTTGCTACTATTTGGCCAAGTGAATTGGGAGGATTTATAAAAAAAAATAGTGGAAAATCCCAGCTTACTTTTGAAAGAAAGCTGATGGATTCATAGCGTAACAAAAAACTAATCTACATCATGAAACATGGTTGAATACTGTTTGGTCTTCAAGATAAGTCTCATGTATATGAAGGTATATGTATCACCCTGGGAACATTGGTGGACAAAAGTGGATGGATTTGAATTAGTCTTCCTGTCCCCTTGATACGCCACTGGAAATATGGAATATCTCAAAAAAGCTGAGGGCAGCCATTTAATCAGTGGCTTTCACCATAAATTACCAATAAGGTTGTTTGTTTAGATGCTTTGCGTTTTTCTATAATTAGATTATCAAATAAATTATGACAAACTGATAAAAACACTTTTAGCTCTTAAAGAAACTGCTTCTAATTCATGTTCTGATTTTCTAAGCGAATGCTAGGACTAGATTTCCTCTAGTAACTGCATTGCTAATTGATGGTCAGCTGGGAGTATCTAGGGTACAATATCAGCCATCTTCTCACAGAATTATGACATCAGAATGATTAGGACATCAGTGCTGATGTGTGTAACCTGATGCTGATGTCACAATCCAGTAAATCAAGTAATAGTGCAGCCATGTCTAGTTGGCCTTCATTTAACAATGCTGCTGTTTATTGAAATGTGAGGCTAGAATTATTTTGGGGAAATAGATGACAGCATCTTAAATTATTGTACTGTGACTTATTAGATGTCTGGTGTTTATAAAGCCTTGGGCATTTCTAGCTGGTCTTCATTTGGCAGTACTCCTGCTCGTGGAAATATGGGACTATCCTAAATAAGAAGAAACATGGGAGCAGATTCACCTTCTTAAGGTAAGCCAATCTTTCACCAGTTTGCCATAATTTATTTTAGAATATTTAGGGTGTTTTTGAACAGATTAGAGTGTGGTGTTGGAGTCAGCGTGATGAACTTCCTGTTGCTCTGCCAGGCTTGTTGGTGCTCATTGAGTTGGAGTCCTGGTATTCAAAAAATATTACATACTGAGAAAGTAAAATTGCTTACCTTGTAATAGGTGTTATCCCAGGACAGCAGGATGTAGTCCTCACATATGGGTGACATCGGTAATGGAGCCCTATGACGGAAAACTTTCTGTCAAAGTTTCTAAAAGCTTTGACTGACACTGACACACTAAGTGCACTGAGCATGCTCAGCATGCTATGATCCCTGCGTCCACAGGGGTCTCCTTTCAGTCTCGTTTGTAGAATTATGCGTAAGCGAAAATATATAAAAGAAAATAATAAAACATATCGGACCCAACTCCGCGGGGTGGCGGGTGGGTTCTGTGAGGACTACATCCTGCTGTCCTGGGATAACACCTATTACAAGGTAAGCAATTTTGCTTTATCCCAGGACAAGCAGGATGCTAGTCCTCACATATGGGTGATTAGCAAGCTAGAGGCTGAGTCATTTTGTAGTGAAGCAACAGTGAAGAATTGTTGGTAAAAATGAGGCAGCTGAAGATCACAGCAGGTTGGTTGTAGAAGGAGTTGGGAATATATTGGAAACAAGTTCTGTAAGACAGATTGTCTAAAGGCCGAATCTTGTCGTTTTTCTTTGCCCTAGCAATAAAGAACTGCAAAGGTGTGAAGGGAACTCCATGTTGCAGCCTTATATATGGTAATAATGGGCACTGAACGATAGTGTACTACTGATGTAGACATAGCCGTTACTACGTGTGTTGTTACTCGCCCTTGGAGAGGAACGTTTGCTTTTTCATAACAGAATTCGATACAGGCTGTTAGTCAGTCGGAGAGAGTCCGCCTTACCACCACGACTCTTGGTTCATTTTATGTGAAAAGAAACAAAGAGTTGGTTGGAAGTCCTATGGACTGCCGTGTGGTTCAGGTAAAAAGCTAGTGCACGTTTTCAGTCTAAGGTGTATAAGACTCTCTCTCCCTGGCTAGAGAGAGAGGTCTTGAAAAGAAAGTAGGCAAGACTATTGACTGATTAAGTGAAAATCTGTTACTACTTTTGGTAAGAATTTGGAGTGAGTGCAAAGGACTATTGTATCATGCAGGAACCTTATGTAGGGTGAGTATGTGACGAGAGGTTGCAACTCACTGACCCTCGTAGCCGATGGAATGGCTACTAGAAAATACTTGTTAGGTAAGAAATTTCTAGTCGCAGGAATGTATCACACTAGGTCCCATTTAATGACCAGTGGTCGAATGGGGGGCTTAAGGTGAAGTAAGCCTCTCATAAACCGACATACTAGGGGTCATGCTGTTATTGGCGTATCCCCTATTTCCTTGTGAAATGCCGCTATGGCATTTAGGTGTACTCTTACAGAGGATGTCTGGAGACCATAATCCGAAGGTGATATAAGTAATCTAGTACAGAAGGAGTGGGGCAAGAAAAAAGGTGAAAACCTGTTTGTGTGCACTACTTGGTAAATCTAGTCCACTAAAAGTGGTAAGGTTTGCGTGTGGAAGGCTTTCATGAAGCTACGAGAACTTTAGAGACTTGTGTTGAAAGATTAAGTGGTTGCAGAATTTCAGTATTCAAGCTGTCAGGGCAAGAGTTGTTAGGTTGGGATGACGCAACTTGTCCTGATTCCAAGTTACGAGAGTGGGTGCTGTGCCCAGGCGAATTGGTCTCTGATTGAGAGGTCGAGGAATATGGGAAACCATACTTGTCAAAGCCCATATAGGGCTAAGAGGACTATTGTTCCTCTGTCCTGTTGTAGGTTCACGAGAGTTTTGGCTATGAAGTATGGGAAGCATACTGGTCTCGGGCAGGACGAGGGCCTGAGGAACAGTGAACTCCATCCCGGCTCAGCATGATAAGAGTGTTGGTTATGAGAGGTAGCAGAAGAGACACATTTAGGAGGCCCTTGATGGAAGAAAGGCTTAAATGTGAATGCAGTAGAACCATGTGAAGGTGGTAGAATCTATGCACCGTATGGTTTGATTCGGAAGCAGAGGGCAAGTTTGGTTGACCTCCGCTCTAGAAGATTTCTCTCTCTACACATGTCCAAGACCATTCGAGAGGATGGACCTATCTGGAGAAGGTCTGCTAGTGCGTTCAGTAAGTGTCTGAGAACAGTGGCCCGAGGATGCATAAAGTGAAGCAAGGGCTAAGGATAAAGCTGTGCAGCTTCATTGCAGAGCAGCTAGGATGTTGTGTATGCTTGTATGTTGGAAAGCACATTGTTCCTATGCTGTCTGTCTGTATGCACAAAGAATTGTTGCAGAGCAGGTATTAGAAGGCATAAGGGTATAACTCATGGTACAAGATCCAGGAAGTTTATGCGTAACTGCTTGGAGCGGAACAGACGCATATTGGGTTGAGAAGATTTGTGGTCAAACTTTCAACTTGAAGTAAATGCGAGCATGAGCAGGAATAGACTAGGTTATGCAGCTGTCCATGCAAGGAAAGCGTGAATGATTTTGGACTCCGTAGAGAAACAGCAGTCACCGATATTGAGTCAATGAAATACCTCAGTTGCGAAGCTGGTGCCACCGGCAGAGCTTGGAATTGTAAGATTGTTGACTCACCATGAGGCACATAGAAAGAATAGAGATAATGTACTTACTGTGTTTTGGAAACATGGTAACGAGAGATACCATTTTACCTGTGCCTGGTATTTCTGAGGTCCAGGATGGGCGGAGAGTAACTACTTTCTGTTGAAAGAAAGAATAATGTAATTAAAACTCCCCAACCCCCCTCTTCCCCCCCTCTGCGCTTTGAAGCGTGTAGGGGAGTGTACCGGGAACCTGCTCTGATATCCGGCTAGTTGGAAAACCGGGAGGTGTCCAACTGGAGGGGTTGATGTAATGTGGATATCAGGTATCCTCCCACGGGAGTGAGAGCGGTAAAGTCTTACCCGCATTTCTGAGTGCTGTACAAGGAGACATCGAGACCCATATCAGGCTTCGAGGTGGACTTGTAGTTGAGGCAGCATGTGCTGGATCTCGTGTTTAGCAGAACAGTAAATGCACCTGGAACTTTGGTACTGAAACAGGAACCAAAAGCTAGAGCATTAATCAGTGCAGAGCCACGTTGCTGAAAAAGGGAGGAAGCCCTGATGCAAACCCAAAGAAAAGAAAGAGAGGTTCTCCTGGTATTGTGGCTGACATAGCTGGCATAGCGATATGTGACACTAATACAGTTCTTGGAAAGTACATGACCTAGAACTTTTCTAAGCATGTGGCCAGAATTAGAGAACACATTTCAATGGGAATGCCGCAGAAGCGGGTACTTACCATCCAACGTGAACTGCCGAAGGATGAGCCGGTGAAGATTGCTGGCTCCGTGGATTTCTGTATTCCTCTAGCCTGTGGACGTTAACGTCCGTCTCAACTCTGATACCTGGTATGGTGGCGCAGGTATAGAGGAGACAAGGCTGGGCGTAGCTGGCGCTTAGACCGTAATGAGCGGAGGGCCAGAACCCTGCACCGATGTCGGTGGAGTACGCCTGGGAACAGGGGAGCCGATTGACGAACTCATGAACCCAACCATTGTCGCAGCGGCTCGATGTCTCTTGACGCCAGTGCAGAATTCTGCGGACCTCGATCCGGTGTTTCTGGAGCAGGAAGGACTGGGAAAACTATGTGGAACAGTACCGTTGGCAGTGGTGATGTTGCTCGGCCCGAACATCGGCCAGCATCGAGAAGAACAGCCGCAATGCGTTGAATGGCGTCGGTGGCAGACGGTCACCATGTCGGTGACGATGAATGCCACGGTGCTCGACCTGGTCATTCCCTAGTGCCAAGATGGAAGCTCTAGCTGTCCTGGATGGCGATCGATGATGGGTGTCAGCATGCCTGCTCTGCTCCTGATATGGGGCTTTAATAAGGACCCAAAGCATGGAGCACTGTGTTCAGGGGAGGGCATTGTGTGGCGGTGTTATGTCGACATTGACGATAATCGAAAACATCGCTGGTTTCGGAAAAAATGATATGGGCATTGACGGAGTCAATGACCGCATCCATAAAAACGTAGAAGATGCCGATGGGAATGACGTGGGTGTCGAGATCATTGATGTATGGAGGCGGGTGCCGACAAACTCTGTGGTATGGCCACGGGCATCGACGGTATTGATTGGATCGACTTGGACAAAAATGACGCCCATGGCATTTATGCCACGGACATGAGCACCCATGGAATCAATGATGACATAGATGCCATGCATGGAAAAGGCATTGGCATAGCTGCCATGCATGGAAATGGCACTGGCATCGATGCCATGCATGGAAAACAGCCTGGCATCGATGGAAAATAGCCTGGCATCGATGCCATGCATGGAAAACAGCCTGGCATCGATGCCTGGCATCGATGGAAAACAGCCTGGCATCGATGGAAATCAATGGAAAAACAGCCTGGTATTAATGGCATCCATAATAGAAGGATGGCATCGATAGAAATGACCCCCAACAGCGATGGAAGTGCCCCGGGTAGCGGTGGCATCGACCCGATTATGGATGGCAGCGACGAGACAAAGTGTTCATCGATGGCATCCATTCTGGCAAAGCTAGCACTGATAAAAGCGAAGGAAATAAATCAGTGCCATGTATAAACATAGATGGCACTGATAGAATGACGTAGGGAGGATGGCATCAGGGTACCGCAGGGGGAGGGGTACCTGTGGCATCTGAAACCGCAGGATGGCCTGAAGGGGGTACCGACGGTAGCGATGGGGTATTACTGCGCGAAGGTACTGAGGAAAGTAAAGGACCTAAATCTACAGGCGCCCTGGCAGCACCGGTAACCGTGGAAGTCCCTGTCCCACTAGCACTAATAGCCAAGCAGAGTGTCACAGAAGGACACTGCAGGCTATGTGTGACTAACTGAAAAATAGGGAGAGGGAAGGCCGCAGTGGGTTGGCAGCCAGAAAGGTGACAGGAACCGACCGAAAAAATATGGCATAGTACTCACCGAACGTCGAATTAAACCAACGCGGAGGGAGACCCGTGCAGGGAAAGGTGTTTGTGAAGTAAAAATGTAAATCTTTTATGAGGAAAAAAGTGTTAGAATTTCTCACAGAGCTCCAACTGCTATGCTTACAGCAGAGCGGAAAAAAGAAGTCTGAAGGGAGACCCCTGTGGACGCAGGGATCATAGCATGCTGAGCATGCTCAGTGCACTCAGTGTGCCAGTGTCAGTCAAAGCTTTTAGAAACTTTGACAGAAAGTTTTCCATCATAGGGCTCCATTACCAATGTCACCCATATGTGAGGACTAGCATCCTGCTTGTCCTGGGATAAAATATGAATAGCCAACATGCAAGTTCTAATTGAAATTGGCAAAAGTAGGCAGTGGGGGTCAAATTCTCTGTGAGAAAAGAAGGCTGCATTTCTGTTATTTTAAAGATAATTTCTTGAAAGACATGACAAATTATTCCCCTATGAGCTTCATACATTTTGAATATCTTGCAGTAAATTAAAGCCATAGGAATATTTTACCAGTTCATATATGGAGCAAGGAATGAATTTACCTTTGTGGTGCTGTTTTGTCTTGGTTATGAGCCAGGGAAAAGCCCACTGTAAGGATGCACAAGGAGAGCTCGCTGTAAAAGAGCAAATCAGGCACCAGCACCAAGGAGAAATGGAGATCCCACAACTCGCAGTCAGCCATTGTTAATGAGCAATGCTGCTGCACCTTCATTCCTTGAAAAGCCCTTAGTGAGGGCTGGGCTAGGAATGCATGCTTAACTGTGTTCCTACACTGCTGGTCTAGCATCATTGCTGCAGATTTGACTGTCGGGGAGGCAGTGGAAGGTCAGCTTTTTAAATGCGGTAATCTTTGGTTTGGATGTTACCTAGGGGGTGTCCTGTATTCTGGATGTGCATCAGTGGCCACCCTAACTGGGAATGCATGCTCACTGGGTCCCACATTGCTGACCTGCTATTGACCCGTCAGGGAGAAGGAGGAAGGTCAGCCCTTTGAATATGGAAATGTTTAGTATGTCTTTTACCAAGTGGATGTTTTATATTCTAGGGCAGTGGTTCTCAACAGGTGTGTTGGGACACACTGGTGTGTCGCGAGGTCCTGGGAGGTGTGTTGCAGGGCCAGCAGGATATCAGCCCAAGTAGGAGTTGGTTGACTTCTCTTACATTGAGCCTGATGGGAGGCTACTCTCACTTCCTTCTCTTCTTTCTGGCCCAGTGGGAGGCTGTTTCCTCCTTCACCCAGATCTGATGGGATGCAAACTTTATCCTCCCCTGCTGAGTCTGGGAGTGAGGCTGCTGCTGATGGTCTCTTCACCCTGTGGAGGGTGGGGAAAGGGAGGTTGGGGATGCTGGGAAGATAAAGGTGAAACAGAGAGGGAGTGAAGGGGCTGTGGAGCAGGAAGGAGTGGGAAACGGGGTCAGGTTAACTGGGCAGGCAGGGAGATGGGATGAAGGGGTAGAGAGAGTCAATCAGTAGAGAGGGAGCACAGGGGAGAGGATGTGGGGGGGTCAGGAATGCTGGGCAGGGATATGAGTGTGAATGGATGATTGAAAGGGAGTAATTGGGAAAAGTGAAGGATGATGGAGGGGGGTGTCAGGGTGCAAGAGCCATAATATGTCAGTTTTGGGAATGTGCATGTCTTCTCTCTTTGTACTTTGCTTAGTGTAGGAGGAAATGTATTTCTGTTTCTAGCTCTTCAGTTTTGCTCTGCAGGTTTCCATTCCAGTTTTTGTCTTCACATTTGTAATTTATGGCCTTTTATTCTGTATTTGGTGAAGGTTTGATCTGGATGTGTGACTGAAGTGAGGTATTTTACTAGTAGGTAGGGATTTGTATCAATCTTTGTTGAGTTTTCTCATTCTCAATAGGACATGCATTGGAACTGCACTGCTGCCTTTTCATAGATAGGAAGGCTATTGCTGTTTAAGTTCTTGGAATTAGTGTTGCAATGGTATGGAAGGTTTGCTAATACATGTGCTGAATGTTTTTATTTCAGGTTTTGTATTTTACAATGCGCCTGGTAGTAAGGGAGTTTGTGTTTCTGTTACTGAGATAGTACCAGAATCAGAATATCTTTTTTATATACTGAGTTGTATTTGAAATATTCTAGTTCTACTCTGCATCCATTGTTTGGGGACTGGGGGGGAGGGGTGTACCTGTATGCAGAGTATATGTTTCCATTTAGCCCTATGATGGTCAAGTGTTCAGTGTGTCACGCTTGTAAAAAATTATCTGCCAGGTGTATCCCAACAGAGAAAAAATTGAGAACCACTGTTCTAGGGATATGTCAATGGCCACTCTAGGGCTGGCATGAACTGCTTCACTTGATGGGATTTGAGCCCTTTTATAAAAAAAACAGCTTAGTAGAAATGTGGTTGACCAGTTTAAGTGAGTTTGAGAGTAATTTTATAACTCTGCATTTAGCGAAAGTACTTTTTATGCATGCACAGATTACCTAAAATTTTCAGAGCTAACTTGTGTATGTTTACATTGAAAATTCATAAGAACATAAGATATGCCATACTGGGTCAGACCATGGTCCATTAAGTCCAATATCCTATTTCAAACTGTGGTGTAAGGAGTGACTTTATACCTCTTTAACCTGTATGGGACTAGTCATCTAGCCTGGTTCACCTTAAAACTCATAGAGAGAGCTTTTTGGGCCAGGTCCCTGCTGAGCAGGAAAAGAGGCTGAGCCCAGCTGGGAACAGGAGGCACCTGCGTCTCCAGAAGCAAAGCAGCTCCTGAAATATCTGTATCATAAAAGCTGGGAGTACACTGCTGGAGGTAAGTAATCTACATGTATGTTGGTTGAAATAAATAAAGCTGAAATTTGTAAGAAAGGAAGGCTCTGTGTGCCTGTCTCCAGCTTAGAATATTTACTCTGCTATCCCACATATGGTGTCAGTTCGGGTATTTCTGTATTATGCTCTGCACAGGCATAAACCCAAGTCTCCAGAGGAAGAAAGAAAAATAGTGAACAAAAAAAAGGTTTGTTATATGTGACCTGCCTAAAGAATCAGTACTGCTAGCTGTGCACAGACCACTGGAGTTTAAAAGATTGTGGCTCATGGAGGAGCACAGGAGCCCAAACAGCTTTAAAACTTTTTGTTTAATACAGGGAGCTGTGTCTTTGGGTCTAAAGAAAATAACTTTAAAAGTATTACTGCAAGTAAAGAGAGAAGCTCCATTTTCCTAGACAGAGAATATACAGTGAGCTATTTGCTGGACAAGCAAGTTTTTTTTTTCCTTTTCCTGGCAGAAAAAAAGGAAGTTTGCGGCAGAGTGTCTTTGAACAGAGCGTGATCATGAAGAAAAGTGAAGATGACAGAGTTAGTGTGTTGTTGGAACAGTGTATAGCCCTCCAGAAGCAAACTAGCTGCTCTGTTGTAAAGCTCAAGGAAGTTAGACTTGTCTATGGAAAGCATGACTGAGCAAGACGTGCAAGCTGTGATTCAAACCCTCCTAGAAGGATGTTAGGGCTGTTCAGCTTGGAGAAGAGACAACTGAGGGGGAATATGATAGAGGTCTTTAAAATCATGAGAGGTCTAGAATGCATACATCTGAATCGGTTATTTACTCAGCACTCCATGAAGTTAGCAAGTAGCACATTTAAAACTAATAAGAGAAAATTCTTTTTCATATAAGTATAATTAAGTTCTGGAATTTGCTGCCAGACGATGTGGTTAGTGCAGTTAGTATAGCTGGGTTTAAAAAAGGTTTGGATAAGTTCTTGGAGGAGACGTCCATTAACTGCTATTCATCAAATTGACTTAAGGAATATCCACTGCTATTACTGGCATCAGTAGCAAAGGATCTACTTAGTGTTTGGGTACTTGCCAGGTACTTGTAGCCTGGATTGGCCACTGTTGGAAACAGGATGCTGGGCTTGATGGACCCTTGGTCTGACCCAGTATGGCAATTTCTTATGTTCTTATGACAGAGGCAAATGCAAGAGAGCCTTGTACAGCTTTCCTGTGCTCATTTTGAGTGAGAGTGGGAAGCAAGAAGTACATTCATAATGGCCTGTCTGTCAGAAGTAAAGTTGGAAGCAGAGGAAATGCAGCAGCTGTATAAATCACCTGACTCTTGCCTTACCCTCCAGGGACAGAAAAACTCAGAGCGACATAAGAAAGATAATAATAGCAAATGTCTGGAACCAGCAAGAGACCTGTGGATAGTATGACAGGAAAACCTGACAGACCAGTGCATGCACCACTGGAACAGGTGGTGAAAGAAAAGCCAGAGGGGCAAGAGCAGGCATAACTGAGTGGCAGAAAAGAGAATGGAAGACAGTTGAAGGAACCTGCAGTGACTGTGATTTGAATGCAGGAAAAATCTTAGTGGAGATTTATGGACTGCCCTGAAGGAGACAGTACAGAGTAGCCTGATGGAAGCAGCATAGAGAGGTCAGAGGATGGCACTACAGTTGAGGGCAGTATAGAGGACCAGAAGATGCTGTGAGAAAAGTTGAGAGTTGAAGCGTGAAGGAATGTGAGTTTTAAAGTGAGTGAAAGAGAAGCCCCACAGGAACACCCAAGTGGAGTCCAGAGAGTCCGGCTGGGGGAGAATTGGAACTCAGAGCTCCAATGGACTCATGTCAAAGAGTATGGATGGACACTGGGCCAAGGGCTCACGGGGTGGTTGTGATAATTGAGAGTTGGTTAAGGGTAACGATAATGAGAGGGTGAGAATGAGACCCTATAACCCTTATCCATAGTTTAACTGGCAGGAGACCAGAAGAAGTACAAAGCAAAGAGAATTTATTTCCCTGGATGGGATCCAGGATGAGTAAGAGTGCTTGCCCTACAGGTTCTAGCAGAGGGGAAGGATATATAAAGTAATAGCCCTTTAACTTTTATGGGATCAGGTATCTAGCCTCGTCTACCTTAAAACCCGTAGAGAGAGAGAGAACACTCTGTATGGGAAGGACTCTGCTGAGCAAGATAAGAGGCTGAGCCCCACTGGGAACAGGAGGCCCCACATCTCCAGGAGAAGGCAGCTCCTGAAATATCTTTGTCATAAGGTAAAGCTGGGAGTACGTTACTGGAGGTAGGCAGCCTACATGATGATTGATGTAAATAAAGCTGGAATTTGTAAGAAAGGAAGACTGGAGTCTGTGTGCCTATGTCTCCAGCCTAGAATGTTTATTCAGGTATCCTACAAGTGGCCAGTTCAGATCACCAGTTTCCGAAAAATCCCAAAAAGCAGATATATTCCTTATTACTCCCAGGGATAAGTAATAATAGCTTTACCTGGCTATTAACTGTTTATATTTTTTTTTCAGTAACTTTTCCCCATATCTTTAAAACTCTACTATGATATTTGCCTTGACCAGGTCCTCTGGCAACAAATTCCATAGCTTAATTGTGCGTTGAGCGAAAAAGTACTTTCTACAATTTGTTTAAAATCTGCTGGTGGTTAGTTTCATGGAGTGTCCACTTGTTTTAATATTATTTGAAAGGGTAAATAACAATTTCCTGTTTACCTGTTCTACCTGACTCATGATCTTATACACCTTTATCATATCCCCTCTGTCATCTCTTTTCCAAGCTTAAGAGCCATAAAATTATTAGCCTTTCTTCATAAGGGGAGAACTGTTCCATTCCTTTTATCATTTTTATTGCCCTTCAATGTACTTTTTCTAGTTCCACTGTTTCTCTTTTGAGGTGGAGTGACCAGAATTTCAAACCGTACTCAAGGTGGGATTGCATTATGATATTCTCCATTCCTCTCCAACTAATTCCTAACTTTGCTTTTTTTGACCACTGCCATACGCTAACTGAGGATTTCAAAGTATTGTCCATTAGGACTTTGAGGTTATTTTCCTGGGTCATGATATATAATATAGAATCTAGCATTGTGTACCTGGAATTGGAATTATATTTCTCTATCTGCATTACTTTGCACTTGTCCACATTAAATTGTATGTGCCATTTAGATGCCCAGCCTCATAAAATCCTGCAATTCCTCACAATCTGCTTTTTTTTTTTTTTTTTTTTTTTAACAACTTTAAATAGTCTTGTGTCATCTTGCAGATGTGATCACTTCACACATTGCTTCCTTTTCCAGATTCTTAATGAATATGGTAAACAGCACTGGTCCCAGTACAGATCCCTGGGGAACTCCACTGCTCACCTTTGTCTATTTGGAAAACTCACAATTTAGTCTTATCCTCAGTTTCCTGTCTTTTATCCAGTTACTAAAAACTACAGTAGAACATTGTTTCCTATCCCAAGACTTTTTAATTTCCTGGGGATTCTCTCATGAAGGATTTTGTCAAATACCTTCTGAAAATCCAAATACACTATATGTTGGTTCACCATTATCTACTTGTTTATTTACATCTTCAAAAAAATGTAATAAATTGGAAAGGCATGACTTCTTTTACTAAACCATGTTGACTCTTCCCCATTAAGCCCCATGTCTATATGGTCAGTATATTTTTTTTTTTAAAGAATAGCTTCTATCATTTTGTTTGGCAGCAATGTTGGGCTACCTGTTTTTAGTTTCCCAGATCACCTCTGGAGCTCTGTGTTAAGTTGGCTACCCTTCAGTCTTCAAATTCTGTGGCTGTTTTAAATGATAGGTTACAGATTTATAGTAACAGGTTTGCTGGAATGAATTCCATTCAGCCCTGGTGATTTGTGCATAGTATCACTCTTTGCCTTGGTAGAACAGGCTTGACTGCATTGGTCCGTAAGAGGGAGGAAAGCTCCATTTGAAACAGTTCCTGATGCAGTGATTCCATGGATTGATTTGGCAGGAGACCCAATAGGTTTAATGTGTACTCTTTCCTGATGATGCTGAGGGCCCAGATGTCTACTGGGCCACTGGTTTACATAAAACCTTAGCCTCCCTCCGATCAGAAGGTTCTCTGGCATGGGTACCAGAATACTGGGTATATTTTCCATGATCCAGACAAAATCTCATCCCAGGTGCTGACCGGGTTGCTGTCTGGGGCTTAGGTGCCCTCTGCTGCCTCAGGAAGGCACTAGGGGCCTGCTGTGTATGGAAACAAGGGGGCAGAGGATAGTGGCGCCTCCAGCTGTAGAAAGTGCTTCTTCTGCCCAGACCTCGGATACCTGAAGAGGAAGCCAGAACTTGGGTGTTGCTGGAGCGTTGCACAGTGATCTTGATATGTGTGACTGCATCCTTCATTCTGTATCCAAAGAGATTCGTTCTTGTACACTGCACATCAGCAAGTCTTTCCTCCACTTCTGTATGGAGAGGCCCTTAGCCAGGTGAGTCTGCAGGCTCCAATCCATATGGCAGAGACTCTTAATGCCATTTCAAAAACATCAAAGAATGAGTGGACCATATGTTTTCCTTATTCTAACCTTTTGTCTACCAGTGGCTGGAGAGGTTTTTGGGGGGGGAAATTGCTTGGCCAGCCCCTGCATTTGCTTCAGCATGTCCCGCATGTACAGGCCTATGAAGAGCTGGTAGGAAGCTATGTGGGCGTTGTGGATAGCTCCCTGAAAATATTTTCTCAGGTGTCAAGGGCTTTGGAGTCCTTCCCTACGGGTACCGAGGAATGAATTCAAACCTCCTGGCCTTTTTGACAGCGGATTCAACTATCGCAGATTGGTATGGCAACTGCCTCTTTTCGAATCTGGGAGTTTTTTGGACGAAATATCATGCCCACCTTCTTTTAACAGGAGCCACAGAGAAAGGGTTTTCACACATCCTTGTCTGTACCTCCTGAAGGACTTCATGGACTGGGACTATACAACTTCCTTAGGGAGCTCCATGAGCTAGAGCATGTTCAGCATTTTATTTCTGGACTCATCCTCCATCTGTAAAGTAAATGGAATGGCCTCAGCCATTTTCTTGACCAAGCCTGTGAAGGAGAGGCTCTCAGAAGTGGACTTCCTTATTTCTGATGGAGGAGAAGGGTTGTAGGGGATCTCTGTCAACAATACCTCTTCAGAGCCATCTGCAGAGTCATAGCTACACCTCCAAGTGAATTCAGAATCTGACTCACTCTGGTCTGCAGGTGGCAAGGACTCCCTCAGTGCTAGACAGCCAGCCAAGATCTCCAGGACCAGTGCACTTAGCTGTTTTGGCCTGGAGGAACTCAGACAGCCTGGGTAAGCTTCCTCCCCCAAGGAGCCAGAGAACAGCAGCAGAAGGTCACTGATCCCACTCCTCTTCTGGGCATTAGCATCAGATCCAGCATCTGTGCCAGTGCCTTGCCATCGAGCATCCAAAAGGAATAAAGCAGAGGCTCAAGGATTGACTGTGCTTGTCTCTGTGTCTTTGATGCTTGGCGCTGAGGCCTGCAGTGCCTTCTCCAAGGCCTGCTTGATCTTTCTATCCAACTTCTCAAAAATTGCTAATGCCAACACTGACTGGGCAGCAGGAGGGGTTGCCACATCCTCCTATAAACTGAGAGGTGGATCAGTGACTGATGCCTGGACAGGTGGAAGCTGGCGCAAATCCGCTTAGAAAAGATCTCCATGCCTTGAGACCATTTAGGGAGGTTCTCAGCATGACTCGTACTGTAACCATTCCTGCATTGGGCACCAATGAACACAGTTGCTTCTTCAGCTTACTCGATACTTGGCATGGGATCTCCTCGATGCCAATGTTGAAGAGGCTGAACCTGACATCGCCTTTGATTGCAGAGTCAGACGAAGGCATGTCTCTGGGTTTATTTTATTTGTTTTTATTTATTTAAATCATTTACTGTATATGCTGCAGTCAAAATTCAAAGCGGCTAACACAAAACCAATTGTAATAAAATTTAAATTAAAAACAAAGGATAAATAGAAATTAAGCACTATGGAGCATAAAAACAGTTAAAACACAAACAAAACAAAACTGTCTTGTAGAGCAGTCAATGCTACCTGTCATAATAATCAGCCTTGGAAAGCCTTCCCAAATAGAAAAGTCTGATCCATGCGCAACGTATCTGGGAAGCTATTCGAGGGCAATATGCAAGCTACTAATAATATCTCCCTTGATTCACTAGGTTTTAACTTGCTGGATAGAGAGAATGTCCAATAAAAATTTGCTTGCAGATTTTAGCAATCTCTGTGGTCTATAAATTCTCAGTAGAGAGCCGATTGCCAAAGGAGCTTCATTATTAAGGGCTTTATGAATGAGAGTCAATGCCTTAAAGGCTATTCTGAATTCAATTGGTAGCCAATGAAGAGCATATAAAATTGGCAAATGTCATTTTGGAAATTTCCAGTTAAAATTCTTGCCACAGAGTTTTGGATAATAATCTGAAGGACTGTTATTTTATTTGCTAGAAGTCCCAGATAAATGATGTTGCAGTAATCCAGTGCCATTAGTACTAGAGCTTACAATACCGATTGGAAATCAGCATGTTAAAGGAAAGGTTTCAGTCTGTGTAACATCCTTAATTTGAAGAAAGAACTCTTGACAACAGATTTTATATGTGAAGTAAATGATAAAGAACCATCAAAAATAATTCCTAGATTATGTACTTCATCTGTGATTGAATGTGTTCCATCAAAATGCAAATATTTTTGAAAATCAAGGGAAATAGTTTTTCCTATATACATTACTTCATCTTTTTCTAGATTCAGAAATAGCTTATTGATGAATAACCAGCTTTTTACTGCCTTTAAATAGATGACAATCAAGCCATGTGGTGTTAACATCGGAATCTATTGGGAAAAAAAACCTGACTATCATCAGCATATTGTGACAGGGTCACTATGCCAGTCCGGGTAGGTAGAATAAAGCCAGGAACAAAAACTCCCTGGAACCAAAGTCCTAGAAGGAGGGGGAAGAAAACCCAGGCGACACAGTCAAGGATATACACTGGTGGCTTCCCCTGTAACCATAGAGATAAACTCACAGGTGTGGGAGATTAAAGGTGGAACTTCCCCGGAGCCAAACAGCTGGCAGAGGAGGAGGAGTTACAGAGTATAAAAGAGACTCCCTAACCCAGCGGTTTCAGTCTCCTGCCGGGGACTGAAGAAGGACCATGCTACCTGCTGCTCTGCAAGACTGGAACTTTGGTGCTCCTGCTTAGATGGAAGACGGATGGCTGGTGTGAGCCGGAAGCCGGGAGCTAAAGACTGTTTTACTATTCGGATGTACCTACTTAAGGATATTGTTTGAGGGACTGCCAGCAGGTGGTTGTATCTGAAGGGACAAGGAAAATATCCTGAGAGATACTGTGGGAGGTGGCAGTTAAGCCCATTGGGCCAGACTTTTGAACTTTGGATTTCATGTTCTTTGGTTACCTGTGAATGACCTAGAGGAAAGAAAACAAAGTTTAGAGACTTAAGATGAACTTTTGAAGCCAGCTTTTGCAGGGTGAGTTGCTGGCTCACTGGGGAGGGCATCTGCCTTCCAGCCAGGCCGGGAGGGTTCAAACCCCGCCTGGGGAGTTGTGAGGATAAATTACAAAGAACTTCTATTTGAGTGTTCAAGGGACCAGGAAAGCTCTCTCAGGGGCTGGACCTTGGAAACAGCGCAGTTGGGAGTGCATGGACCGGAGGAACCGTGACACATATATATGATTTTGTACTCAAACATTTGCTAATGGTTTGCATATTGGTCATAGATAAATGTTAAAAGCAGGGCAGAAAGGATTCCTTATCGGCTGATGGCTTCCAAGGAACTTATGGTCCCCACCCGATACTGATGCTTCCTCCACAAATGCAACTCCAAGGTCCTCCTAGGTCAATGCCATTGTTGATGGATCAGTCTTCGATGCCTGGAATGCTTTTTCTATCAATTCCATGAAGGACAGGCATCCTTCGGGGTCATGGTTGCACATTTGTGACACCCCTGGAGATCATGTAATGCTTCCTGGCACAGGATACATCTATCATGGGGGTTTGTGATACAGTTTTTGTGCACTGAGGGCATCACTGGAACCCACTAGACATGCTCAGCCAAAATAAGAGGGAAGCAAAATCAAATTTGATGGTGGTGGTAACTCAAAGGCCAGTGAACACTATCACACTGCCATGGAACAGAGGGAAACGATTGAAAAACATTGCCTAGGGGTTAACTACAAGGGACAAAACTGCAGGACTCTGTGATGAATAATCCTGGCTATCTGGAAAAAACCAAAAGGCACAGAAAAACAGGAGGCACAGAACTGCAACTCAAAGGCTCCAAGGAAAAAAAAAGATTGAAGGGACTCCATAGGACATGGCATAATGGCATGAGCAGAAATAATCAGTGAGTCATAGTAAAAGTTCTAGAAACTTTGACATAAATGTTCCATGCTGGCCTCCATCAGATGACTTCACCCCATGTGTGAGGACTGCCATCCTGTTTATTCTCAGCAAAAGCTAAAACACAAAATAGCCTACTTAATGTAGGTCATGTTTCAGTCCATCCACTAGAAATCAAATTATTTTTTTATTCTTTCATTAATGGTTAAATTGACTATAATTTAAGTATCATTAATGAAGGAATAAAAAAAATTGATATCTAAACCTTATTCAAAATATCGATTATCCTTTTTTATGGCTTCATTACTTCTTTATATTCTTTGTCTTTCTTTTTGCACTAATATTGTGTTCACTATATTTTTTCTTTTTTGCAATAAAAGTTGTGCACTTTTTTAAAATGACTGTCTCCTTTTTGAAAGACTCCCAGCTGGCTATGCTGTATTCATTTTGCATATATAAATGTTATGGCTCCCTGCGGGGGAAAGAGGATTCTGATGACAGTCAGAACAGTAGCCCCAGATTAACATAGGTTTGTAATGGTGCGGATATTTAAGTAGCAGAAGCTGTGAAAATACTTTACGATTGTTTCTCTTTAGGAAATTAAAGAATATTTTTTTCCATTTATTCTTTATTCTGCTTTTACAAAATAAAAACACTCAAACCTGAGATACAAAAAAAAGATGGCTATGAAAGAAGCAAATAAAGGAAACTGGAAAGTGAAGAATATTTAAAAAAAAAAAAAAAAAAAAAAAAGTGAAAAAATGAAGTGAAAAGAATGATCTAAATTAATGCTGTAGATTTCCAAATAAAGATAAGCTACAGCAGTGAGCTAATGTTCTGTGATTGGTGCATTCATTTTCTTGCTCTCACTCGAAATTCTACCTGATGCAGTTGGAAGGTTATGTCTAATCTTTTGACATAAGATGCACAGATGAAGAAACAGAAAAGTGATTGGCAGGCTAGATGAGCCAGCTGGTCTTTATGTGCCTTATGAACATAAGAAACACCATGCTGTATCAGATCAAAAGACCATCAAACCCAGTATCTTGTCTCTAACAGTGGCCATTTTGGGTCACTTGGAAGTACCCAGCACTAGTTCCTGAAGGAGAGGTCCATTCCCTGTTGATTACACCCAAGGCCGGTACGTCCCATTAGGCAAACTAGGCAGTTGCCTAGGGCGCCAACCATTAGGGGCAGTGAAGAGCAGCCATGTGGGGCCGCGAGCAGAGCCTATCCCACTCGCATCCAAGAGGAGTAGAGACTTGATGGGCCACAAGTGGCGCCCATCCTGCTTGCAACCCAGAGGACAGAATTGCCTGGCTGCAAGCAATGCCCATCCTGCTCGTGGCCGAGAAAAGAAGAGATTCAGCAGGCCACAAGCAGTATCTCAGTGAAAGAGATCGGGGCCAGGACTGGGAGGGGATGCAAGGTAGAAGGTTCGCCTAGGGTGCCTAATACCCTTGCATCAGCCCTGATTACACCAAAAAGAGGTAATGATCCCCCAAGCCTACCTGGCTAATAATTAATGGATGTCTTCCACAAATGTGTTCAAATGTTGTTGCAAACCCAGTTATACTACTATTGATCATGTTCTCTAGCAACAAATTGCACATCTTAATTGTCATCTTCTGGAACTATGATACAATTGCCTAATATATGCTGTTTATTTTAATATGCACATATTTCAGATTTAGAGAAATCAAACAAAAATACAGATACATTTTGTGGCTAGAATGCCCCATGAATCAACTTAAAAAAAAAACAAAACGGGGAAGTAGTGCACTTTTTAAATACTTAAAATGTTTTGCAAAAATGTTTCAAAAAAATTGTTAAAAATTTGGATCAATGATTAAAAGAATACCCCTTTGAATTATCGCTAGAGCTTAACGTAAGGCTCTAAAAGATATCAAACAGGCCGATACAGTACAGTGCGTTCCGACGGAGCACACTGTTAACCCGCCACTGGACGCGCGTTTTCCCTTACCCCTTATTCAGTAAGGGGCCGAAAACGCGCGTCCAATCCGCCAAACTTAATAGTGCCCGCAACATGCAAATGCATGTTGATGGCCCTATTAGGTATTCCCGTGCGATACAGAAAGTAAAATGTGCAGCCAAGCCGCACATTTTACTTTCAGAAATTAGCGCCTACCTTTTCTTCGGGCACCGGGAAAGTGCACAGAAAAGCAGTAAAAACTGCTTTTCTGTGCACCCTCTGACTTAATATCATGGCGATATTAAGTTGGAGGTCCCGAAACTTTCCAAAAGTAAAAAAAAGAAAAAGAAAAAAAAAATTTGAAATCGGCCGGCAGCTGTCGGGTCGAAAACTGGACGCTCAATTTTGCCAGCGTCCGGTTTCCAAGCCCGTGATTGCAGCGGGCTCGAGAACAGACACCGGCAAAATTGAGCGTCGGCTGTCAAACCCGCTGACAGCTGCCGCTCCAGTCCAAAAGGAGGTGCTAGGGACGCGCTAGTGTCCCTAGTGCCTCCTTTTGCCTTTTTTACTGCCGGGCCTCATTTAAATACAGAATCGCGTGCACAGGAGAGTGGCCTGTGCGCACACCGGGAGAGCGGCCTGTGCGCACACCGGGAGAGCGGGCATTCGCCCGCTCTCCCGTGGACTTTACTGAATCAGCCCGAAAGTGAGGGGTTTGTATGAAGGTCCCTTAAGATTATAAATTCTTTTTGGCAAATACGTCTTTCTGAAATTTGATTATCAAATCGTATTGCTTGTTAAGGCTTTTTTTCTATATTATTATTCAACAGAATCCTGTCAGAACTTTTATTTGTAAAGGTTTGGAATATATGGTAATATTTATATTTTATCCAGAGGGAAACCTTAGTTGTCATATCTTCCATATAAAATGAGATACTTTGTGGAAGGATAGCATCTCTCTGTAATGCAGGGCTTTCCAAACTGGGAGTTGGGACCCTAAATGGGGTCATACCTTCAGCTGGGGTCACAATTGCCTCAAATAGTAATACTCTTCAGGCACCAGCAGCAGCAAATAGATGCCATTGTTGCTCCTGTCAGCCAGTACATGCTTACAGGCCCTATGGTGGCACCGTCCTTGCATGAGTTTCTGTGGTAACAGGGAGCCTTGCACGAGAAGGGCTCATGAGCTTGCACTAACCCACAGGCCCTATGCTGACTTCCATTAGTAATGCTGCTGCCACTTGCAGATCACCATCAGGCTTGGAACCATCCATGAGGGGCGAGGAGGACAGTGTATGGGTTAGTGGAGATTGCCACTGTTCTTCTCTTCTCGCCCACCACTGAACCTACCGAACAGAAAAATGTTGCCCCTGTCATCAGCCTGCTCGCTCTTCCTACCATTTATTAGCCCAAAGGAAAATGTTGCTGCTGACCTTGATCAGGGGAAGATTAGAGGAGGAACTATTAGAAGGAAAGGACGAGATGCAGGATGGGTTTCAGGAATAGATAAGATGAAGTATTGGTGGTAGAGGATAAGAAGAAGGAATGATGAAGATCAATTGGGAGATGGAGGAATTAGGGATAATGAGAGGGGATCAGCTAAGGGGAATGTAAAAGAAGGGTTAGAAGGGAGGAAATAATGCTGGGAGGCAAGAGAAGGGATGGAGGATAAATAAGAGAATGGGGTTAAGGTGAAGAGGGATGAGTTGGTGGCGAATCAGTTGGTACCTATAAGAAAGTCTTGGAAGTAAGAAGGGGTGGATTGGGAAGGTGAGTGTAGTGGAGGTTGAGAGAGGGGCTCTGCTGAAGGGCAGGAGGTTAAGAGGAATTCCTCTGGAGGGTAGAGATTGAAAGAAGGTTTTAACCAATGCGAGAAGGGTGAGAAGGAATTATTGTTGGAGGGGGTAATTTGTTTTGGTGGACACTATCTTCGAAAGCTCATGCTTCAAAAAACTGGTTAGTCTATAAGGTGCCACCTGACTCCTGTCATTTCCTGCTGTAGAAGGTTCACATTTTCCTAAGATGGCCTTTGTGAAATGAGTCTTGAATAGGACAATTGAATGATCCTTCATCTGCAGCCACGGAAATCTGCTATGTGTTGAACAGATTCCTTTTATCAGGATTTCACGTTTTATATGTAGGATTAACTTCATCTAGCATGTTCTGCTTGCTCTGATGCTAGACATGTTATGAACAGTAAACATATCAATCTAGCCTTTTCCCATATTTTCCACTTTAATCACCAACTCCCCAGGTATTTTGTCAAATGAGTGGCATTCTGTCACTGGCCAAGAACTGAAGGGAAAATCTCCTCTGAGATTGAACCCCCTCCGTGCTGCTCTTCTGCTAGTAGACATCACTACACTAGCAGTGACCACTTTTCCTTCCTCCTGATTGCTTTCAGGTTAAAATTTCATACTCTAGCCATTGCTACTCTGTTATTGTTGAACACTAGAGCATTTAGTAAGGAGAGAATCTGCTCAACATTTGAACCCAGAATTGGAAAACTACTTTTCAGATGTTAGAATTATTTTGTTCTAATTTGCACCTAATGAACATGAGAAAATGTTGTTTTATTTTTTTTAAATAACAGACTGTCCCACTATCAAAGCTGAGGTCTGTGTAAAGATGAAGGAAGAAGAGGAATCCTGTTTCAGTGCTCATTGTGATTCTGAGGACAGAGGAGTGGTTAATAATCCCACCGTGGGTAAGTACAACCAATTTAAGGTCTGTGGATGCAGAATTTGAACATTGGCTCAGATTCTAACATAGCACCAAAATAAAAGTAGACTTTATCGTCTATTAAAGGTTACCAGATGTTTTTTGGAGGGAAGGGAGAGGTGAATCTGGGACATTTATTTCCCATAATACCAGAGTGAGCAAACAGTTTATTTGGGGAGAAAGCATCCAGGCAAAACTGTAGTAATATTCTCTGAAATCAAAACTGTAGTAATATTCTCTGAAATCAAGCAATTCTTCTTCATCCAGTCAGTCCAAATCAGACGAATGGGTTATGTTTACCGACTAGCAGATGGAGTCAGATCAACAGGTTGAATTATATCACCCTTATATGCATCCGTGCTGACCTCAGCCTGTCAGTATTCTCTGTCTCCAGCAGATGGTGGATGACCATGGAGAATGTCTGCATATGGCACCATGATTTTTATTTCCTTTTTCTTTCTCTCTACCTTTTTCCTTCTCTCTCTCCCCCCTTTTATCTATCTCTCTTTACAGCCTGTTACCCTTCTTTTTCCTCCTTGAAATTTCCTTTTCTTCTATCCAGACTTTTCTCTCCTTTTTCCATACTTAACCCTTCCTCCTTTCCATCCATCTAATCCCATTGATTGCCTCTATCTGCTCTTATTCTCCTTTCTAAATATTCCACCCCTTCCCGCCCAAGTATTTACTCTGCTTTCAAACCCGTCTCTTCCACCTATGGGTTGCCTATTGGCTCCAGATTTTCAGGACAGGTTGACCTAGGCCTGGTTTTATCGTATTACATACAAGGACTTGTACTTCGGACTAACCTATGAATTCCTTAAGAAAAGGGCCATCGGGCCAGGCTGGATAAGATGGAGAAGGTTTTTGGTTTGGGTAAGTCCAACCCCTCCACCCTGGCATTGATGCCCAAGGACCGGGGGGAACACTTTGTCATCGATCCTTTGGTGGCCACTCCTTCCCCAAGGCTCTGGGAAACAACCCATGTCTGTCTCCTTGAAGTCACAGACTTCTGGATCATCGTCCTCAGCGCCGGTGCCGGGGAAAGACTGGGCTGAACACCATCAAACATCTCACTGGTCTCCATCCTCACATGGTGCCAGACTTGGGCTGGTCTCGGCACTTGCTGCCTTGCCCGAAGCAGTCCTGGTGAGAAGAGACCCCATCCTCCCTTGTGTCCATTGGCCCAAGGCTATCCACACCAATCGGGCATTGAAACCCCCCCCCCCCCCCGCTACCCTTTTGGCAGAGGCTTTCAAGGCGAAGCTGGAGTGTCGGGTGCGCCTGGCAGTGGAACGCGTTTGAGTGACAGGGAGACTGTGCTCCTGCCACCAATGCCGGTGTCTTCCCCAACTTTGGTGCCTGCACTGATACTTGTGCCGATGCAGATGTCTGCACCGGTGTCGATGCCTGTGGTATCTGGATTGGAACAGTTGTTGGATCGCCTCAACATACTCCTCGGTATTTATTTTATTGACATATCCTCCCAGCACAACTGTTGCTGGTGCCCCATGATTCTTCAATGGCCTGTTGGGCACCAAAGCGTAAGGCATCCGAGCCAGTCCTTGTCGGGGACACCTCCGGGGATGAGGAATCGTCAGTGCCTTCCGCACCACTGGAACCCCTGTGCCCCGCCCCGTGCTGCCAGGGCCAGTGCTTGGTCCCTTTGTGCCTTCACCCCATGATGTGCCCAGTGCTCCCCAGCCTCCCCCTTCGGGTGGCCTCGATGAGCCTGAGGACCCTTATGACCCTTGGGGAAGGGATACCTCCGATACCTCATCAGTGGATTCTGATGGTCTTCTGTCGGAACCGTCTCCCTCTGAGGAGCAGTGTCTGTCCCCACCGGAGGACCTGACCTTCGCGGGGTTTATCTGGGTTATGGCTGAAGCCATACCCTTCCAACTTATGATGGAGAAGGATGCCCGCCACAAAATGCTGGAGATTCCCCAGTTCGTAGGTGCCCCGAAGGAAGTGGTTGCAGTCCCCGTCCATGAGATTCTCCGTGAACTGCTGCTTTGACTTTGGGAGCACCCCCTTTCCGTGGCTCCAGTGAACCAGAAGGCTGATGGGGTGTATCTCATGCAGTAGATTGTGGGCTTCAGTAAGCGCCAGCTTCCCCACCAATCTGTGATGGTAGAGTCATTGCTGAAGAAAGCAAAGAGGTCGAAGACTCATACCTCGGCTCTGCCTGGCTAGGGCATGGGATGCAAGGAGTAGGAGAGTGTTCCAGGGCTCCATGTTGATGGCCCATATCGCTTCCTACCTATTATACATGACCCAATACACCCATAACCTCTGGAAGCAAATCCAAGAAGTTGGGGATGGCCTTGCCCAGCAGCTTCAAGAAGCCCTTATGGCTATTGTCCGTCAGGGCCTTGAGTGTGGGAAGCATGAAGTGTGTGCGGCCTACGACGTCTTCAAGACAGCGAGCTGCATAGCTGCCACTGGCATCTCAGCAAGGCGTCTTGCTTGGCGCATCATGCCTTGGACCTTCAGCCTGAGGTTCAGGACCTGCCTTGCACCAGGGATAACCTTTTCAGTGACAAGGTGAAGGATGCAGTCCCAGAGCTGAAGGATCACCATAAGACCCTCGAGCAGTTGTTGGCTACTGTCTCGACCTCTCCGTTGGCTTCAAAAAGCTCTTCCTGGCCTGGGCCAAGGAGGCCTTTCTACAGGCAATGGAAGTACTACCCTCCTACCCCTCACTCTTGACCACAGCAGACAAGCACTAGGGGCAGATCTGGTCAGCCAGGTGGTCCCAGGCCCCAGCCAGCACTCCAGGCTAGTCCTGATTTTGACTGGCTGAGAGGGAGCATAAGCCAATCGTATCGACCAGTGCCGGAAGATCTGCCGGTCAGGAGCTGGCCGTGATTTCGGATTAGTGGGTCCTCTTCATCATCTGGCATGGCTACAGGCTGAATCTCATGGCTGTCCCACTGGATTCTCCCCTGTACCCACTTTGGGGTCCCATCTCACTTTCAGACATGCTCATAGTGGAACTCTCTGCTCTTCTAATGGCCAGGGCAGTAGAGCCCGTTCCTCGGCAGCAACAGGGACAGGGGTTTTTCTCCTGTTATTTTTTGATTCCAAAGAAAGCAGGAGGCCTCATCCCATTCTCGATCTGCAGGCCTTGAACAGGTTTCTCAAAAGGGAAAAATTCAAGATGGTATCCTCGGGCACCCTAATTCCCCTCTTGCAAAGAGGGGACTGGTTTGCTCCCTCGACCTGAAAGATGCTTATACCCACATCGAGATCTCTCCCAGTCACCGGAAGTATCTCTGCTTTGCGGTGGGCCACTGAGAGTTCCTGCATGCTCAGTGGCAGCAGGCCACCCAAGATCTCTGGGTCCGCATCCAGGTTTCCCCCACTCTCAGGGATTTCCTGGCTTGGTGGAGATCCCCATCGAATCTGGAGCAGGGTATGCCATTTCAGGCTCTACCAACCCAGATTGTTCTTACCATAGATGTGTCTCACCTAGGTTGGGAAGCCCACATCGACAGCCTTCACATCCAGGGTCTCTGAACCGCCCAAGAAGCCTGATGTCAGATAAACTTGGAGTTGCGGGTGATCCGGTATGTACTGTGGATTTTTTGGGATCGCCTGGCCAACCAAGTGGTCATCTGGACAGACATCCAGGTTGCCATGTGGTATATCAACAAGCAAGAGGGCACCAGATCTTTCCTCCTCTGTCAGGAGGCGGTGCAGATCTGGTCCTGGGCTCTGGCTTAAAGGATGTTGCTCTTGGCGGTGTACTTGGCTGGGATGGGGAACACCCTGGCAGGCAGGTTGAGTTGCACCTTCCAACCCCTCAAATGGTCCCTGAAGCAGGAAGTGGTGGATCAAATCTTCCATCTCTGGGGAACCCTGGACATGGCTCCTATTTGCTGTCCCTGCAACAGGATGGCTCCTCAGTGTTCGCTGTCCAGGGTGGAAAGCAAGCCAGCTATGGATGCCTTTGCCCTCCACTGGGGAACGGGCCTCCTATATGCATATCTTCCACTCCCATTGGTAGCGAAGACTCTCTTGAAGTTTCACTTGGACTGGGATACTATGATCCTCATAGCCCCCATTGACCAAGACAGGTTTGGTTTCTGCTTCTGCGGTAGCTCTCCCAATGGGACCCAATCCATCTCAGGACTGCCCCAGACCTTCTCGTGCAGGATCAGGGCAGGCTGCGCCACCCCAACCTCTGGGCCCTGTCACTCACGGCCTAGATGCTGAGCGGTTGATCTTGCAGCTTCTTGACCTCTCAGAGGAGGTGTCTCGAGTCCTCATGGCTTCAAGAAAGCCTTCTATGAGGAAGTCTTATGCATTGAAATGGAGGAAGTTTGCCGTCTGGTGCGAGAAGAAGAATCTCGACCCCCTTCTGCCCAATCTGGGACCTCCTGATTTATCTGCTGCACCTCTCTGAGCCTGGGCTTAAAACCAACTCCGTTCTGGTGCATCTCAGTGCCATAGGGGCTTACCACCAGGGGGTGGATGGTTTGCCCATCTCGGTGCAGCCAATTGTGGGGCGGTTCATGCGTGGGTTACTTCAGCTTTGGTCTCTCCTACATGTGTAGCCAGTAGTATAGCAGTGGGAAAAAACAAATTCCTTCTCACTTGTAGATATGGCAATCATTTCAGAATCACTGGATTAATGCCAGTATCTTTTTCACTTAAAAACATGTCCAGCCTATTTTTTAAATTAAATATTTTAGTTGTCAAAATTATCCATATCATCATCTCACTGGGAAATATAGAAGAAACTATTTTTGCTGTAAAATGTTTTGCTGTTTTCAATAGTGACTCTTTTCAGTTAAAATTACTTAAAAAGCATATACAATTTCCATAACACTCTCTCTAGCCTTGTTGACATGTCCAATATTGGGGAAAATGTGATAATATGCATGGCAGCTGTAGTTTCTTAGTGATCCACTACCGCTGAAAGTCCCTTTGGTAGGAGCCTGATCAGTGACAACAGTATACAACTGTGGAGAATACCTTTTTCTGGGACTTACCTGAGGCCCCTTGGCCCAGGTTTGTGTACCTCTGTTAGTACCCATGTAAAAGTTTTCAACACACATCCAACACCATCTCCTGGCATCATAATCATCTTCTCCTCCCTTCCCTCTTCTCCCAGCCCCCAGATCATAATCACATTCTCTCCCCAGTCACTGGCATCATCACCTTAACCAGGGTGGAACCAGGTTGCTGGCACTAACCTTTAAAAAGGAGACAGAGCAGCTTTTAAGCTAGAACAAAGGGGAAAACCAACAGTTGCTCAGCAGCGTATGGATCAGAGGGAGGTATCTTCGAAGGATGCTAATGATGTAGGTAAGTTAGGGCATCTCAAAAAAGAGTTTCCAATAAAAGAAAAGGTAGTCCAAGTGCCTATAAGTAAAGAATCACCTGAGCTAAAAGATTAAAAATTATCCCTGTCAACTGAAAAGCAAGTTGTTAATACAAACAAAAAACACACTTTGAAATGTCTGTATGCTAATGCAAAAGGTCTAAGAAGTAAAATGGGAGAATTAGAGTTCATAGCAGTGAATGATGAGATAGACTTAATTGGCATCTCAGAGACATGGTGGGAGGATAATCAATGGGATAATGCTACACCAAGAGCAAGGTGATGCATATAGGGAAAAATAACCCATGCTATATTAGGTTCCATATTAGGAGCTACCGCCCAGGAAAGAGATCTAGGCGTTATAGTGGATAATACATTGAAATCGTCAGCTCAGTGTGCTGTGGCAGTCAAAAAAGCAAATAGAATGTTAGGCATTATTAGGAAGTGAATGGTGAATAAAACGGAGAATGTCATAATGCCTCTGTCTCGAGCTCCATGTTGAGACTGCACCTTGAGTACTGTGAACAACTCTGGTTGCTGCTGTTATTTGCTTAAGGTTATTGCACCCCCTGTTACCTGTAAACCGGCATGATATGATTGTATCATGAATGCCGGTATAAAAAAAGCTTGAAATAAATAAATAAATAAAATCTCAAGAGATATAGTTGCGATGGAGAAGGTACAGAGAAGGGTGACCAAAATGATAAAGGGGATGGAACAGCTCCCCTATGAGGAAAAACTAAAGAGGTTAGGGCTGTTCAGCTTGGAGAAGAGAAGGCTAAGGGGGGATATGATATTGGTCTTTAAAATAATGAAAGGTCTAGAATGGGTAAATGTGAATCGGTTATTTACTCTTTCGGATAATAGGAGGACTAGGGAACACTCCATGAAGTTAGCATGTAGCACATTTAAAACTAATCGGAGAAAATTCTTTTTCATTCAACGCACAATTAAACTCTGGAATTTGTTGCCAGGGGATGTGGTTAGTGTAGCTGGGTTTAAAAAAGGTTTGGATAAGTTCTTGGAGGAGAAGTCCATTACCTGCTATTAATCAAGTTGACTTAGATAATAGCCACTGCTATTACTAGCATCAGTAGCGTGGGATATACTTAGTTTTTGGGTACTTGCCAGGTATTTGTACCTGGATTGGCCACTGTTGGAAACAGGCTGCTGGGCTTGATGGACACTTGGTCTGACCCAGTATGGCAATTTCTTATGTTCTTATGGCTATTTAGCTTGGAGAAGAGACTGCTGAGAGGGGGATATGGTTGAGATCTACAAAATCATGAAAGGGCTTGAATATGCAAATGTAAATCTGTCACTTACTCTCTCAGACAATAAAAGGATTAGGGGGCATTCCATAAAGTTAGCAAATAGCTCATTTAAAACAAATCATGAAAAATTATTTTTCACTCAACGCGTAATTAAGCTCTGGAATTAATTGCCAGAGGATATGGTTACGGCAGTTAGTGTAACTGGGTTTAAAAAAGATTTGGATATGTTTTTAGAGGAGAAGTTCATAAATTGCTATTAATCAATAAGGAATAGTAGCTTGGGATCTGTTTAATGTTTGAGTAATTGCCAGGTATTTGTGACTTGGATTGGCCACTGTTGAAAACAGGATACTGGGCTTGATGGACCCTTGGTCTGATTTAGTATCGCTTATCTTATGTTCTTATATTCTCCCTTCTATCTTTTCCCACCCCCAGATCATAATCACCTTTCTTTCCACTCCCCTGGCATCATCATCATCTTCCCTTCCCTTTCCCCGTCACCTGGCATCATTATGATCATCTTCCCTCTACCCCGTTATAATTTTCCCTCTCCCATCATCTCTTCCTGCCACCCCCTGACATTATCATCAGCTTCCCTCTCCCTCAATTTCTGCTCCCCACCCATGCTCCATCATCATCACCTTCTTTTATCACTCCACCTCTCCATCTACTCCCAAGCATCATCATCACCTTCCCCCTGCCTTCACTCCTGTCCCTCATCCCCACTATTTATTTATTTAGATATTTGATATGCCGTCTTTCCATGTATAGATCACAATGGTTTACAAAGTGACATTCAAAGAAAGATTGGTTACAGAGGAGGTATTCAGTCAGGCACTGATATATCTGTCAAGAAAAATTTACTAGTATATCTTAAAATTGATTTAGTACATGAGGCAAAGAGTAAGGATAATTACAAACGAAATGGTAGTTTTAATGTCTTAGTGAGTTGTTTTGAGAATCTTCCATTTTCTTGTTTGATTTATTCTTCATGATTCTATTATTTTTGTGGTTCTGTATATTCTGATTTATTTTAAGTTAAATTATAGGCATTTTGAATAGCCATATGTTTAGTTCATGTTTAAATCTTTCTTTCTGGTAAAATACTTAACACCTCGGGTAGGGAATTCCAGAACTTTGGACCTGCTATTGCAAACACTCAATCTCTTATTTGCGTCAGATGTGTGCACCGTATTGAGGGAATAGACAATAGTCCTTTATTTTGAGATCTTAATGTTTCTTAAGGGATGTAAAGGTTGTAGTGTCACTCGTAATAAGCCAGTATTATTGGAGTGAATGATGAAGAATATTATCATTAATACTTTGTAGTAGATTCTGGATTGTACTGGTAACCAATGTAGTATTATCAGCGAAGGTGTAATGTGATCATATTTCCTAGATTCTAATAATAGTCTTGCTGCAGCATTTTGAGTAGTTGGTAGAGGGTTTAAGTGACTTGCTGGAAGACCTAGAAGTAAGGAGTTACAATAGTCAAGGTTTAAGAAGATTAGAGATTGCAATACAGTACGGAAGTCTGCAAAAGTTAATAATGGTTTCAGCCAATACAGTATAAGTAACTTGGTGTAACCTGTCTTAATATACTGTTGTGCATTTTCATTGTGGGAATTACATCTAGCTGTGCACCTAAATCTCGTACTTGATTTGAGGGATTAATTTGAAAATTACCCAGGTCAAGGGCAGGTGGTTTAACTGTTGATGAATTTCTATTTAGCCAAATGATTTCAGTCTTTTTACGCTTTAATGTCAGTTTAAGTTGCAATAGTTTGTGTTGTATTGCTTTCATATAGCTAGAGAGTATCGAAGCTGTGTTTTCAAATGATCTGGAGAGTTGGATGTAAAACTGTAAGTCGTCAGCATACAAGAAGAAAGTTATTCCTAGATTTGTCAGTAATTTGCATAGTGGGAGCATGTAAATATTGAATAGTGTTGCTGAGAGAACTGACCCTTGAGGGACCCCTGTATCACATTGGAAAGTATCAGATATATCTTTGCCCAGTTTGACTTAGAATGTATAGAAATGAAGTGAACCATCTGAGAACTAGCCGTCAATCCCTATGTTTCTCATCTGATGGCATAACTACCATCATTACCTTCCCTCTTCCTCCACCCCGCCCCAGCAATCACCTTCTTTTTCCCTTTCTCTTCACTCTTTGGCATCACCTTCACTCTCCCTTCCAAGCATAATCACCTTCTCACTCTCACCACCCCCTGGCATCACCTTTTTGTCCCTTCCAATCCCTGGCACCATCTTCCTTCTCCCTCACTCCTGGCATCATCACTACTTTTTGTCACCTCTCCTCCCCACCCTCTTGCATCATCATCTTTCTTGTCCTGCCACCCCTCTCCCCCATCTCCTTGGTATCATTACCTTCCCTTCCCCCCCCCCCCCACACCCCATGGTATATTCAGCTGTTGAAGGGGGGAGGGGGGTTGGTCTTACCATTCATACTAGCCGAACATTAAATTGCAGCAGTGGCTAAAAATCAGTAATTAACATTTAATGGAAAGAACAAACTCATTCTCCCATTTAAGATAGCTTGTACCCTAATGGCTTGTAATTAATTATTTTTTTTCCAAAATTATATTTTTGATAGTCTGCCGATTCAGGGCTTTATCTTATATATAATGTTCATTTTGAGCCTTTAATTGCATTTAAAATTAAAATTGGTTTAGGAGATGAATTGTGGGAATGCATCAAACCACCCAGCATGTCCTGAGGATGTGAGTCTGAAAATGTAATTTGGTGGAGATGTGTAGGATCATTTGGAGTTCATTAATTTTTATTGTGCAGGTAGTTTTGCTAAAGTAGGTCATGTTCTTTGAAATCTATATTTACGTTTATGTCAGTAGTTGAACATTGCAGTAGATCTTGCCTTTGTTTGCCAGTAGGTTGTTGACTTAGTTCTCTGGTGGAAAGATATTGCAGAGGATGGACAAAAGTGCCTTTTGCCCTTTATCGTGTTTAAGTGGAATCCAGAGGTGGCTGTAGTGCTGTTAAAGGATTGAATGGGTGAACTGCACGGATATAATTCTGCAGTAGCTCGGTGTTGCTTGCTAAAACTTGAGTGAACCCTTATTGTAGCTGGGGATCCTGTTTTGAAAGGAAGGTTCATGGATTATTGTAACAGTCGTGAGCAGGGTGATCTAAAGTTTTACTCTTCCGCTGTAGTTTACAGGTCATATTTAATCATTGATCCCAAACAATTACTCATCCATTAATATCTTATTTTTAAGATTTTTTTATAATGCAAATAAGCAGTTTCTGCAATGAGTTACTTTCCTTTAGACATGTTGAGCAAAAATGATGGAACTTCATTATGAAAACCAGACATAGTGCTGTATTTTAATTTACTCTTAGTCAGGGACTTGGTCTGACCCAGTATGGCAATTTCTCCTCCCTCCTCATGTTCTGGAATGGCAGAAGTCTATGAGCAGGCTTATTTAGTACTACTTCCTCCTCCTGTCTGCTTCCCTCTGCAATTGGAAATGCAAGGGCCATAAGATCTGGCAAGACTGCAGGGCTCCATGCAGTTTCTGTTATCTGCAGCTGTAGATAAGTACTGTTCTCAAATGCCCCCCCTGCTATTGGGAGGATATCCTGCAGGCCAGGAGGGAAACAGAAAATGAAATCTGCAGTATGGCACACCTGCACTGTCAGCCACAGCTAGGGTTGACAATTCTCTGGAATTTAGCCAGCTGGAGGGCTAAAATGTCAGGAAATTGTACGAATTTTAACTCTCCAGTCTGGCACAGCAGCTATATTGACACCCGCCATCAGACACATCTTGAAACCTAGTCTGAAGATGCTCTGGTTTTTCACAGCCAAAGGTTGCACTACACTATTACTGGCAAGTTGCCTTCACATGCCCTCTCTGCTGCTACAAAAAGCACAGACAGGAGCTTGTTAACAAAAGGACCTAGGCCTGTTTTGAGTTAGCCGATTCACAAATTTAATAAATGTAAATGCTTCTTTGGCTGCTGGCAGATCACTTCCCGCCTGTAGCACAACAGAAGGAGGCCCAGGGGGGCTGTCAGCATCTCCCCCTTCCACATGTGGCACAACAGAAAGAGGCCCAGGGGGCTGTCTGCATTTCCTCCTTCCTGCCTGCAGTACAATAAAAAGAAGCCCAGTGAGTCCATCACATTGAGGTTCTAGAAGGAAAAGGCACAAATGCGTAACGCTAGGAAATGTCCAACAAAAGAATGCAGTGAAATAATTTGTAAAGATTAATTCCAGAGCTTCACAACCATCAGGTTTAAAGGCAGTGAGTAACAAGCAACCAGTAAGTCCCCAGGCACTGTCCCGTGTTTCGCCTGAAGGCTGAGTGGGGAGGGACTAAGCAGGCAACAGCTCAAAACTAGAATAGTTAAGAGCGGTTTTGATCATTATCTGTACTACTCTAGCTTTGAGCTGTTGCCTGCTTAGTCCCTCCCAACCCAGCCTTCAGACACTGCAACTGCTCATGCTGTGCAGTCTTGGGTGATAAATGGAGGATTTCACTTCACAGTACTCTGGCCATCATCCTTCAAAAGTACAAATCCATTAAAAACTGTTAAAGAATTAGAAAAATGTGACCCTTGCACAAATCTGCAAATATTAACTGTATATTACAAACATTTATTTATGATTATCTCACCCTGGTTAGGGAAGGGCCCCAACCAGTTTCCTTGTGCCTTCAGGCTTTATACCAGCTAGATTCTCTGAAGCTTTACAAATGGTGAAGGAATGAGCAGAATATATTTATCATTACAGTGGCAGGAAATCTGGAATTCAATTCTGATGTGGCTTTATGGATCAAGCAAGTGGAGGAGACAGATGATAACTCACACTATGGGGAAAGTGTTAACAGTTCAACATCAGGTAAGTGAGAAGTATGGGAGTGACTGGACAGCTAGGAAATGTTTCCAGATGTGCTCAGCCTTGGTTTCTCCCATGCATTTGACCATCTCCCTAATACTACTGCAATATTTCTTATCTTCCTCCTTGACCAGTCAATACGTTAGGTTCATAGTTTTCCCTTGTGCCTCACCCCTCAAAAGGAGAGCCATAAAAGGAACCTTGAGCAAGTTACAACAATTACATGACATTATGCCCCTCCCCCTACAAGAGAGGGGACAGGGCACTTATTTGATCTACTTCATGGTGCCGAAGAAGGATGGTTCCTTCCGGCCAGTGTTGGACCTCAAGAAAATCAACAAATGTTTGCATGTCCCATATTTCCGCATGGTGAAACTAAGATCAGTAATAGTGTCGGTATGACAAGGTGAATACCTGGCTTTCTGGATTTGGTAGAGGTATACTTCCATATCCACATCAGGACCACTCACCAAAACCTCCTATGGTTCTGCCTCTTAGGATAGCATTTCTAGTTCTGAGCTCTGCAATTCAGTATTGCAACTGCTTCTAGGACCTTTACCATGGTCATTATTATTATTTGCTTAATTAATCGCAATATTTTACAAAAGTAAATCAAAGTGATGGACATAAAGTTAAAAAAATTACAACTTAAAATAAAATCACATCAATAATTCTTAAAATTGTAATCAATAACATTAAATAAATTAACAATAAGAAAGTAATCATAAATATAATTAAGTAAATGTAAAAAAAACCTATAAAAATTACAATAAAACAAGTCCTCATAAGAAAAACAAAGATAAACCATTCATTAAAGATCAACTAACAGTTCTCAGAGGCCTTTAAAAAGAAGAATGTCTTCAAGGCTTTCTTGATGTAATCCTCCTCCAGTTGAATAGTCAATGGTAAGAAATTCCATAGGCTGGCTGCAAGGTAAAAGCTTTTTTTTCTCTGGCCATTTCTAACTTAATTTCTCACAGGACAAGCAGGATGGTAGTCCTCACATATGGGTGACATCATCAGGATGGAGCTCCTCATGGAGTTATTTAAACTTAAATTGCCCCACAGGGGTCCCTCCTCTAACTTTTCTCAGGCCGCGGTACTCCGGTAAGTTTTTGACCGTCTTTCGTCGATTACTGTCGAGTTTGGCCCTTGTGGCCTATTGGCTGTCGACCGTACCGTGGCTCGATTTTTTTTCGATGGCCATGGCGTTGGGGTTTCATCGGTGCCCAGACTGTACTCGTACCATGTCTATCACAGACCCTCATGGGGTCTGTGTAATGTGTTTAGACCATGAGCATGATGTCCTGACTTGCACCAAATGTGCCCTCATGACACCAAAAGGTCGCAAAGCCAGAATGGAGAAGATGGGACTCCTCTTCTGTGCTCATACCCCGACGCCGTCCATCGCATCGACGTCATCGGAACCGGTACAGTCGAATTCGCACCAGCATCGACCACCGTCCGGTGACAGTCCGCCATCGACTCCCGTTTCTCCCCCTCAAGATCGAGGGGATCGTAGGGAGAAACATCGGCATCATAAGTCTCGGACTGTTGAGGGAGCGAAATCATCGACCTCGCCACCGTCCGAGCCACCATCGAAGAAGCCCCGTCCAGGAATGGCACCAACCATTCCTGCAACCGGGACATCAAGGCCACCCTCACCCGATCGGGGTTTGGGAGTCGCGATTCCGCCTGTAAAGGTGGTCCCTCCGACTGTGCCTCTGCCTCCCTCTTCCGTCACGGAGCCGGGGCTGCTTGCTCCAGGTCTCCGAGAAGAACTGGACCAGCTGGTCCAGGAGGCCATCGACAAGGCGATGCAACGACTCCAGGTTCCTTCAGCACCGGCACCGAGAGTGGAACCGGTCACCGACCCAATGACAGCAGCGCTGGCACCGCTGCTATCACGGATGGAGGCGCTCATGACCGCCCTTCCACCGGTGATTCCCGGGTCTCCGATGGCTCCGGTGCGCTCCCCGTTGACATCTTCATTGGACGGAGAAACACCGTTCCGCATTCCTCCTTCGGGAGTACTGCCTCAGCCATCGATGCCAATTCGTCCCTCGCCACTGATTCATTCAATGGGGGCGATACGCACATCGGCGCCATCAATGCCTTCGATACCGGCACCGATGCCTTCCAGGCTGTCCACGGTGCCCCCGACGATTCCTTCGATTTTCTCAGAGCCTCAGCCGGGGCCTTCGGGTATTCAACCCGCTTCTCGTCCTACAGGTCAGTCTGCTGATCCTTATGACACCTGGGGTGATGATACTTCCACAGACACCGATGATTTACCTTCACCTCCCTCTCCTGCTGAAAGTAGAAAGCGTTCTCCTCCAGAGGACCTTTCTTTCATTAATTTTGTGAAGGAAATGTCGGAGTTGGTCCCTTTTCAGCTTCAGACGGAGCAGGATGATAGGCACCAGATGATGGAGCTCCTCCAATTCCTGGATGCCCCTAAAGTGATCACTTCTATTCCCATTCATCAAGTTCTTCTTGACCTCCTCAAAAAGAACTGGGAAAACCCTGGATCCGTTGCCCCAATCCATAGAAAAGCTGACACTACCTATTTAGTACAATCAGCCCTCGGCTTTCAGAAATCTCAGCTCGACCACCACTCAGTGGTGGTCGAATTGGCTCAAAAGAAAGCAAAAAGGACGAAGCCTCACTCATCTACCCCTCCTGTTAAGGAACACAAGTTCCTAGACAATATTGGTCGACGAGTGTTCCAAGGGGCCATGCTCATCTCCAGAATTGCTGCTTACCAGCTGTATATGACCCAATACAATAGGGTCATTTTCAAGCAGATACAGGACTTCTCTGAAACCCTGCCTGACCAATTCCAACAACAACTTCAAATCCTTGTCAACAAGGGGTTTGAGGCAGGAAAGCATGAGATAAGAACAGCTTACAATATCTTCGACACCTCTACTAGAGTGTCTGCAGCTGCCATTTCGGCAAGACAATGGGCCTGGCTCAAATCTTCTGACCTTCGCCCAGAAGTACAAGACAGGCTGTCTGACCTGCCACGTGTAGGAGACAATCTGTTCGGTGAACAGATCCAGCAAATAGTGGCTGAATTAAAGGACCATCATGAGACCCTTAAACAGCTCTCATTGATACCTTCTGACTTCCCCTCAAGACAGACCTTTAGGAAGGACTCTAAGAAGTCATTCTTCCGTCCAAGGAAGTACTATCCTCCACCAGCAAGGTCCTGAACTACGAGGCCTTCTCAAAAACCTCAGCCTCGCCAGACCCGAAAGCAAAAGTCGCAGGCAGCTTCCCAGCCGGGGCCTGCTTCAGGTTTTTGACTTTCAATTGGAGAGCAGCAGCCTGATTCCTCTGCCAAGCATACCGGTGGGAGGTCGATTGTGCCACTTTCACGGCATGTGGCAATCAATCACAACCGACCAATGTGTGCTAGCAATCATTGCTCAGGGTTACCACCGAAACTTTCTTGCTCTTCCACTGGACTCACCACCTCTGCAAGCATGGAGAGTATCCGACCATTCTGTCCTTCTGGAGCAGGAGGTTTCCCTTCTTCTCCAGTTAAGAGCAATAGAACCCGTCCCTCTCTTGCAGCAAGGCCTAGGGTTCTATTCCCGATACTTTTTGATCCCCAAAAAATCCGGGGGAGTTCGTCCAATTCTGGACCTACGTGCTCTCAACAAGTACCTACAGCGAGAAAAGTTCAAGATGGTAACCTTGGGCTCGCTTCTACCTCTTCTGCAAAGAGGAGACTGGCTCTGCTCTCTGGACCTTCAGGAAGCATACACACACATTGAGAACTCAATCTCATCGCAAGTACCTCCGGTTTTTAGTAGGCCCAAAGCACTATCAATACCGTGTGCTTCCGTTTGGCCTAGCATCGGCACCATGAGTCTTTACCAAATGTCTTGTGATTGTCGCAGCTTTTCTCAGGAAAGAAGGTGTTCACATCTACCCCTATCTCGACGACTGGTTAATCAGGGCTCCAACCCAGCAAGCCGCTAGGTCGTCCCTCAATTTGACCCTACACACTCTAATTTCTCTAGGATTTCTCATCAATTACGAGAAATCCTATTTAGTCCCATCTCAAACATTGTCGTTCATTGGGGCAGAATTGGATACCTTACAGGCAAAAGCCTTTCTACCTCAACAACGAGCACTAACTCTCGTGTCTCTCGCTCACCAGTTGCAGTCTCAGCATACAGCAACAGCTCGCCAATTCCTCGTACTTTTAGGACACATGGCGTCCTCAGTCCATGTCATACCAATGGCCCGCCTGGCCATGAGGCTCATGCATTGGACTCTGAGGTCACAATGGATTCAAGCTGTTCAGCCTCTGTTGGCCATTGTCCACATCACCGACTCACTCCGCCTGTCTCTCGCCTGGTGGAAAGATCAGACCAATCTCCTCCAAGGACTGCCCTTTCAAGTGCCAGATCCTCAACTCATCCTCACCACCGACACTTCCAACCTCTGGTGGGGAGCCCACGTGGACAATCTACAGACACAAGGGTCTTGGTCTCCAGAGGAAGCCAAACATCAAATAAACTTCCTAGAACTTCGAGCAATGCGATATGCTCTTAGGGCTTTTCAGGAACACCTATCAAATCACGTCATCCTGATTCAGACGGACAACCAGGTGGCCATGTGGTACATCAACAAGCAGGGAGGCACAGGCTCCTTCTTTCTGTGTCAGGGAGCTGTGCAGATTTGGGCGGAAGTCCTCTCCCACTTGATGTACCTCAGGGCCACCTACTTGCCGGGAGTGGACAATGTCTTGGCAGACAAACTGACTCGTGTCTTCCAACCGCACGAGTGGTCTCTCAGCCCCTAGGTAGCAGACTTCATCTTCCAACAATGGGGTTATCCCCAGATAGACCTCTTTGCATCCCCTCAGAACCACAAAGTCGATAATTTCTGCTCCCTCATTCGGAGCGAGCGCTCTCAGCCCAGAGATGCATTCTCCCTCTCGTGGGCAACCGGTCTGCTCTATGCATTCCCTTCACTTCCTCTTCTTTCGAAGGCTGTTGTGAAGCTACGTCAGGACAAGGGAACCATGATCCTGATAGCACCTCACTGGCCACACCAAGTGTGGTTTCCCACACTTCAGGATCTCTCCATCCGCAGGCACATTCCCTTGGGAATGGACCCGCATCTGATCACTCAAAACGATGGATGCCTACGCCATCCCAATCTTCAGGCCGTGTCCCTGATGGCATGGATGTTGAAAGGCTAATCCTTCAACCACTTAACCTTTCAGATTCGGTTTCTCGTGTCCTGATTGCTTCATGGAAGCTTTCCACAAGAAAATCTTATTCCTATAAATGGAAAAGGTACACATCATGGTGCACTTCGCAGTCCCTTGATCCCTTTTCCTGTCCAATCCCAAGGTTTTTGGATTATCTCTGGCATCTGTCAGAGTCAGGTCTAAAAACCTCTTCCATTAGAATGCATGTCAGTGCGGTAGCCGAACCTTCCATAAAGGTGTCGGGGATATCCCTATATCAGTACAACCCCTCGTAACACGCTTTTTAAAGGGCTTGCTCCATATCAAGCCCCCTTTACGTCCTCCAGCCCCTTCTTGGGACCTCAATCTGGTTCTCGGTCGGCTCATGAAACCAACCATTCGAGCCTCTTCACTCCTGTGACCTAAAATATCTCACATGGAAAGTGATTTTTCCTATTAGCTATCACTTCAGCTCGCAGGGTTAGTGAGTTACAGGCCCTAGTTACCTATCTGCCTTACACTAAACTCCTGCAGGATCGGGCGGTACTCCGCACTCACCCTAAGTTTTTACCCAAGGTAGTTTCGGAGTTTCACATTAATCAATCCATCATACTACCTACCTTTTTTCCCAGGCCCCATTCCAATCCAAGGGAACAGGTTCTGCATACCCTTGACTGTAAACGGGCTCTAGCTTTCTATCTAGACCGTACAGTTGCCCACAGGAAGAGCACTCAGTTATTCATCTCTTGCCATCCCAACAAATTAGGGCAACCTGTGGGTAAGGAGACTCTCTCCTCCTGGTTGGCGGACTACATATCTCTTTGCTACCAGCAAGCAAGCATTCCTTTTCAAGACCGTGTTAAAGCACACTCTGTGAGGGCCATGGCGACTTCAGTAGCACACTTACGACCGGTGCCGCTTCCTGACATTTGCAGGGCTGCCATCTGGAGTTCTCTCCATACTTTCGCAGCCCACTATTGCTTGGACAAAGCCGGAACACAAGATTCCATCTTCAGCCAGTCTGTCCTGCGTAACTTATTTCCAACATGACATACCTACACCCTTCCGCCTGCCCGGTGGGGTTCAGGATGCCCTCTACCAAATTCCACCCCAATTGTTGTGCCTGTTGCACGCCGTTGGGTACATTTGGTGCATACTCGGACATCCTCAGCTCGGTACTCACCCATATGTGAGGACTACCATCCTGCTTGTCCTGTGAGAAAGCAAATGTTGCTTACTTGTAACAGGTGTTCTCACAGGACAGCAGGATGTTAGTCCTCACGAAACCCGCCCGCCGCCCCGCGGTGTGGGTTTGTAACGTTTTGTTTTATTTTCGGCACTGCCAGTAGCTTTCAAATAAGACTGAAGGGGGACCCCTGCTGGCTGCAGGGTTAGTGCCATGCTGGGCATGCCCAGTAGGGGCCAGTCAAAGTTCTGGAAACTTTGACAGAAGTTTTCCGTGATTGGGCTCCATCCTGATGATGTCACCCATATGTGAGGACTAACATCCTGCTGTCCTGTGAGAACACCCGTTACAGGTAAGCAACATTTGCTATCTCTTGACAAGGGTAAGACAGGCATTTCCTGCTGTGAAGCTTTGAGTGGACGCAAAGGGGGGTATAATTAAGCAGGCAAGGTAAGCGGGAACACCCGAGCATAAAACCTTAAAAGTCAGACATCCTATTTTAAATTGAATATGCAAAGCTTATAGGAAGCCAATGTAAATCCTGCATCAAAGGAGGGGACACAATCATACTTTTTGTTCAAATTCAGTTATGCTGAACTGCTTTGTACTAGTTGAAGGCATCTGATTTGATGTGAGGAACGTCCGTGTAGAAGAGTATTACAATAATCGGTATGTCTTAAAATAAGAGCATGTGTCAAGAGTCTTGAGATCTGAGGATGTTAAATATGGTTTAATTTGATGCAGAAACCGTAAAAAATAAGTTTTGAACAACCTTGGTTACATGAAGAGAAAACGTGAGGATGAGTCTAGACACACCCCTAATACATGAATATACTTTAATTGGAATAGGATTTCCTGTCATAATGGGATATGGTAGATGATTAACATGTTGATGGTAGCAGCAGCCCTGCACAAACTGGAGATTCTTGTATACTCCTACTTAGACGACAGACTCATAAGAGCAAATCAAAACAAGAGAGCCTCGGATGCTCAAGAGAGGTTGTCCAATTCCTATAGAAGCAAGGATGGGTGATGAACCTCGCAAAGAGCAATCTGGAGCTGACACAAATCCTAGTTTCTCGGGACCCACTTCGACATGGAAGCAGGGAAAGTTATGTTGTCACCCAAAACAGTGTCTAAGATTGTACAAGGTGTGCAGTCCTTCCTGGGACAGGTAGCAAACACAGCTTGGAAACACCTCCAGTGCTTGGTCTTATGGAGGCAGCAATGGCCTTGGTGCTATGGGCCAGAAATGCTTGAGACCATTGCAACTAGCCCTGTTATCACGCTAGTCCCCTGCTGGACAGGTTCACCAGTGTCAATTACCAGTACCCTTGGAGGTAAGGCAGAGCCTAGATTGGTGGATTCAACCCACCTACCTAGGGAAAGGGTTGACATTATAATCCCCCAACTGCCACGAACAGGTGGTTCAAGGGCAGTGGGCGGACCAAGAATGCCAGTGGCTGATAAACAGCCTAGAGCCAAGAGCTATCAGACTAGCCCTCCAGCACTTCCTTCTACTACTCAGGGGAAGAGCAGTTAGGGTGATGTCAGACAGTACCATCGCAGTGGTGTATGTAAACAAACAGGGGCATCCGCAGCCTCGTGCTAGCGGGGGAGGTAGTCTGCTTTTGTGAATGGGCAGAAGTCAATCTCTTCATGCTTTCCACGATTCACATAGCAGGGAAAGACAAGCTCCAGGCCAACTTCGTCAGCAGGAATTTACTGGATCCAGGGGAATGGGAATCAAACCCAGAGGCCTTCCAAATGATAGTAAATGGCCAGGGGCGGTCAGGTGCAGACCTAATGGTGACAAGATATAATAGAAACATAGAAATGACGGCAGAAGAAGACCAAATGGCCCATCCAGTCTGCCCAGCAAGCTTCCCTCATTTTTTCTCTCATACTTATCTGTTTCTCTTAGCTCTTGGTTCTAATTCCCTTCCACCCCCACCATTAATGTAGAGAGCGGTGATGGAGCTGCATCCAAGTGAAATATCTAGCTTGATTAGTTAGAGGTAGTAGGGGTAGTAACCGCCGCAATAAGCAAGCTACACCCATGCTTATTTGTTTCTACCCAGATTATGTTATACAGCCCTTATTGGTTGTTTATCTTCTCCCCTGCCGTTGAAGCAGGGAGCTATGCTGGATATGCGTGAGGTATCAGTTTTTTTCTTCTCCCCTGCCGTTGAAGCAGAGAGCTATGCTGGATATGCATCGAAAGTGAAGTATCAGGCACATTTGGTTTGGGGTAGTAACCGCCGTAACAAGCCAGCTACTCCCCGCTTTGTGAGTGTGAATCCTTTTTTCTTCTCCCCTGCCGTTGAAGTTATGCTGGATATGCGTGAAGTATCAGTTTTTCTTTTCCCCTGCCGTTGAAGCAGAGAGCTATGCTGGAAATTCGTGATGTATCAGTCTTTCTCCCATGCCGTTGAAGCAGAGAGCCATGCTGGATATGCGTCGAGAGTGAAGTATCAGGTACATTTGGTTTGGGGTAGCAACATTTTTCAGCTACAGAGCAGAGCCAAACTCCTAAGGCATAGATGCAATAGTATGCCCCTGACTGCAAGCTGAACACTTGTATGCCTTCCCTCCATGGCCCCTATGAGGATAGGATAATATAAAGAATAGAGGGCCATCCCGGCTTAGTGATCCTAGCAGTGCCAGACTGGCTTTAGAAGCCCTGGTATGCAGACTTAATGAGACTTACAGTGGGAACTCCACTGTGCATTCTCGGAACAAGGGGCCTCTTTTGGCAAAGACAGATATTAATGAAAACCCAGCTCCATTTTCTCTTATGGCCTGTCTTTTGAAAGTGTATGCCTGCGTAAGACAGGCTACTCTATAGCCATCATTTCAATCATACTAAAGGCCCGTAAGCCATCAACATCTCTCTTGTACATTAGATTCTGGTGGCTGTCTGAGAACTTCTGCAATAAGCAAGAGATACCCCCTGGAAGGGCAGGAATGCGTCATACCCTGGACTTCCTCCAGATGGACTTGGCAAAGGATTGTCACTTAACTCCTTAAAGGTTGTGATAAGCCCTGTGCCCTTGATAAACTTTTTTCATAACAAGGTGCAGGTAGCTGCACTTATCTGCTGTAGGGGTCAAGTAAAAGGCACCCAATTACCCTCATACCTGGATGTTATCCTGTTCCTGAAAGGGATAAAATGGATAAGTCCACCTTTCAAATCGGTGATCTTGCAATTGGACCTTAACCTGGTACTAAGGGCAATAGCCAAAGATACGTTCGAGCCAACAGAGCAAGCATTCATAAAGGATCTCTCCATAAAAAACCTCTTTTCTGGTGGTGGTGTGTTCAGCAAGGTGTATTTCAGAGCTGTAGGCCTTGTCCTGTAGAGACCACTATCTGGTCTTTTCCTGGATTCTGACCGTCCAACTGGTCCCTTCTTTCCTACCAAAGCTGGCCTCAGTGTTCCACATCAACCCATCAATTTCAGTACCTGTCTTCAGTGGAGACAAAGTCAAAGGTCAAGATGGGCGACGTGTGCTGACTCAACATACACCATATGTTATTGACATACCTAAGGGCCACAAACAACTTTGGGATGTTAGACAAGCTATCTGTGTTATTCAGCAGTCCTTGGAAAGGTGAAGCAACCTCCAAAGCCACCATTGCTAGGTGGATAAGGGAGCAATTGCCTCAGCATGCATGCTTGAAGGCAAACAGACCTCAATAGGCTTATGAGGTCTGTTTGGTAGGCATAAGATAAGATACAAGATAAGATGGGCTTATCTTGTAAAACAGTTATTTGTATGTAGCCAGTTACTCAGTTATGCTGTTATAATGTACCATGTCATTATAAGGTTCGCCTTAGACATCTTGTTATATGTAAATCGATGTGATATGTCAAATCGAATGTCGGTATAGAAAAATAAATAAATAAGTGAGCCCATTCAAAGAGGGCCCAAGCAACATCATGGGCTGAAGCCTCTGCAATATCTCCAGAAGATATCTACAGTGCTGCCACTTGGTCTTTCCTGCATACTTTCACAAAGCAGTACAGACTGGATGTGCTTTGTGAGGGCGGACTCTGCCTTCAGAGCAGGTGTATTGAACAAAGCTTTGTCTTCCTCCCACCCTAGCAAATGAGAAGCTTAGGTAACTCCCTAATGTATTGACTGGACTAGCAGAACTCAAGGAAAGAAAATCATCAGTTAAGTATAATTTAACTTTCTTAATTCCCAAGTCCATCTCTGAGTGCAGGACAGATCTTACAAAGGAGCCCCTCCTTGCCTCCTCTTCCTTAGATCCTTTTTATGTATTTTTTTTATTTATATTCTGCTTTTCAAGCACTTCAAAGAGGATTACATTCAGGTACTGTTAAGTATTTTCTTGTCTTTGCCTTTATTTCTTCTAAAAAGATTGACCCTGTAGAGTGAATCAAATCCTGCAAAGCAGGAGTTCTTATCTGAATGGAGCCATTCTCTTTTGTCAGAAGCACTTACATGAGTCTCTACAGTTTTTGGGGCTGGTTCTCAGTGCTGAATATGTACTGCAATGCTGCTGTTCTCCATTATAGGGTGTCGGGTACTGTTAAATTCTAGCAAAGACAAAGGCATATAAAACACTACAGGTGTTACGGAAGGCCTTGCATACTGTTATGGGAGCACTGAGGGAGTGGTCCCACTCGAGGGGATTGTGTGCCCTTGAGCCTCGGCACAGTCCCAGACGAATCCAAGAAGCACCGAGGGTAGGCAAGGCACGTCCCAGCATGGATGGACGCTCACAGTCCAACCCTCTGCCGGACCTGCATGCTTCTGGAACCAACAAACATGATGTTGGTAATGAACAGTCCTCCAACCGTTCCCGGCCCTTTCGGACCTGCCGCTGGAATGGCAAGAAACAGTAGGCCGGACTCCGGACGAGGGCAGACGAAGGCTCAGGACTAGGCACTGGAAACGAAGACACAGGAACAAGGCACTGAAGACAAGGACTCAAACGAGGCAAGGTTCAAGGTATTCAAGGAATTCAGGCAAGGATTCCGAAGCAAGCGAAGTACTGGGTTGAGCCCTACCACACAGCGCGCCCTACTCAGTCCACCCCAGGGCAGACCCACTGGACTGGTCGCAGACTACGCTGGACGCAAGGCAGACTCTAGACGAGGTATGACAGGCTGAGGCTGGAACATGGCGAAGATACTGAAGAGGCCTGCACCGGGGTGCGCCCTACACAGCCGCCAGTGGCTGGTCGCGGACCACGCTAGGATGGAGCAGGTTCAAACAGAGTCTTAGGCATGGACGGAGCAAGCTCAAGTATCCGAGGGTGAGACAGAGTTCAAGACACAGGACCAAGATGGAACTTGGCTTCAGGCAAGGATACAGGACCAAGACAGGACTTGGCTTCAGGCAGGGAGGGTCCCTCTGGAGGCTTGAGCTGCGGACATGAAGAAGGATGGCGAGAAGGAACCAAGAGTAGCAGGCATCAGGATAGGATCACGGACATCAGGAACGGAACTGGAACATGAACATCGGGAACAGGTAACACAGGACATGGAGCTCCAACGAAGAACATAGACCTGACGGACTGCTGGAAGGCAAGACTTCCAGGAGCAGGAAACTCCGATGCAAGGCAGAGCTGAAAGTGAAGCCCTTTTATAGGCCAGAAAGCAGGCAACTCCCTGGGAGGAGTTCCGATGGGCCACACCTGGCTGGCCCTATAAGTATAGAGAGAAGCTGCGGGGCCCAAACCAGAAAGTCCAAGCTGAGACTGGAGCAGGCGTCAGGCAGGCCCCGATGACATCGAAGGCCTCCCAGGCCATGGAGCAAAATCCTGAAAGCCAGTTCAGGCGAGGCCTCAGCTTTGGAGCGGCCGCCAGAGAAAAGTGAGAGGCCTTCCGTGGCTCCAGCTACGAGAGGAATCGTAACAACATGGGACGCATTGCAAATAGAATCCTCAAAGTGTGAGGTTCAATACCATTATTTGGCCCTTTAGTTTTTCTATTTCTATTGGGCTTCCAGCTCAATTGGAACTGACTTCTGCTGGAGCTATGGCACCATAAACCTTCATTCTTATCTGCCCAGAGTTTTTCCCAATAATTTAAATCTTTTTCTCTACTATTTAGAAAGTCATTGTACACTGAGTTCTGAGCTATGGGCCACAGCAATTTCTTCAAGAACCCAATATATTTGTACCCTGAGTTTTGTCACTAGGTGACACCATTATGCAATGGCTAAGGCGCCTATTCAGCAGTACTGATTGACTCTCCTTTTAACACTCCTATAACAGCAACCACATTCCTTCCATCTCCTGAGCTGTGCATGCTGCCTTTTTGAAGTGCCCAGGTGCATCTTATTTTTTTAAAATGTGGTTGATTTAAAAATGCATATTTAAGAGTGTGTGTGTTGGGGGGAGGCAGACATATGTTTTTGTTTTATAAAATAAATACTTTCAAGAAATGAATACATAAATGTTTTTGACTAATAAAACAAGGAAGAAAATGAAAACTGTTTATATATTGATTTCATATTGCTTTTTAACTTTAATCCTATTTCAGTCGTGTTGGATCAAGATACATTTTTAATAGGATTGGTGCCAAAGCCATGCTCCAACTTTCTGGAACTGATTGGTGATTTCTTTTGCTGAAGTTATGTCCTAAGACAAATGGTGCAATGAAATCTCACTTTCAGCCCTGATTGAAGAGTGCTTAAAATAAAAAAGTAAATGTAATTGCATTTACCTTACAAAAATTAGGTCTCCTGAGACTGACTGTCTTTGTTTATGTTGTCTTTCTTCTTTAAACCTTGAGCAAACACTGTCTGGGCTACAGTCTCCAAGAATATGAAATTAATCAGAAGCTGATATTAGTATATGATTCATTATTCAGCATTGGTTTTACTCCTAATAATCATTTCTATAGTATTACTAGGCATATGTAGGAGCACTTTTAGTGAATTCCCTAAGAGTTTTCTCCAGGTTTGCTCATAGCAGTGTCCTAGAGGTTACAGTTTAATACCTGGAGACTCCATGACAATCCTGTAGAGTTGGCAACCTAGAATGTGAGGCAGGCCAGCGTCAAAAAACACAGAGCAGTCACTTTTCTCTAGGACCAGCATGACTATTAGCAGAGCATCTTGTTTCCTGCTGCAGATATTTTTCAAGATTCTGTGGGAGATTTTTCAAAATTCTGAATAGAATTTACATAACATTGCATAAAGATTCACACCTGACTATACAAAAAAGTAAATATTATACTGAATACCATTAGTTGTTTTTAAACAATATTAAAAGTATATACAAATAAGATTTACAAAGTACAAAAATCAACTAATTAAGACATGTAAGTTGCAAACTTTTAACTGTGAAATGTTATTTTTGTTTTCAATTGAAATAGTGCAATGATCCTTTTTATATTTTCTTGAGAAAGTCCTTGTATTTTTGAGCATATGAACTTATGTTTGCTGAAAATGCCCTCAGCAGCAGCAATTTGTCATGCAGTTAATTACACAGAAAAATGTGTGTGCATATATTGGGTACATACATGGTAACAGACACAAAAAGAGGTTGAATTAAGTTTGAAGCTTGTCAGGAGTACTGCAAGTCAAGATTTCTGTGAATTGAAATTAATGACCTCTCTTCTAGCCGTGGGACACCTGCAGTAGCAGACTTCGAAAAACATCCAAGTCTTTGAGCTTGTGTATGGTTGGCCACAAATGCAGGTTCAAGAACCTTGGTATAAAGATACAATTCTTCTAAAAGGACATAATTCCATCCAGAAATTATATCAAAATCATCTTGGTATGATATTAGAGATCAAACATTGACTGCTTTTTCTTTCCATTCCAACTTCACCCTCTTCTCCTGTTCCTTTTAGGACAGGAGGAAATGGACGGGAGGGAAATATAAGGGTAGGGGCTGGATTAGGGACCAGTAACTTTTTCAGCTGTGTTATCAGCAGTCTCACCTCCTGTACCCTACCTTGCATACTGTTTAGAGGGAGGGGCTGGAGCAGGAGCAGAAACTGAAGGCATGCATCCTGTAGCTTTCTTTCAGGGATTGAATTAAGAGGTGGGAAAGCTTTAGGAATGTTAATTGTGTGGCAGGTTGTAAATTATGGGCAACAGGCTAATTGTGCAGTTTCTCCCCGGCCACAGAATCCTGGGAGCCTATGGGCATCGGCTGATAGAACCCTGTACTAGCACGCTTATAAAGATATGAGGTGAAAGTTCAGAGTCCTTTCTTGCATGACAGTTAACAATGGGAACCGCATAGGACAACTTTTCAGTGCTGAGAACCAGCTTCTGAGTCTTCATTGCATTCTTCATGGGGTGGCCCTCTGGCTCCAGGTCGTAGAAACAGGTGAGTCCGACCTGGGTTCTTAACTCTTGTTTCAAAGGTTTTCATATTGAGAAATACCTTCAAGAACACCTTGAAGCAGCAGCAGGGAAAACCAGGAGTGGCTCATCTGTGCTTGTGACCTGCAGTCTTAGCTGCTCAGTAACTGGAATGTTCATCTCTACATTTCTTTGCTTGGGTAACTAAAACTATTTCAATGCCAGAAACAGAAGAAAAATCAGGAAACATACATAGAATTATAAATGGGAAATTTAATGTAAAGATAAGATTCTGGAATACTCTGCCCAGAGAGGTTGTATGTTCACCATCACTGAACGTTTTTAAGAGAAATTGGGATAATTTCATGACTATATGAGTTAACATATGCTGCTGTAAGGGGTCAGACTGTCAAGACTATCAACTATGTTAATACAGAAACCAGCAAAATATGCAAGCTCTGGGTTAGACAACTTCCACTGTATTGTAAGTTTTGTGAAAGGTACCTCCTCTTTATTATAAAGGCCATTGCCTTGCTCAGATTTATGCAAAAGGATGGTTTTGTCAGCCCAAACTTGCAAGACTTAACATACAGTAAAAGTAGCTCCCATAAGATGTTCTAAAATATCTGAAATTATTCTCATAAAAGTACCTTTTGCAAAGACTTAACTTATTATTGTCAGTCGCCTATAAATTTCAGATTGGCATTTTGTATTGCCTTGTATTGTATTACCACTGCAAAAGCTCCACTCTGCTGTCTGCAGTAGAATAGCTATCTGCCTATGTCCCAGTACAGTGACAGCTGAACAATGTTAAGAAGCAGCGGGGAGTGGAGAGGAGAGAGTAGGGATGTCAGCCAGTCATGCAGTTTTATTGGTCGATTACCCTTTGTGCTCTGTGATACTGTTCAGAACTCTCCTGTTAACAGTATGGGTTATATTTTGTCCTTATTCAACAGTGGCAAACATGTATGGTGTGCTCCTGCCTGACAATGACCTACAGCTAACAAGCGAAATAAAAGAAGCCCAGAATACGAAGACTGTCATCAAGTCTTCATTGTCAGTGTTTAAAGACTACCTGCGAGCAAAGCAGCTTGACTACCAATTAGTAGAGGAATATGACAGTCGGCAGCTTAGTTGTCTCCTGTGTGAGTTCTACGCTCATCTTCGGAAGCCTAATGGTGACTATTATGCAAAAACGTCCATCACCACATTCCGCTATGGTCTGCAGAAACACTTTCTCCAGATGAAGGGAGTAGACATTGTACATGATCCTGCCTTCAAAAATGCCAATACTGTAATGGCTGCAATGTTCAAAAAGTTAAAAAGAGTGGGGAAGGGCAAAGTCCAGCACAAAGAGCCACTGAGCATGGAAGACTTCCAGAAACTTTATGGAAGCTGTGACCTAAACACACCTGCTGGTCTTCAGCACAAAGTCTTTATCGACCTCATGCTCCACCTTTGCAACCGGGGAAGTGATAAGTTAAGGGACTTCCACAAGGAGGAATTCCAAATTGCTATTGACTCACTGGGTCATAAGTATGTAGCAAAAAGTTCCCAGCTCCTCCTGAGGAGTCCCAGTGGAGAAAAGGCTGCAAATGAGGGAATTGGACCTCGGATGTATGAACTGAAAGGTAACACAGCACTTTATAAATTTGTTTTTAAAAAAAATCATACATTTTGTTTTCTTAAATACATTTTTTTTTAACCTAGGCAATACAAAATGCCCAGTCATGTCTTTTGAGAAATACTTGCTGAAGCTACATCCAGGGCACTCTGCGTTCTGGCAGAGGCCAAAGCCCAGTGCTCCACCAGAGCCAGGTGCTTGGTACAATGGTGTACCTGTCGGCAAAGATACCTTGGGCAAGTACATGAAAATGCTGTCCCGGAAGTATGGGCTTTCTAAGATCTACACCAACTACTGCCTGCGAGTGACCTGTCTTGCAGTCCTGGATGTATATACAAGTGATGTGATCCAACCACGCCGACTGTGGCAGCCTGAGGATGAGGAGTGGTCCAGTGGTTAGAGGCAGGAGAATAATGGGATTTGAACTCAGCCTACACCACTGATGCAATGGTGTCAGGCGAGTCTTTTCTCACTTTCTGTCTTTTAATTCTGGCTCTGGCACTGACTATATGACCCTGGACAAGTCACCTTATCTCTCTTTGCTTCACTTTCTGTCTTTTAATTCTGGCTCTGGCACTGACTATATGACCCTGGACAAGTCACCTTATCTCTCTTTGCTTCAATTTATATCAGAATACCTGGGCATTAGTAATATGGAAGATAATGCTAATGAAAAATACATTTCTTAGCATCCATTCAGATGAATCCAGAACAAGTGGGTTATGCACCTCTATCAGCAGATGGAGACTGAGCAAACTGATGTCACAGTATATACACACCTGCAGTGACAGCCTGCCAGTATTCTCCGTCTCCAGCAGATGATAGACATGCATCTCCCTACTGGGGTTTGCTTCAATTTGAAAAAGGAAACATAAATTCACCCTGCTCTCCTGGGTGATAACAAATGGTCCCTCCCCAAGTTGAGAATTCTTGAGGTGATTTCTGTGGCCCCTCAGATGAGTGCCTTGGTCCGGTAGCTGGTTTTTCAGCCAGTGTGGACTTGGCTGTTAGCGTGGCGGTGACGGCATATGCCTTCCCACAGAAGCAGCAGGCAATAGAAGATACATGGGCAAGGATCCTCAGTCTGAGGGCTGTGGTTCCAGTACCCACATCTCAAGAAAATACGAGGCAAAATTCCACTTATTTCATTGTACCCAAGAAGGAGGGCTCATTTCGCTCCATCCTGGATCTCAAAGGTGTCAACTGTCGTCTGTGAGTGCAGCATTTTCGCATGGAAACCTTGCGCTCGGTTATAATGGCCATGCAGTCAGTGGAATTTCTGACCTCTCCAAGGCGTATCTTTACATTCCCATCTGACTAGAACATCGTTTTCTGCGGTTCGCAGTTCTGGGATGCCATTATCAGTTTTGGGCGCTACCCTTTGGTGTGGTCACTGCTCCCAGGATCTTTTCTAAGGTAATAGTAGTAGTTGTGGCACAGTTGAGAAAGGATGGGATCCAGGTACACCTGTGTTTGGACGACCGGCTAATTCAAGCCAAGTCACTGGAAGAGAGCTGCTTGGTGACCTCCCTATTATAGGAACTTGGCTGGGTGGTGAACCTGGCCAAGAGCAGTCTTCAGCTTGCTCAGTTGTTGGAAAACTTGGGGTTCGGTTCGATACAAAGCAGGGCAAGGATTTCCTGCCAGAAACTCATATTCAGAACTTGATGGCAGAGTTACGTCTGTTGATGAACACTTTGCGCTCGACCATATGGTCCTACCTGCAAGTACTTGGTTTAATGGCAGCAACCCTGGAAGTGGTGCCATGGGCAATGGTGCATATGTATCCTCTTCAGCGCTCCCTGCTGTCTCGGTGGAACCCACAGTCTCAGGACTATTCGATTCAGCTCCACCTCCTGATGGAGGTCTCCTCCTAACTGCAGAAGTGGCTACAGGCGGATCATCTAAGGAAGGGATTTTCCTTAGCACCGGACTGGCTAGTATTGATAACAGACGCGAGCCTCCATGGTTGGGGAGCTCATTGTCAGGAGCTGACAGTGCAAGGTTGCTGGAATGCAGAGGAATCTCTCTGGAACATTAATAGACTGCAAGCCATGTTTGCAGTTCAGCGACAGGCTGCAGGGTCAGTCAGTCCGGATAATGTTGGACAATGCAATGACTGTGGCTTACATTAATCGGCAGGGAGGAACCAAGAGCCAACGAGTGTCACAGCAAATAAATCAGCTTATGGAATGGGCCGAAGTGCGTCTCCAGATGATCACAGCCTTGCACACAGCAGGAAAAGACAACTTAAGAACAGATTCTTAGTAGGGAAAGTCTGGATCCATGAGAATGGGTGTTGTCGGACAAGACGTTTCAGCTAATTCTGGATCACTGGGGTCTCCCATTTCTAGATCTGCTAGTGACTTCTCGCAATGTGAAAGTTCTGCAATTCTTCAGTTGCAGGAGAGATCCAAAGACATTGGGGATTAATGTCCTAGTGCAGGAGTGGCCAGAAGACAAGTTATTGTATGCCTTTCCTCCATGGCCCATGTTGGGCAGATTGGTTCGAAGGATCGAGCACCACATAGGGATGGTGCTCTTGATCGCTTCAGATTGGCTCGGGAGACTGTGATATGTGGATATGAGGAGGCTGCTGGAAGACTCGCCCCTTTGACTTCCGGCGCGTAGGAACTTGTTGCAGCAGGGACCTATTCTTCACAAAGATCTCACTCTATTTTGTCTTACAGTATAGCCCTTGAAAGGGCTCACTTGCTGAAGCATGGATACTCTGCAGCAGTGAATCCACCTTACTGAGAGCTAGAAAGATCTCCACGTTCTTGGTCTATGTGCGGGTTTGGAGAGTGTTTGAGGCCTGGTGTGAGGATCGCGGTACTCTTCCTTGTTTGGTCAAGATCCCGCTCATTCTGTAATTTTTCCAGAATGGCTTGATTAAAGGTACAAATTTCGGACCACGTGACCCAAGATGGAGGCATAGCGGGTTGCTTGGGCGTCTTGCTCTCTTACCTGATTTCTTTTCCTAGCAGAATATGCCTGATTTGGCCCGCAAACGCAGGGCAAGGGAGCGTCTAGCCCCAGAGACATCCTCACCTCAAGTGCTGGTGGGGCCGATGGACGCCCACGTGTATTGGGTCAGAGAAACTGAGGAGGGCTCGCTGGAAGTGGAGCAGGGGGAAGAAGAGCCTGCAACCTCCCCTGAGCTGATGACAACTTTATCTCCGGTTGTAAGATCACCGCCCGAGATTCCAGCGGAGGCCCAGCCCCAACATCGTTGGAGGGACTCTGAGGGATCGGAAGTTGGTGCCCTGGGTGAGTTTCTTGTTCCGGAGCCCTCGCTGCTGGTAGGAGAGACCTCTTTGTATCCGGGTAAAAATGTTGCTCGAATTGCTGTAACCCAGGGCTGTGACAAAGAACCCAAATATCTCTCATTTTAGTTAATGGAGTTGGTGAGGCCTTCGGAGTTTAGCCTTGAAACGATTTGGGAAGCAATTAATATATTGAACAGTAATGTTTCTTCGCAAGTTACTAATATCTCTAAAATGGTACAAAAAGTGGATAAAAGATTGGGACTAGCAGAAAAAGATTTGGGTGAAGTTAAAAAGATTCAAGATTCATAAAATACAAAAATTGAAAGTTTAATTCTTACCCAACAAGAAATCGTAAAAGAAAACAATTCATTCAATTTCAAGTCGGAGAATCTAGAAAATATGGCTTGTGCTAAGAATATACGCTGCATAAATTTTCCAAAGATTCCATATATTTCCCCTATGGATATCTGGAAAAGGTATCTAATAGAATCTTCAAAGATTCCAAAAGAAACACTTCCTATAGTTGCTAAAGTGTATTACGTGCCAACAATTAAAAAGATTATAGCTCAGGAAGAAGATAAGGCTCAAGTGAAAGTATTACCAAAGATGAATATATCTGATTTATTGGAACAGTCGGATGAAGAAACAGCAGTGCCATCTACCTTGATTGTTACATTTTTACTTGATTCAGACAAAGAATGGATTTTCAAAAAGTACTTCCAAAATCAAAAGGAATCTTTTTTTCAAATGTAAAATTCTGATGTTCCCGGATCTATCCAGGCAAACACAGGCAACAATTCCTGCTATTAAGACCTAGCGTACAGCAATTGGGATCATTATATGTTCTTAGATTGCCATGTTAAAATATCAAGGGGTTTCATACCAATTTTTTCTTCCCTCCCAATTAGTAAATTTCTTTAGTAATAAGGGTGAAGATTTGGGCCAGCTTCCAGTCTCTGGTTAAGGAAGTCTTATGGAGCACAAATTGATCTTGAAATAATGTAACTGACCTGTAACCACTATATTTCTTGTTATTTCCTTTGGATTGTGGATATCAGGAATCATGTTTGGTCCCTATAGTGGTCCTATTTTATTGTCAAAAAAGGTTTTTCCTCCATTTTTTATGTGAAATTTATGCCTGAACATGTGTTTTTGCATTTCAAGTGTGATTGCCTGATAAATATTTTAAAATGATTGATAAATAAAAAATTAAAAAAAAAAAGTACAAATATCTGCTCTCGCCTGTTTCAGGGGTCAGGCGAATGGTGGTTCCTTGTTGGCCCACCCTGATGTAGTCCATTTCCTGAAAGGAGTGAAACATCTTCGTCCTCCTTTGCAGTTTACGGTCCCTTTATGGAATCTTAATTTGGTATTGGATTTCTTAGCAGGCCCTATGTTTAAACCGATGTGTAAACTGACCTTGCGGTTACTGATCTTGAAAACGATGTCTTATGGCAATTTGTTCTGCACATAGGGTTTCCGAACTGCAGGCCTTGTCTTGCCAGGAGCCATTCCTCTGAGTGACGCCAGGGTTGATACAGCTGCGTACTGTTCCTTCTTTTTTACCAAAGGCAGTCACTGACTTTCACTTGAATCGGTCCATCTCCCTGCCATCTCTGGACAGAGAGAGAGATGTAAAGACGTATCATCTGTTGCGACCCTTGGATGTCAAGCGACATATTGTCAAGTATCTAGAAGTTGTTAAGCCTTTACGGAAGAAGGATCGCCTGTTTGTCCTTCACGGCAGGCTAATGTAGCCCATGAGGCAGGGAGAGCCGACCTCATGGGCTACAATATCTCGCTGGATTAAAGAGGTAGAGTCAGGGCTGCTTATGTTGATGCTGGGAAGCCATTAACTAGTCAAGTAAGGGCTCATTCCACTAGAGCTCAGGCAATGTCATGGGCGGAAGTGAAATTGCTGTTTCCCATCATTTACAGAGCTGCGACGTGATCCTTGTTACACACTTTTTCCAGGTATTATTGTCTGGATGTGCAAGCCTGGACGGATGCAGCCTTTGCACGTGCGGTTTTGAGTGGACTGCGAGCAGCCTCCTGCCCTATTTGGGAGTACATAAGAAATTGCCATGCTGGGTCAGACCAAGGGTCCATCAAGCCTAGCATCCTGTTTCCAACAGAGGCCAAACCAGGCCACAAGAACCTGGCAATTACCCAAACACTAAGAAGATCCCATGCTACTGATGCAATTAATAGCAGTTGCTATTCCCTAAGTAAACTTGATTAATAGCCGTTAATGGACTTCTCCTCCAAGAACTTATCCAAACCTTTTTTGAACCCAGCTACACTAACTGCACTACCTACATCCTCTGGCAACAAATTCCAGAGCTTTATTAGAGATTGAGTGAAAAAGAATTTTCTCAGATTAGTCTTAAATGTGCTACTTGCTAACTTCATGGAATTGCCCCCTAGTCCTTCTATTATTCAAAAGTGTAAATAACTGATTCACATCTACTCATTCAAGACCTTTCATGATCTTAAAGACCTCTATCATATCCCCCCTCAGCCGTCTCTTCTCCAAGCTGAACAGCCTTATCCTCTTCAGCCTTTCCTCATAGGGGAGCTGTTCCTTCCCCTTTATCATTTTTGTTGCCGTTCTCTGTACCTTCTCCATCGCAACTATATCTTTTTTGAGATGCGACGACTAGAATTGTACACAGTATTCAAGGCGCGGTCGCACCATGGAGCAATATAGAGGCACCATTTTTCAAAATTGCACTGACCTAACCTTGCCCTGAGCCCTTTCTCTTATAGACATCAGCCTTCTGAGGTACAGGGGAGTGGGAGGGGGGATCAGGGGTGGGTGTGGGGGGAGAACTCCCCCATTAGAAGCCAATGCCTCCCTAAAACTTGAAGGGTTCTGGGGGAATCACTATAGCCCAATGAGGTCTCTGGTTTAATATTGGAAGTTGAGGGGGTGGGGAGGAATCTAGCTTGGTTACATCCCACTTGTTCTGGATTCATCTGACTGGATGCTAAAAAATGAGAAACTACTACTTAGCTGATGATTTCCTTTTCTTTGGGACAGTCAGATGAATCCATCTTCCCTCCCTTGGCTGCTAAATGATTGTATTATGGTCCTCCTGCATGGCTACGTGTTACAGGGATTACTGGTATTAGTCCAGTCCCTAGACTAGTGCTAATACTTTCATGTCTGAGCTCAGAGTTGCCTGTTGGCTGAGTATTGAAATGGGTATCTGTTTTAATCAAGTTTGCTAGTCTGTCCACAGTTGCTTTTGAAGAGAATACTGGCAGACTGATGTCACTGTATATACTGTGATGTCAGTTTGCTCTGTTTCCATCTGCTGGTAGAGGTGTATAGCACTCCTGTTCTGGATTCATCTGACTGTCCCTCAAGAAAAGGAAATTAACAGGTAAGTAGTCATTACTCATTATTGGATATCTTTGGGTTGTATTGCTGTCAAAACCTTAAGAGTTTATCGGAAGGACATGTCCTCAGAAGCCCAGGTTCCAAACAGTTTGTATCTCAAACTGTTTAAGGGATTTAATTTTGATTTGTAAAAATTAAAAAAAAAAATCAGTAGGGAAGAATTAATCAGTCACTTTGGGGGAAAGTTTCTTTGTATAAGGAGAGCTTTGTTCAAAACTGTAGGCATTTATAAAATGTATTTCTCATGGAAAAAATAGTGGGGAAAGTTAGTATGAACGGTGAGCAGCTAAGATGTCTGTTTTTACATTTGTTTATGATGTGAATAAAGAAGAATTTCTAAGAAATTTGCTACCACTATAATCCTGTGAAATAAAGGAAAATAAGTTTGAAACTTTCAAGAGGAGAAAAAGATGAAATATGCGAGGGCTGCATTTGTCATTCAAATAACTGTAGCCAGTAAATGTCTGCCCCATAGATGAGGGCTACACACTGCAGAAAGTCAACTCTGACAAACTTACTGGTTGGTTTGACCTTTTCAACTGCATGATTCAGTTCTACACATGAAACACATCAGTAATGACTTTCTGAATCAAGTTTCACAATGTTTTACTTCACTGAGGTGATTTTCCTATATCCTAGTTGCAGTGATGTCCTTCCCATTTTCCTCCCCCTACCTATTGACCACTTTTCCTGCTGTTCTCTTAAAAGATGGCTCTTGGAAAACTGGCAAAACTACAATTTTTAATTAAATATAAACATTATTTTGCATTTTAAGAGAGCCAGAAAATCTAAAGATGAAAAAAATGGAATGGCACAGTTGCTAGTGCTCACGTTGCCTTAAGCCTAATATTGGATTTAGAGGGATAGGAGAATGCCTGGGTCCTCTCTCTTCTCATCTGCCTAACTGAGAATCGTGTGACCAATGATCAGGCAAAATAGCTGATGTGATCAGTGACCTGCACAAAGCAGAAATAGGCCTGATTGTGTTATCATTGAGAAGGCCTTAACAGAAATAGAAAGAGAAATGGCAGTCTTTGCCTATATATGTCACTAGTGTAGAATGTGCAGACCCATTGTAGTTTAATGTTGTCACAGCCTATTATGAATTGAGCACTGAAGTGTAATGTGGTTATTGATGCTAGCAAGGAATAGGAAAATTAGTTCTTACCTGTTAATTTTCGTTCCTGTACTACCACGGATCAGTCCAGACAGTGGGTTGAGCCTCCTTTCCAGCAGGTGGAGACAGACTAAAACTTGAAGTTTGCCCTATATCAGGACAGAGCCTATCCTCTAAGCCTTCAGTATAACGTTTGTCAAAGCATAAAACAAGAAACCCAAGAATAGGATCAAGCAAGTAACTATAAAGCTCAACGGAGCAAATATAGAATAATGTAGAAAAACATAGTATACCTATACGCTCTTGCATCGACTTGGTATAAGAAAATGGCCAAGGCTTCCGGTGTAATTGCTCAGTAATCTTGCACAAAGAAAAACTAGGAAAATCTGCAGACCTGCAAGAAAATAAGCTTCGAGAGGACAGAAGACAGACAGGGAAGGGCGTCTGGACTGATCCGTGGTACTACAGGAACGAAAATTAACAGGTAAGAACTAATTTTCCTTTCCTGTACGTACCCGGATCAGTCCAGACAGTGGGATGTACCAAAGCTTCCCTAAACTGGGTGGGACCGAGACAGTCCCCCCCTCCGCCCAAAGAAACCAAACACCGGAGCGTGTACATCCAGACGGTAGTGCCGAGCAAAAGTGTGCAGAGACGTCCAAGTGGCGGCCCTGCAAATCTCCTGCGGGGAGACAGATTGACTCTCCGCCCAAGAAGTAGCCTGAGAACGCAGAGAATGGGCCTTCAGACCCTCAGGAAGCGGACGACCTTAACAAAGATACGCCGAGGAAATGGCTTCCTTCAACCACCGCGCAATCGTGGTCTTAGAAGCCTGTTTACCCTGGTTGGGACCACTCCAAAGGACGAAGAGATGATCCGATACCCAGAAGTCATTGACCTGGAGATAGCGAAGCAAGACTCGTTTTACATCTAGCCGACGGAGGTTGCCACCAGCTGTACCCGCAATCTCCTCCGGAGAGAACGCTGGGAGTTCGACCGACTGGTTGACATGAAAAGCGGAGACAACCTTAGGCAAGAAGGAAGGAACCATCCTGAGAGAAACCCCGGAATCCGAGAAACTCAAGAAGGGCTCCCGACAGGACAGCGCCTGAAGCTCGGAAATGCGGCGAGCAGAGGAAATAGACCAGAAAGACAGCTTTGAGAGTAAGATCCTTGAGCGTAGCGTGGCGAAGAGGCTCAAAGGGAGCCGCACAGAGAGCACGAAGGACCAGGTTGAGACTCCACGACGGACACGTGGCCCGAGAGGGGGGGCAGAGGTGTCTGACGCCCCTCAGGAAATGAATCACATCCGGGTGAGCCGCTAAGGCATGACCGTCCACCTGACCCAGGAGAGAGCCGAGCACAGAGACTTGAACGCGTAGAGAACTGAAGGAGAGGCCCTTAGAGACCCTTCTGAAGAAAAGAGAGAACCAAAGGGATCGAGGCGGAGTGCGCCGGGACACCCGCCTCCGTACACGCGGACTCAAAAACCTTCCAGATGCGCACATAGGCCAGAGAAGTCGACTGCTTCCGGGCTCGCAGTAGGGTAGAGATGACCTCCTCCCTATAACCTTTGCGCCTCAGGCGATGCCGTTCAAAAGCCAGACCACTAGACAGAAGCGATCGGCCTGGTCGAAAAATACAGGACCCTGCCGGAAGAGACGAGGAAGATGACCGAGGCACAGGGGCCCGTCCACCGCTAGATTGATGAGATCCGCGAACCACAGCCTTCGCGGCCACTCGGGAGCGACGAGAATCACCGGACCCCGGTGGAGCTCGATTCTCCTGAGGATTTTCCCCACCAGAGGCCACAGGGGAAACACGTACAGAAGGATGTCCGCTGGCCAAGGCAGAGCCAGAGCATCCACGCCCTCTGCGCCGTGCTCCCTCCAGCGGCTGAAGAACCGATTGGCCGTGGCATTGCGCAGAGTCGCCATGAGATCGAGGTGAGGGGGACCCCACCTGTCCACTATCAGAGCCATGGCCGCATCCAAGAGTTCCCACTCTCCCGGATCGAGCGACTGCCGGCTGAGGAAGTCGGCTTGAACATTGTCTTTGCCTGCAATGTGAGAGGCCACAAGGCACTGTAGGTGACGCTCCGCCCAAGCGCGGAGACGGCTGGCTTCTGAGACTACCAGGGGACTGCGAGTGCCCCCTTGGCGATTGATGTAGGCGACTGTGGTGGAGTTGTCGGACAGGACTCGTACCGCCTTGCCGCGGACCAGGGGAAGGAACTCCTGAAGAGCCAGGCGGACCGCCAAAGTTTCCAGTCGATTGATGTGCCAGCGTGACTGAGTCTGCGACCATGTTCCCTGGGTGGACTGAGAAAGGCAGACCGCACCCCAGCCCAACAGGCTGGCATCCGTGGTCACTATCGTCCACTGTGGAGCTTGAAGAGGCATCCCTTGCAGCAGATGAGGAAGAGACAGCCACCACTGTAATTCATCGGCAGTAGAATCCAAGAACGGAAGGACTACGTGGAACTGCTCCGACACTGGCTGCCAACGGGACAGCAAAGCTTTCTGCAACGGACGCATATGAGCAAAGGCCCAGGGGACAAGGACGATGGTAGATGCCATGGATCCCAGGACTTGGAGATAATCCCAGGCTGTAGGAGAAGGTAGCGCAATCAGATTCCGGACCTGATCGATCAGCTTGAGGGCGCGTGCCCGTGGCAAGAAAACCTTGAGGGCCCGATTGACCCTCTTGAGGTCCAGGATGGGGCGGAAGGACCCGTCCTTTTTGGGCACGGTGAAGTAAATAGAATCCTGGCCGGCGCCAAGCTCCCTCTCTGGGACTGGGACCACCCCCCCCCCCCCAGATCCAGAAGCTTGGAGAGAGTCTGGACCACCTCGTCCCTCTTGGCCCGTCCGCAAGGCGAAAAAAGAAAGAGATCCGGCAGTTCCCTGACGAGCTCGAAAGCGTATCCGTCTTTGATAATGTCGAGGACCCACTGATCCGACGTGATCTTGACCCATTCCTCGAAGAACAGGGAGAGGCGGCCGCCGAGGTAAGGGACAGAGGAATGGGTCAGCTGAACTTCATTGCGTGGCAGGTTTGGTGGTGGCACGCACGGGCTGGCCCTCGCGAAAGGGCCACCTGCCATGAAAGGACTGCGACCAGGACTGAGCATGAGCAGACCCCCTTGCCGAACCGCCCCGCCCCCGAGAAGCGAAGCGACGCTGGCCCCTGAAGTGAGAGCGGGAGGACGCGAAGGATTGGGAAGACTTAGGGTGGTTCTCCGGAAGCTTATGGACCTTGTTGTCAGCCAAGGAGTCCATAAGCTTCTCAATCCTCGCCAAAGAGCATCTGACCTTTGAAGGGCAGCGTGCCCAACCGAGTCTTCGAGGACTGATCAGCCGACCAGTGGCATAGCCAAAGGAACCTCCGGGCAGCGACTGCCAAAACCTTCGCCTGCACACGGACCAGATCGTAGAGGGCGTCCGATACGTAGGCGGTTACCGCCTCCAGACGTTCGGCTTGTTCTGCCTCATCTGGCGGAAGATCCCGGGCGCAGAGTAACTGTTGAACCCACTGAAGGCCCGCCCGCATCATGAGGCTGCTACAGCAAGACGCTCGGACCCCGAGGATCAGAACATCGAAGATGCGCTTCAGGTGAGCCTCCAACTTACGATCTTGTGGATCCTTCAAAGCCGTGGAGCCTTCCACCGGGATCGTGGTGTGCTTGGCCACCGCAGAGACATTGGAATCTACCGAGGGATATCGCAGCAGCTCCAAGCCCTCTTCCGGGAGGGGATAGAGCTTATCCATCACACGCCCCACCCGGAGCGAACCCTCAGGAGCCTCCCATTCCCGAAGGATAAGGAGCTTGAGCATGGGGTGGAAGGGAAAGGCTGAGGCCGGAGCCCGGAGCCTCCCCAGAACCGGGTTCATATCCTTAGGGAGCGAGGCCATGAGATTATCCACGGAGGGACTTTCCAGACCCAGCTCCTGCAACACAAAGGGAAGGAGGGGCTCTAATTCTTCCTTACGAAAAAGATGAAGGGCTCTGGGGTCATCCCCCTCTAGGGGGGGGGGGCATCCGCCGAATCCGACGAAGCAGCGGGGTCTGAGGACCTGGGAGACACCGGGGGGGAGGAAGGGGGGCACCCCCGGGACCACCCGCACCCTAACTGGTCCCTGGGGCTCTGCAGCCGGTCCAGCGGTCAACTGTGCTGAGCGAGGGATTTTTGGTGGGGGGGGGGGTTAGGGTGGGGCTTTCGTCCTGCTCATGCAAGCTAGCTAAGTAAGATTTGTGCATGAGGAGGACGAAATGCGCTGAAAAAGGGACCCTGGATTTGCCGGGGGGGGGGGAAGGGGGGGCGAGGGAAGATCAGGACCCCCTCCTGGGAACCTGCGGGGGCCAAATCGGGTTAAATTAAAAAAATCTGGCCCCCCAGCCCCAGGGAGCACTGAAATGGGCCCCGATGAAAAATCCAAGATGGCGGCCGTTCCCGGGCTCTGCCGACCCAGGAAAGGCCTAGTCATGCCGGGAGGAATGGAGCCCCGGGCTAAATTTGCTTGTCCTGCCAAGGAGGGACCTTCCCCACCCGGCAGGCAAGCATTGCAGAGGCCCTGACACGAAAAACGCGAAGAAGGCAGCCCACAAGAAAGGCAGGCTGCCTGCCGGGACATAGCTAAGCTGTGGCTGAAGAAAAAAAAGCTTGATTGACAGCCTGCACAGCAGGAGGGAAACCTGCTGCCTTCTGCTTGTCTGGCTGCCGGTTCTAGGCCTACTCTGACCAGAAAAAAAGGAAAAAAGCTGGTCAACTGCTGCCAATAAGTTAGAGGTAGGTGAGTACCTGCAACTTATTTAAAGTTTGAAACTAATGTTTTTTTGTTTCAGTTTTTTTTTTACTGAGCGCAGCAGCGGGTTCAAAACCCTCTCGGCAGCCAGATGGGGGGGAACGAGGCCCAGAGAGCGTCAGTCCCCACACCTGGAAGCGTCCACGGACTCAGGCTATGCAGGGAACCCCCTCCTGCAAAAGGGGCAAAGCCCCCCTGAGCCGGGCAAGAGCTGGGAGACGGCACTGTCTCCCACACAGAAACAGGAAAAATCACTAAAAAGAAGGCAAAATTCCCTTCTAGTTTTTTGTTTTTTTTTGACAAGAAATACTTGCTTGAGCCTAGCAAAAGAGAGAAGAAAAAAGGCTGACTAGCCTACAGCAGAGAACCGAAGGGGAGATGCTGCACCTGCTGGAGACAGACGAATACTGGAGGGTTAGAGGATAGACTCTGTCCTGATATAGGGCATCCTTCAAGTTTTAGTCTGTCTCCATCTGCTGGAAAGGAGGCTCAACCCATTGTCTGGACTGATCTGGGTACGTACAGGAACTCTAGTGTAGAATAATCTGAATGCACAGAATTATACTGCTTAGTGTGGATCATGTGAAAGTATAAGTAAGCTTGATTACAGTTGTTAAATCTTTCTAAATAGCAACAGAAATGTAAAGTGAATTTATAAACATGTAGATATATGGGGAAGGAGAGACTAATATATTGAAATTCACACACATACCCCTAGATGTTCCCATTCCAGGGATGTAAGATAAAAATGTTTTTTAAACTGTTTCTTGACCAGATGATTATGCAGGCACCTGATGGAGCACAGCTCATCCAGTCAGAAGATGCATATCAAGAGGGAATTATATCTGTTTAGATAATTTGCTGTGATTGCCGGTCTGAAATTAACAAATCAAAATGCAAGTGTTCGCTGACTTTCCCATTTCAAAATATTCAATATGTCCTTGTGCAAGAAAAGAAACAAATATTTTAGACTCATTAAACACAATCTAGTGCTACTGGTTCAAGAGTACATGGAGGATGGTTCAAGAAAAGAATATGAAATGGAAGGGAAAAGATACAAAACCCAAATTTCTAAGAAGCTACCTCCTCTACCCCAAAATCACGTAAGGCAGCATTAGCTGTGATTTCCTTCTTGTCTAAGAAAACAGCACTACTTGCAGCTGGTTAAATTCTGCCCTTGCACAAGTGAAAAGCTAGATGGCCGGCGCCATCTTGTGCTCCTACCATGCGACAGGGGCTGACCAATGGCACAGGTAGCCCCTGTGACATAGTAAGGGCAAAGGCTATCGGCGCCATTTTGAATACTGGCAGCCAACAGTCCGAGTGCAGGAGGTCGCTCCTGGACCCCCGCTGGACTTTTGACAAGTCTTGTGGGGGTCAGGAGGGTCCCCCAAGACTTGCCAAAAGCCCCTGGTGGTCCAGCGGGGGTCCAGGAGTGATCTCCTGCACTCGGGCCATCGGCTGCCAGTAATCAAAATGGTGCCGATAGCCTTTGCCCTTACTATGTCACAGGGGCTACCGGAGCCATTGATCAGCCCCTGTCACATGGTAGGAGCACAAGATGGCGCGGGCCATCCAGTGCTCCTACCATGTGACAGGGTCCGACCAATGGCACGGATACCCTGTCACATGGTAAGGGCAAAGGGCCATCAGCGCCATTTTGATTAGTAGCAGCCGACGGCCCGGGAGCGGGAGATCGCTCCAGGGACCCCCACTGGACCACCAGGTACCTGTAAAAAGTTTTTTGGGGGGGTCGGGAGGGTGGGGGAAGCTAAGGGATTAGTTTTAAAGGGTCGGGGTGGGTTTTTTGTTTATCGGCTCGGGCGCAGCTGATAAACAAAACCGCGATCGGGCCCGATGAAAAAAAAAAACCACATGTGAATCGGAACCGGAATCCGAACCAATTCCGATTCACATCTCTAGTGAGTTGTGAAGGTATGAACAAATTACCAAGTAGCAGTTTTCCAAGTGTCTTTGATAGAAGTAGCCCTAAAGGGAGGCACTGAATTGCCATGGCTCTCACTTGATGAGCCTTGACATAGTCTGTAATCTGTAAACCAGCCACACATAACAGTGCACTGTACAGCCCAGTAGCCAGTTGGGTAGGGTGTGTTTGGAAATTGCCCTTCCCAAGGATCAAAAGACACAAATAGTTGAGAAGCTTAATGGTGAAGTTTAGTCCTCTTAAGGTAATATGCCAGGGCTCTCTTACAGTGCAAGGTGTAAAGTGCCATTTCTTTTTTGTGCTTATGTGGTCTTGGAAAGAATGTAGGTAGCACAATTGCTTGATTTGTTAAACACAGACACTACTTTTGGAAGTAACTTGAGGTGAGTTTGTAGAACCACTCTTTTATGAAAAAACTGAAGGTATAGTGAATATGAAACAGAGCCTGTAGTTCACTTACTTGTTATGCTAAAATGTCAGCCAGGAGAAACAATACTTTCCAGGTAAAAAAACCCCCAAAACTTCAAGTCCACCAACTTGAGAGGTTCGAAAGGTTTCATAACTGAGGTCTGAAGGTGTTGGAAGTTTGGAATGCTACAGTCCTTTAATGAATTTTGGTACCAAAGGACGAAGAGAGATTGTAGCCCCTTCCACCTGTTGGTGATGTGCTGTAATAGACTAAGATGAGGTGCTAAAGCATGAAGATGACAGGGAGAATAGATACTGAAACAAGTCCCTCGAGCCACAAGAGAAGGGATTCAGCTGGCTGGTCCTACACTGTCCAGAATCATTTGAAATAGACAGATCTTCTAGATGGAGGTTTTCTGACAGAAATTGGAACATCCTTCCCCCTCTTTGGGGAGGAATAAGGAAGAGACTACTGTGCATCAACATCCACACCGTGAGGACCAGCGATGGTGGGCTCAGATGGCAGTGCCTGCCTTCTGTATGATGAGTGGGAGACATTCCCAATGGAACTGGAGACTGAATTTACAGACGACTAGATATGGATAGCACACTTGCATGACCAGGCTGGAGCTAGAAGGATTATAAACAAACATTACTCTTGCATTATCCCAAGGGACCTTCTTGAACAATCCAGGTGATAAAAGGAATCAGTGGGTATACACAGATTAGACTGACACTCAAGTCTAGCACAAAAGTGTCAGGGGCTGATCTGTAGCTACTTGGATGCATGGAGCAGAACTTCTCAACTTTTCTGTTATCTTCTGAGGCAAACAGATCAATCACCGGCTTTCCCAAATGACTGAACAAGTTATCCACAACACTTTGATCCAGGGACTACTCATGCAGTTGTAGCACTCTACTGAGACAGTTCACCAATGTGTTCTGGATTCCCAGAAAGTAGGTAGATTGGAGATGGGCATTGTGATGTCCTGCCTACAACCAGTTTCACAGAGCCTTGTGGAAGAGCTTGTAACATGGCCCCTTGGTTGTCCATCTGGATCAAAATTAATTTCCTGAAAGAAGGGGAGAGAAAGACCTTGAAATATAGTGGATGACCCACAGCTCTGGGTGGTTGATTTGCAGATAATTCTATGCTAAGGACCACAATTTTTGGGTCCATGCCACACCACTGTGTCACTTGATGCGGTGGAATGCACAATGAAAGGCTCTCCTTTAGAACAACTGAATTCATCCACCAGTGAAGGGATGTTCTCATTCAAGGGATAACTGAGATTTGGTATGTTAAAGGCTTATAGAGCTGCTCCCACTGCCAGTGAAGGCCCCATATGTGCAGACGAGTCAGAGGACCTATGTACACCGCAGCAGCCAAGTGTCCGAGGAAGACCAAGGCCCAAACTTACTGTTCTGTTAAAGAAAAGGCAATGTGGTTCTTTTGATGAGAAGAAATGCTTTTTCTGAAGGAAGTCTATACAAGCTTTAATGAACTTAATTCTTTTGAGTGGAAACCAGGTTTGACTTGGTGAAATTGACCAGGAACCGCAAGCCATGTCAAGGGATTCCAGAACTCCTGATGTAGATGGACCCATCCCCAGCCAATCATACAGGTGTAGGAACCCATAGAATGCCTGCTGATAAAGCTGATTTAATTTCTTATCAGCAACCCTTATTATTATGGGGACTTGAAATATATTATAATTAGAATTTTTGCTTTACTGCTATTTTTTTATCTTTATAATGCAAAATTGCTTGGCTTTTGTTTATATAAAATTATTAAATGTTTTTTTAAACACTGTATCAGCACCACCATTGTAAGGCATTTTGTGAACATCCTCGGGGCTGCAGAGAGGTGGAAGGAAAGCACTTTGTATTGGTAGTGTGTGTCCTTCACCATGAATCTGAGGAATTTCTGACAGGCAGAGTGAATGGGATTGTGTGCATAAGCATTCTTTGGATCACTTGAATGAAATGGAGAATCGTCTAGAGGGAGATAATCTCAACCTCTCTTGAACCAACAAGTCTAGGATAGGTCTTAACTTCTTGGAGAACAGGAAATATCATGGCAAATGAGAAATTACTACTTACTTGATAATTTCCTTCTCTTTAGGATAGTCAGATGAATCCAGAACCAGTGGGTTATGCACCTCTACCAGCAGATGAAGATGGAGTACAGTATATACACACCTGCAGTGACATCAGCCTGCCAGTATTCTCTTCAAAAGCCAGTTGTGGACAGACTAGCAAAAACTTGATCAATAACAGATAACCATTTCAGTACTTAGCCAACAGAAAACACTGAGCTTAGACAAGGAACTTGTCTTAACACCAGTAACCCCTGGAACATGTAGCCACACAGGAGGGCCATAGCACAATTAGTTGGCAGCCACGTGTGGGAAGCTGGATTAATCTATCCTAAAGAAAAGGAAATTATCTGTAAAGTACTAATTTCTTGTTTCTTAGCATCTAGTCAGATGAATCCAGAACCAGTAGAATATACCCAAGCTACTCACAAGCCTGCCCGCGGTCCAGTCAAAACTGCACATGCAAAGCTGCATCCTCTCGGGCCTGCACATCCAGATGATAATACCGAGAAAAGGTGTGTAAGGAGGACCACGTTGCAACTCAACAAATGTCGACGGGGAAAACAATCTAACTTCCGCTCATGACACTGCCTGAGCCTTAGTGGAATGAGCCATAACCTGATTAGGCAACTGCTGTTGAGCATCAACGAATGTGGCCGTGACCACCTCCTTAATCCAGCAAGTTATTGTAGCCTGCAAAGCCAGCTCACCCTGTTTACTACCACCGTGGAGGACAAACAGGCGATCTATTGTTACCACTACGAATTGGACTTACCCTTCAAAATCCCAGATTAGCATGAAGTAGCAGCGATGGCTGCCAACCCGTACGGCACCTTGGCTCCGTCTTGGCTCCGCCCCCCTTGGCACGTCGGCCTGCCTCCCGACGGTCCCTGTGGTAGCGCGGGAAAAGGGGCTACATCTACCCGGCCTTCAGGCACAAACTTTGCCTCGGCTACAGGCTAGCTTGTGCTGGTGCTGTCTCTCTGCTGGATTTGCCTTTGTCGTGACCCGGATTGTCTTGGATTCCTCTTGCTTGCTGCCTGCCTGTGACCCAGATTGTCTTGGATTCCTCTTGCCTGCTGCCTGCCTTTGACCTGGACTGGATTTTGGATTCCTCTTGCCTGCTGCCTGCCTTTGACCCGGACTGGATTTTGGATTGCTCTTGCCTGCTGCCTGCCTTTGACCCGGACTGGATTTGGATTTCTCTTGCTTGCTGCCTTCCTGTGTCCTTGATTGTCTTGGATTCCTCTTGCCTGCTGCCTGCCTTTGACCCAGACTGGATTTGGATTTCTCTTGCTTGCTGCCTACCAGTGACCTGGATTGTCTCGGACCCTGCTACCTCTGGTCTGTCTCCATTTGTACTGGGATTTGGGGGAGACGCCGGCTCTGACTTCACTCCGGCTGAATCTGCATCCTTCCCCTTCTTGCTGGTATCCGACCTTGGTGTTATGTCTGAACTGGGTTTGTGGGCCCTTGGGTCATGGAGAGCTGACTCCACCCACAGGGAGGAGCCCTGTGGGGACTATCCACGACAGGCTGGGTCTCAGCATTGTTGGACACAGGAGTCACAGAATATTTATTATACAGCAAAGAGAAACCCAAGGAGCAGGTTTGTAAACTCAGTCCTGCAGTAGGAAGACCTGGGATGGATTCTCCGGTAGTAGTCCACAGAGCAGGGTAACCTGGGGAATACTTGCTTCTTGGTAGGCCTTGTGCATGGTAGCTCCGGTAGTGATCCTCAGCGCGGGGTAGGCCAGAGATAGATGTTGGCAACTGGCACAAGACAGCGTGGATCCGGTAGTAGTCCGCAGAGCGGGGTAACCCTAGGATCCACACAGCAAGATGGAAGCAGTAAGGTAGAGCAGGTCTAGTACTCACTCCGTGGTGTTGCAGTAGAGAATTTGTAGTAGCAGCAGCAGAGACCCGAAGCAGGAACAGTGAAAAGTCATCCAAGGAAGCTGTGAGAGGAACTCACTAGCTGGTGAAGGTGAGACAGGCAGATAAGGCTCTCCGAGGAGCGGATAGCCCTGAGTGCAGCAAGGCCCTCCGAGGAGCGGGTACCTGAGTCACTCAGTCTGGAATGCAGGAACAGCAAGGTGAAGTGTCTCAGAGGAAAGAATTGAGCAAGATGGAATCCTTGCTAACTCGTAGGTAGGAAAGTCCGGTAGGCTTAAATACACGTAGGCAGTGACGTCATGCAGAGGGGATGCCCCTGAGGTTGCCACCATGACGTGCATAAGAAGGAGGCAGGTGCGCGCCCTAGGTCACGCCAGCTTCAAGATGGCAACCGGGATCGCCCACGCCGTCCTGGGAATGCCAGAGAGGTCGGTGTGCAGAGGCGGCCATCTTAGCCAGAATCGGAGCTACTGGGCAAAATGAGGTGAGCAGCAAAGGTCGCAGCTGGCTTGGGCTCAGGTAAAGCTGTCTTTCTATCATTGGGTCCACATAAATATAACAGATAGCCGAGGCCATGGACCTGGTAGATTTGACAGCCTTGTAGGCCATTTCAGGACTAGCTACATGAGTTCAACAGTAGCAGGGACTCCTGGATCAAGTAACAGGAGTCTTAGAAAGGCTAGCTGCTCGGATGGATGCTTTGGCAATAGCAGCCTCACGGCCCCCTTCTGTGCTGCGATTACCTCCTCCTCCCCGCTTCAATGAAGATCCGAAGCTCTGCTATGGGTTCATAAATCAATGCAAAATGCACTTCTCATTACAAGCTCCACTATTTCCCTCTGATAAAATCAAGGTTACCATCATCCTCTCTCTCTTAGAAGGGCCGGCATTGGCATGGGCTTCTCCTCTTTGGGAGCAAGACGACTCACTACTGAATAATTTGGACCACTTCCTCAAGGATTTTTGTTTGGTGTTCGACAAACCAGGACGGTCGGACTCTGCGGCCTCAGACTTGCTCCAAATCCGCCAGGGATCCCGGTCCGTGGGCGAATACGCGACTCAGTTCGTACCCTGGCAGCTGAACTACGTTGGGGAGAGGAGAGTCTTATTGTCATTTTCCATCAAGGTCTTTCAGACTCCATAAAGTATGGACTCCCTTGAGGATCTTATCTGCTTAGCTATTCACCTAGACCATCTATTTCAGGAACGTTCATGAGAGAGGATCGCTGCTCGCCGTTGGCTTCGATTGGCACCATCATTTCAGCATCCCCTCGTTCCTTCCAGACCACAAGAGTTATCTACCTCTGTAGAAAAATCCATGCAGATTGACTGATTCAGGATTTCTCCTGAGGAACGACAGAGGACAGCAAAACCTATGCCTCTACTGCGCAGGCACCGGTCATTATACTAAATACTGCCCTGAAAAGCCAAGAAACTCTCGACTCTCGGACCTAGGATTGGTAGGAGAGGCCTCCCTAGGTCGCACGATTTCCTCTCCTCAGATTTTGGTTCCCATGACTGTGTCCATTTGCAAAGGCCCTATTCACCTGCAGGCCTTCCTGGATACTAGAGCCGCCGGGAATTTCATCAAGGAATAATTAATCCATTACTATCAGATTCCTATGGAACCACTCAAAACTCTCCTTACCATTTCCTCAGTCTCCAGGCAATCTCTACTGGACAGGATCTCGCTTATCACTGGACCGGTTACCATGACCACGGGAATCCTGCATCAAGAAGCTATCTGCTTTTATGTTTTACCATCATCAGTAAATCAAATCATCTTAGTTTACCATGGTTAAGATTGCATCAACCTCAAATAGACTGGGATATCCTGCAGCTGGCAAAGTGGAATTTCCAAGGGTCACTGCAGCTGTTTGCTCTCCATAAAACCCCTTCCTTGCAAAATCCTTGTTACGGAACCCACTCTGTCTGGATTGCTGAGTCCATACACCGATTTCGTGGATGTATTCAGCAAGCAACAAGCAGAGACGCACCCACCACATTGCGACTATGATTGCAGCATTGAATTGCTTCCTGGAAAAAGTCCCGCTCGAGGCAGAGTATACGCACTGTCAGAACCAGAAACACAGGCCATGAACCAATATATTCAAGAAAACCTGGATCAGGGTTTTATAAGGCTCTCTTCTTCTCCAGCAGGGGTCGGGTTTGTTTTTTTTTTTGACAAAAAGAAAAGACTGCTCTCTATGCTCCTGCATTGATTACCGTGGTCTGAATGCCATCACTTGGAAAAATCGTTATCCTATTCCTTTCATTATCGAGTTGTTTGACAGACTCAAAGAAGCACAGATTTTTACAAAGTTAGACCTGCAAGATGCCTATAACCTCGTGCGGATTCGAGAAAGGGACGAGTGGAAAACGGCCTTTAATACTCGTGATGGACATTACGAATATTCAGTAATGCCTTTTGGCTTATGTAATTACACCTGCAGTTTTTCAGGCCATGGTTAATGATATTTTTCAGGACCTTCTCTATTCACACATTGTCTATTTAGATGACATCCTCATCTTTTCTAAGTCCTGGACTAACACCTTCTCCACGTATAACAAGTCCTTCAATGACTCCAGGAGAATAAGCTTTTCACCAAATTGGAAAAATGTATGTTTCATAAGCAAGAACTTCCCTTTCTGTGCTACTTTATTTCTCAGATGGGATTACAAATGGATCCAGAAAAGATCAAAGCAATCCTGGACTGGTTTCAAACAGGCCTCAAAGCTTACAGCAATTCTTGGGATTTTCAAATTATTATCAACAATTTATCTCCAGCTACTCAACCTTAGTGGCACCCCTCACCGCCATGACCAAAAAAGGGGCTGATGTTCGTAACTGGGGCCCAAAGGCCATCCAAGCCTTTCAACAGCTAAAACAGGAATTTATTAAAGATCCCTGTCTACAACGGCCAGACCCAATAAGATCCTTTATTTTAGAGGTAGATGCCTCTGCCCTTGGGGTCAGCGCTATCCTTCTACAACGATTGGAGGAGGGGGAATCTTGCTACTTGTGCATATTTTTCTAGAAAATGTTCTTCGACAGAAAAGAATTATGCCGTTGGTGATTGGGAGCTTTGGCTATCTGATTTAGCCCTCGAGGAGTGGTGACATTTATTAGAGGGGGCAAAATATATGATCACCATTTATACAGACAAGAACTTAGCTTATCTCTCGCATGCTCAGCGCCTGAATCCCTGGCAAGCCCGATGGGCCTTAATTTTTAGTCGGTTTAACTTTAAACTACTCTTTCGACCAGCAGAGAAGAATCAACGAGCAGATGCCCTGTCAAGAAGTTTCCTCTCTGACACGCCAGACCCACCTCGGCATATTATCAATTTGGCCCGGATTATGATCACCGCTATCTTTACTGTTCCTATTGGTAAGACTGCCATTCCCAAACGTCTAAGGGGGAACGTTCTACATTGGGCTCACAATTCCCGTGTAGCAGGCCACCCGGGTCTTCGACGAACCAGCGAACTCATCAATTGTCACTGTTGGTGGCCCCAATGGAAAGAAGACTTCAAAAGATTTGTAGAGTCCTGCCCTATGTGCGCCGTGCACAAAAGTCTCTGAACTTGACCCTGGGGTTTGTAACAACCCTTGCGCATACCTGACAAGCCATGGACTCATATTGCGACTGATTTTATTACAGACTTACCCTTATCTGATGGAAACACTACTGTCTGGGTTGTGGTTGACCGATTTTCTAAAATGACCCATTTCATTCCGCTTCTTGGCTTACCCCACAGCACCTGAATTAGTTTGTCTATTTCTCCAACATGTCTTTCGAATTCACGGACTCCCCCAGCATATCTTATCGGATAGAGAGGTCCAATTCACTGTTCGTTTTTGGAAGGACCTTTGTAAGAAATTCGAAATACAACTTGACTTTTTTTCTGCTTACCACCCTCAGACCGATGAACTGGCAGAACGCACTAACCAGTCACTTAAGACCTTCTTGCATTATTTCATCAACCAATGACAAGATGACTGGTCCTCACTACTTCCTTGGGCAGAAATTTCTCACAACCACCACATCACTTAGGCTATGGGCATGTCCCCCTTCTATCTGGTCTCTGTACTGCATCTGCAGATACAGTTACTCCTTGCTGTTTCTTCATCTTGCCCTGCAGAAGATCTGGCTACCCAAAACTTAAAGAACTACTGGCCTGGCTGAGCACTCGTAACCTCAGACTTACGCGTACCTTCTCTTAAGTTAGGACTTTTCAGCTTTGAGAAGAGACGACTGAGGGGGGATATGATAGAGGTGTTTAAAATCATGAGAGGTCTAGAACGGGTAGATGTGAATCGGTTATTTACTCTTTCGGATAGTAGAAAGACTAGGGGACACTCCATGAAGTTAGCATGGGGCACATTTAAAACTAATCGGAGAAAGTTCTTTTTTACTCAACGCACAATTAAACTCTGGAATTTGTTGCCAGAGAATGTGGTTCATGCAGTTAGTATAGCTGTGTTTAAAAAAGGATTGGATAAGTTCTTGGAGGAGAAGTCCATTACCTGCTATTAAGTTCACTTAGAGAATAGCCACTGCCATTAGCAATGGTTACATGGAATAGACTTAGTTTTTGGGTACTTGCCAGGTTCTTATGGCCTGGATTGGCCACTGTTGGAAACAGGATGCTGGGCTTGATGGACCCTTGGTCTGTCCCAGTATGGCATTTTCTTATGTTCTTATGTTCTTATGTTAGCCTCTTGTTTTAAGGGACCATTCCCAGTGGAAAGACAGATTGGGGAGGTTACTTATAAGTTGCAAATACCTCCAACCCTGCAAATTCATGATGTGTTCCACATATCTCTCCTCAAACTAGCAGTCTTGTCTTGGCCGTCTAGAAAATCTAAGCAGCTGTCACCCACGATAGTGGAGGAGGACACACAATATGAAGTTGAGGAGATTTTGGACGTTAGACGAAAGGGACAGACACTTCAATATTTAATTGCATGGAAAAACTATGAGCCAGAGGAGAACTCCTAGGAGCCAGCCAGCAATATTCAGGCCCCCCCCAGCTAATCCGTGACTTTCATTTACATTTCTCTCTCAAACCAGGACCTAAAAGATAGGGGAGAGGGCCTTGTGGGGGAGGTACTGTTACCACTGCGAATCAGGCTTACCAATCAAAATCCCAGAGCAGCACGAAGCAGCAGGATGTCTTGATCGCATGATGCTGGCTGATCCGACGGCACCTTGGCTTCACCACCCCCCCCCCCCCCCCCCCTCGGTATGTTTGCATGCTTCCTGACTGTCCCCGTGGTAGCATGGGAAATGGGGCTATATCTACCCGGCCTTCAGACACAAACTTTGCCTCAGCTACAGGCTTGCTGCTGATGCTGTCTCTTTGCTGGATTTGCCTTTGTCATGACCCGGATTGTCTTGGATTCCTCTTGCCTGTTGCCTGTCTTTGATTTGATTTGGATTTCTCTTGCTTGCCGCCTGCCATTGACCCGGATAGTTTTGGACCCTGCTACCTCTGGTCTGTCTCTATTTGTACTGGGATTCGGGGGAGACACCGGCTCTGACTTCACTCCGGCTGGATCTGCATCCTTCCCCTTTTCGCTGGTATCTGACCTTGACTTGGGCTCAGGTAAGGCTGTCTTTCTATCATTGGGTCTACATAAATATAAAATCTGTATTCTGGAAAGGTTTAGAAACCTCCAGATACCTGATATGTCTCTTGGCATCCAAGGGTCGCAACAGGCGATATTCCTCCATATCTTTCACTATCCAGAGACGGCAGGGAAATGGACTGATTCAAATGAAAATCTGAGATCACTTTTGGCAAAAAGGAAGGAACAGTATGCAGCTGTATTGCCCTTGGAGTCACTCGGAGGAATGGCTCCCAGGAAGACAAGGCCTGCAGCTCGGAAATTCTACACGCAGAATATATTGCCACAAACACTATTTTCAAGATCAGTAACTGCAAGGAAAGATTATGCATCAATCTAAATATAGGGCCTGCTAAAAAAAAAATCCAAAACCAGATTGACTCCACAAGGGCACCGGTAACTGTAAGGGAGGATGAAGATATTTCACTCCTCCCAAGAAATGGGCCACATCTGGATAAGCTGACAAGGGACCACCATTCACCTGACTCCTGAAACAGGCAAGAGCCGCTACTTGCACCCTTAAGGATTTAAGGGCCAACCCTTTATTCAATCCATCCTGTAAAAATTCCAAAATGAGCGGAATCTTAACCGAACAAGGAAGAACACATCAATCTTCACACCAAGCCTCAAACACTTGCCAAACCCGCACATAGGCTAAGGAAGTGGAGAACTTTATCGCTCGTAGCAAGAAGAGAATCACCACAGTAAATATCCATGCTTCAGCATGTGAGCCCTCTCAAGGGCCAATACCATATGACAAAATCGAGTCAGATCTTCGTGAAGAACAAGTCCCTGCCCCAACAGATTCCTGTGCATCGGAAACCGGAGAGGGGAGTCTACCAGGAACCTTCCAGATCTGCATACCATGGTCTCCTGGGCCAATCAAGTGCCACCAGAAATACCATCCCTCTGTGATCTTCGACCCTCCGAACCATTCTGCCTAACATGGGCCATGGGGGAAAGGCATACAGCAGCTTGTCCTCCAGTCATTCTTTGATCTCTCCTGCGACTGAAGAATCGAGGAACCTTCACATTGCAAGAAGTTGCCAGCGGGTCTAGAAACGGAAGGTCCCAGCAATCTACTATCAGCTGAAATGCCTCGTCTGACAATACCTATTCACCTAGGTCCAGACTCTCCCTGCTGAGAGAGTCTGCTCTCATATTGTATTTTCCTGCAGTGGGCAAAGCCCAGATCTCCTGACGATGCTCTTCCACCCATTCCATAAGTTAGACTATCTCCTGCAACACTTGCTGTCTCTTGGTTCCTCCCTGCTGACTGATATAAGCAACTGTTGTTGCATTGTACGACATTATCTGGACCGCTCGACCCTGAAACCTGCTGCTGAACTGCAAGCATACGAACTAGCCTGCCCAGGCTTCCAGCTGATTGATGTTCCAGAGAAACTCTTCTGCACACCAGCATCCTTGTGCTGTCAGTTCCTGACAGTGAACTCCCCAACCCTGGAAGCTCACATCCTTCATGAGTTCTAACCAGCCATGTGATTTTAGGGAAACTCCTTTTCTTAGTGATCTACTTGTAACCACCATTATAGTTGAGAGCAGACTTCCATCGGCAGATGGAGCTGAATTGAATAGACCTGAGACACTGGGCTCCAACAAGACAGCAGGGATCACTGAAGAGGACGCATATGTGCCTTCACCCACGGCACCACTTCCAGGGTTGCCGCCATCAAACAGAGTACCTGCAGATAGGATCATAGTGTTCATCAATAGACACACCTACGTCATCAACTTCTGAATATGAGCTTCCAGCAGGAAAACCCTGCCCTGCTTCATGTCTAACCGAACACAGAGATACTCTTAGCAACTGAGATGGCTGAAGCCAGCTCTTGGCCAGGTTCACCACCCAACTGAGCTCCTGCAACCCGTGAGATCAGCTTGAGGGTCACTAGGCAACTCTCTTCCAGAGACTTGGCTGGAATCAGCCACTCGTCCAAATATGGATGTACCAGGAGCCCATCCTTTCTCTTTTTTTTTTAATTCTTTATTTATCATTTTCCAATACTACATAAGGAATAGTTACTTTAGGTGTAATTACTTACATCTGGATATAAAAGTATATTCAAAATAACAACATTCTCCTTTACATGAAACAAAATAAGTATCCAGGTTTTCCCTTAATACAGAAAATTTACTAAGCATTTTAATGTAATTACTACCTATTAATCAATTTAAATCCTAATTACAAGGAAGTCAAGTTCAATAGAGAGGCAAGGGAAATCATATTGAGAGATAATTAAGAATCAATTTTACATCAGGGCCTTAACATAGTACTATCTGGAACTATATTTTCTGAATGTCCCTTACTAGTCAGCCGGGGAAGATGTAATCGGTCTACGGGCATCTACAAATTGACGAAGTTGTTCTACTTGAAAGAAAATAAAACATTCATCTCCTTTCTTGAGAGTACACTTACAAGGATAGCGAAGTGTAAACGTATACCCTAAAGATACAACATCCTGCCTTAAAGAAAGAAATTCTCTCCTTCTTATTTGTGTAATCTGTGCCAGATCCGGATATATTCTTATTGCTTGGCCATAAAACATTAATGGAAATTTTCTAAAGAAATTACGCATCACACCATTTAGGTCTTGCACAGTAATAAACGCAACAAGTAAAGTATTTCTTTGTAATACATCCGTTTCAGAATTTTCTATGAAGCTGGTTAGATTCATAGAAATAGCTAAAACAGGAGCAGTCCCTATAGGAGAAGGTCTATTATTCAAAAATCTGCAAAAATTTATAGACGGCATATTTTCATCGGTGTATCCAAGACCTTCCTTAAAGAGTCTCTCTAATGTGATGAAGGGAATTTCTCCAGCAACTTTAGGGAAATTCAAAAAACGTAGATTAAGATGCCTTATGTTATTCTCTAGGACTTCCAAACGTTTGGAGCAGGCCATCTGTTCTCTCACTACTGCAGCATTAACCGTCTGAAGGGACTGAATTTTACTTTCAGCCTCTGAGACTTTGTTAGTAGTCTCTGTGGCCTGTTCCTGAATATTTATTATTCTTTGTTGAAAATTGTAGTTCAAAGAGTCCATTTTATTTTCCAATCTTTTCATAAATTGTCCCTGCCCAGCTACCAAGTCCCACAGTGACTCAAGTGTCACTGCCTCCGGTCTAGAAGGTAAACCCGCGGACTCACCAGCAACGCTGGGCGATGTTGTCACCAAAACGCCATCTGCCAAAGCCTCCTCCTCTCTCCCTCCGAGGCAGGCCTCCAGACCCGGAGTTCTCGAGAGATCCGCTCCAGCCACACTAGTTCCTGCCCGGGCGGGCTCTCCCACACTCTGCGTTCTTCCCGAGTCACCTTCCGCCCCCCCCCCGGTCGCTCCGGCCACGTCATCAGCCCGCGACTGGGGAGTGACTCGGTCTGGGTCTCGCTGCGCCGGAGGCGGTCTAACCTCGGGACTGAGAGACGCCTCGTCCGGCAGAGCTCCCCGTTCTCCCCCGCAGGGGCTCAAATCGAGTTCATCGGCTCCCTCCTCTAATTCCAGCTGACGCATGAACCAGAGAATGTCCAATTGCCCAGAGGGAGGTAAGGCTTCGGGTGGGAAGACTCTTACTTTCCCTTTCCTAGCCCATCCTTTCTCAACTCTGCCGCCACCACCACCACCACCACCACCACCATAACCTTGGAAAAAGTTCCGGATGTAGTGGCCAGGCCAAAAGGCAGTGCCCAAAACTGATAATGGTGTCCCAAAAACGCGAATCGCAGAAAACTGTGCTGTAGTCAGATGGGAATATGCAGGTATGCCTCGGAGAGGTCCAAGGAGGTCAGACATTTCCTTGACTGCATGGCCATTGTCATTGTGCGCAATGTTCCATGCGAAAATGAGGCAGCATGAAAACATCTCGAGGAACACTGCGAAACTTCAGCACATACCCCTCTTGTATCACCTCCAGGACCCACTGATCTGATGTGATTTTGACCCACCTCTAAAAAGAGAGGCGCCCTTCATCTCCTGTTCCCAGGGATGAGTCGGCAAACCTTCATTGAGAGGCTCACGAGGTTCCACTACCTGATCCCGTGCCCAACCTGGGCTGTTTGGGATGAAAGGACTGAGACCTACCGAAAGGTTGAGTCTTATGAAAAGTTGCTCCTCTGTAGGGTCAAATGCTTGGATTCTCTGGCATGACCTCTCATGCCAAAAGTGTGGCATCTGCTTCTTATCCTCCAGCAACCGAGGAACCAGGGATTCGCCCCACTTATTGGCCAGTTTCTCCAACTTATTGGCCAGTTTCTCCAACGGTTTTCTCCAACCGCGAAAGATTGTTTCTTCAAATTACAAGTTCTCAGAAATTTAAAACCTCTCTTTCACATCCAAGATTTCAGACTGGTACTGCAATCCATCATCCTTTCAAAACTGGACTATTGCAACTCCCTCTTACTCGGGCTCCCAGCCAACACCATAAAACCTCTTCAAATGGTTCAAAACTCAGACACTTGGATTCTCACCAACACCAAAAAAAGAGATCATATCACCCCCACTCTTCAGCACCTCCACTGGCCACCCGTCAAGTTCAGGATCCTCTTCAAAGTCCTCACAATTATCCATAAAGCCAAACACAACCTCACGTACATCGACACCACTATTCAATTCACACCACACACCTCATCCAGACCAATTAGAAGCGCCTATAAAGACACACCCTGTTTGCCCCACAAGCAAAATCAGCCCTAAGAAAGAGGGCCCTTTCGACAGCAGGACCTCATCAATGGAACGCATTACCACCGGACCTCAGGCAAGAGCAGTGTCCTTCTTCCTTCAAAAAAAGACTTAAAACATGGCTATTCAGCCTAGCCTTCCCTGACTCCTAATGCTATTCTTCCCATACTCCAGACTTTAGCCTTCATAGTCTCCTAATTCTTGCAACCTCAGACTGTTAATTCCTCCTCTCTTTCTACCGGAATTCGCTCCCACCATGTATCTTAGCCACCTCTCCAAAGTTTTCCACCGAGACATATATTTACGAGAAGTTAATTGATATGATAGGACAAGTTACAGTTTACGATATGTTAAGTTATAATTCATTTCATATTTTTTAAGCCTTCTTTGTTCTATGTAACGCTCCTAAGCGAATTTTGTTGTTATTATGTAAACCGGTGTGATTTGTATTCTTACAGGAACTTCGGCCAACCAATTTCTCAGCCATAATTGATGCTTGGCTGCTATTACCAAAGGCCACCCATCTGACTGAGGTGCAGATCAAATCGCCGCCCGCATCTGCCCAAAAGGCGGTTGCTGGCTCCATAACTGCCCTGGAATTCACTCCAGATTCATCAATCTCCTGAGAGAGAAGTAAACAATAGCTTGCCACCAGGGAACAAGAAGAAGTTATCTGCAAGGTCATTGCCACTGCTTCAAATGCTTAAGGGATGGCCTCAATCCTAGCATGCACATCCTTCAAGGCCACCCCTCCCTCCTCGGGGATAGTTGTTCACTTGGAAACGGCACAGACAATCACGTCCATGTTCGGTAAATGCAAATGCTCTCTCACCACTGGATACAGGGGGTACAGACGTTCCAAAACCCGACCCCATTTGAAATTAGCCTCCGGAGCGTCCCACTCAAAATCGATCAATTCTTGAATGGCCTCCTTAACAGGGAAAAAACAAGAGGCTTTACACACAGAAATCAAAATGGGATTTTTCTTTGGCTCAGTCATGGAATCTGCCCCAAGCAATCTCAGTATCTTTAATGTCTGGAAATCAGAGCCAGTAGCTCATCTCTATGAAAGAACCGCAACATAGTCCTATGCGGTTCCAGTCCCGGAGGAATTTCCCCATCCTCCAGAGAGTCAGGCTTGGCCTCATCATCCGTGCCATCCAGATTCCTATTGGGAGGGCCTGCTGCCGACCTAGGTATACTGCGGCGCTGAACAGTAATAGTAGGTGAGTGAGAAGTCACCACCTGCGACTCTAACCTGACAGGACTGGATGGAGCTGAGGGCTGTGCCTGAAGAAAGGACTGCAGTCCTTGAAATAAATTCTACCCAAGAAAATGCAGAAGGATCCATGTCAAAACCAGAAGGCACCTGTGCTGTGCCCACTGTGCTACTTTCCCTCATTGACGAACAATTTAAGGGCATTCCAAGGTCAGGCGCCCATCCTGACATATCCTTACCTAGGTAGTCATCAGGCTGGGAAGAGTCAGGCTTAGTAAAACCAGAGGAGCATCTAAGCAGCGCTGGCACAAGTTAGAGGGCACACCAAGCTGAGTTGCTTTATATGACAGGCAACTCAGAGGAAAAGGCGCTTAGGTTTCTTAGCCACAGCTGCCATCAATCTGTTAGTATGCTTAACAGGTGACTGAAGGTGTGTGTCCAGCCAAATTCACATTGTAAAATATATGTGCTCAAAATGTATGCATCCCAAGGCTAAGCACTCAAAATTAGGTGCACTTCCGCCCTTCCAAACTTAAGCACACAACCAATGCGCCCCAAATTGTGCACACAGGCAAGCCCACACTTAACACAGAACCTAATATATCACCTGGACATCCAAGCAGGTGTCCCACTAAGTGTCCAAAAATTGGGCGCACAACTTGAACATACAGCCAGACGCACTTGCACGCAATGACGTTCTTGAAGAGAGCAGCCTAACGTGCAGAAAAAGGCACACAAAAACGCCGCCATGGCCTACCATTTATTTATTTATTTATTTAACGGATTTATATACCGGAGGTTCCTGTATAATATACATATCACCCCGGTTTACAATGAACAGTAAATATCGCTTCAAGTTAGAGGCTTACAATGAACATGCAGTACAAGGAGAAAATCCCAACAGCAGGGCCTAGCCCACATGGGCTGCTCAACCTACAAGGCTGCCCACGTCCCTTAACCTCCCTTAGGAGCAGGAACGAATGTTGGAATGGCATGCCAAGCACGGAGACTGGAGGAAGGGGGAAGCCTTACAAACAATCTTCCTACTGAGTTCAGCCTTACCCGGCTGAGTACAGAGACCGTTTCCAGCTGCGGAGGGAGAGGGCATATACTATCACCCCGTGCTCAGATTCCTGCAGCTGCTGCCTTTCAGCTGCTTTTATAGCTAAGTCCACATCGGCTGAAAAACCAGCTACTGGACCAAGGCACTCATCTGAGGGACCACAGAAATCACCTCAGGAATTCTCAACTGGGGGAGGGACCATTTGGTATCACCACAGGAGAGCAGGGCGAATTAATTCTCCTTTTATTTCTCTTCTAACCATCTGCTGGAGACTGAGAATACTGGCAGTCTGACATCTGCAGGAGGATATATATAGAGAACCAGAAAGACAAAAGATAATAATCGAAACATGAAAATAAACCCGAGAGATGTTGTTTATATGTAATAGAAAAATTCTGGCCACACTCCAGAGGAGGGATGCGATAGACCACCTTCTGCTCAAGGAGCATGTTTCTCGCTTTCATTTGTAGTCAATTATTCTGTATTTGGTGAGGGTCTGTTTGTGTTTTGCATGTGGGACCGATGTGTTTTGGTAGCATGTAGTTTCTGTGTCAGGATCTGTAGCTGTTCAGCTTGTTCTTTTTTTTTTTAACCCGTACCTTAAGAACATAAGAAATTGCCATACTAGGTCAGACCAAGGGTCCATCAAGCCTAGCATCCTGTTTCCAACAGTGGCCAATCCAGGCTACAAGAACCTGGCAAGTACCCAAAAACTAAATCTAACCCACGCTACTGATGCTAGTAATAGCAGTGGCTATTTTCTAAGTCAACGATTAATAGCAGGTAATGGACTTCTCCTCCAATAACTTATCCAAACCTTTTTTAAACCCAGCTACACTAACTGCACTAACCACATCCCCTGGCAACAAATTCCAGAGTTTAATTGTGCGTTGAGTGAAAAATAATTTTCTCTGATTAGTTTTAAATGTGCTATATGCTAACTTCATGGAGTGCCCCCTAGTCCTTCCATTATCCGAAAGAGTACATAACCGATTCGCATTTACCCGTTCTAGACCTCTCATGATGTTAAAGACCTCTATCATATCCCCACTCAGCCATTTCTTCTCCAAGCTGAACAGCCCTAACCTCTTTAGCTTTTCATCCTAGGGGAGCTGTTCCATCCCCTTTATCATTTTAGTCGCCCTTCTCTGTACCTTCTACATCGCAACTATATCTTTCTTGAGATGCGGCAACCAGAACTGTACACAGAGGCATTATGACATTTTCCATTTTATTCACCATTTCCTTCCTAATAATTCCTAATATTCTGTTTGCTTTTTTGACTGCCACAGCACACTGAGCAGACGTTTTCAAAGTATTATCCACTATGATGCCTAGATTTCTTTCCTGGGCAGTAGCTCCTAATATGGAACCTAACATCGTGTAACTACAGCATGGGTTATTTTTCCCTATATTCATCATCTTGCACTTACCCACATTAAATTTCATCTGCCATTTGGATGCCCAACTTTCCAGTCTCACAAGGTCCTCCTGCAATTTATCACAATTCACTTGTGATTTAACTACTCTGAATAATTTTGTATCATCTGCAAATTTGATTACCTCACTTGTCGTATTCCTTTCCAGATCATTTATAAATATATTGAAAAGCACGGGTCCTAGTACAGATCTTTGAGGCACTCCACTGCATACCACTGAGAAAATTGTCCATTTAATCCTACGCTTTGTTTCCTGTCTTTTAACCAGTTTGTAATCCATGAAATGACATTGCCATCTATCCCATGACTCTACTTTTCTTAGAAGCCTCTCATGAGGAACTTTGTCAAATGCCTTCTGAAAATCCAAATACACTACATCCACCAGTTCACCTATATCTACATATTTATTAACCCCTTCAAAAAACTGAAGCAGATTTGTGAGGCTTTACTTGCTTTGGGTAAAGCCATGCTGACTTTGTTCCATTAAACCATGTCTTTCTATATGTTCTGTGATTTTGATCTTTAGAACACTTTCCACTATTTTTCCTGGCACTGAAGTCAGGCTAATTGGTCTGTAGTTTTCTGGATCACCCCGGGAGCCCTTTTTAAATATTGGGATTACATTAGCCACCCTCGAGTCTTCAGGTACAATGGATGATTTTAATGATAGGTTACACATTTTAACTAATAGATCTGAAATTTCATTTTTTAGTTCCTTCAGAACCCTGGGGTGTATACCATCCGATCCAGGTGATTTACTACTCTTCAGTTTTTCAGTCAGGCCTACCACATCTTCTAGTTCACTGAATTTGGTTCAGTTCATCTGAATCATTACTCATGAAAGCCTTCTCCGGAACGGGTATCTCCCCAACATCCTCTTCAGTATTTACCGAAGCAAAGAAATCGTTTAATCTTTCCGCGATGGCCTTACCTTCTTTAAGTGCCCCTTTAACCCCTCGATCATCTAATGGACCAACTACCTCGCAGGCTTTCTGCCTCTATGGCCAACTTTTTCCAAATTCTCTCTTAACATGTCTTATCAATGTCTTACATTTAACATGCCAGTGCTTATGCTTTATCTTATTTTCTTCTGTTGGATCCTTCTTCCAATTTTTGAATGAAGATCTTACTTCTTAGACTTCTGGCATTAGTATACAAACATTTCAAAGTGTGTTTTTGTTTGTATTTTCATTCTGCTTTCTAATTTATAGGGATACATGGAATCTTTTAGCTCAGGTGAGTTTTTAATTACAGGCACTTGGATTATTTTTCTTATTAATGGAATCTCACTGTTGGGATGCCCTAATTCTAATGCTTCATTAGTATCCTTTGAAGATACCTCCCACCAAGCCATGTGCTGCTGAGCGACTGTTGGCTTTCCCCTTTGTTCTAGTTTAAAAGCTGCTCTATCTCCTTTTTAAAGGTTAGCGTGAGCAGCTTAGTTCCACCCCGGTTAAGGTGGAGCCCATCCCTTTGGAAAAGACTCCCCCTTCCCCAAAAGGTTCCCCAGTTACTTACAAAACTGAATCCCTCTTCCTTGCACCATCGTCTCATTCACGCATTGAGATTCCGGAGCTATGCCTGCCTCTGGGGACCTGCACATGGAACAGGGAACATTTCAGAGACTGCTACCCTGGAGGTTCTGGATTTCAGCTTTCTACCTAAGACCCTAAATTTGGCTTCCAGAACCTCCCTCCCACATTTTCCTATGTCATTGGTGCCCACATGTACTACAATAGCTGGCTCCTCCCCAGCACTGTCTAAAAACTATTTAGGTGACACGTGAGGTCCGCCACCTTCGTACCAGGCGGTGCTCACACCCACCAGCCACCCAGCTGTCTACATTCCTAATAATCGAATCACCAACTATGACGGCCGACCTAACCCTTTCCTCCTGGACAGTAGCCCTGGGAGACATATCCTTGGTGCGAGAGAACAGTACACCCCCTGGAGAGCAGGACCTTGCTATAGGATCCTTTCCTGCTGCACCAGGTTGATGCTCTCCGATCATGAGACCTTCTTCCTCCAAGGCAGCACCAGGGCTACCAATCTGAAGTTGGGACTTGGCTACTATGTCCCTGAGGGTCTCATCTATATACCTCTCTGTCTGCCTCAGCTCCTCCAGGTCTGCCACTCTAGCCTCCAGAGATTGGACTCAATCTCTGAGAGACAGGGAGCTCTTTGCATGAGTTGCACATATACAACTTCTCACTGGTGGGTAAAAAATCGTACATGTGACACTCGATGCAAAAGACTGGGAGGCCCCCCTCTTACTGCTGGACTGCTGCCTTCATCTCAAATTTGTTCAGTTCCTGATTAAGTTTTAGGTTGCTATAGGAGTAGGAAAGTGTCTAATTAGGATCCTTTAAATGTATTAGTGTATTCACTATATATCTGGTAGTGGCCTACAATGGAATGATCAAACTCTCAATAAGGTATGTGGAATTCATGAAGTGAAGTTACAGGGCTGATTTTGTGTGTCTGTGTGTATGTGAAAGAGGCACCTGCCTATAAATTAAAGAATGAGCTAGGAGTGGGTGCGAGGGTTGGGAATACAAACACACTAACTTGTTTATTAGCTGCTTTACTATTTAAAAAAAACCCAACACTATTTAAAAACCAAACACTAACTTCTGTTTATATGCTGTCTTGCTGACTATTTAAAAAAGACACATAAACACACTAATTAATATACCCCAATAGTTTTCTTCTCCCCAATAATTTAAAAAAATTTTCCCAAGCAGAACTTACTGATTCCTTTCATCCACCAGCAAGGTGATCCTCTCCTCTCAGTGCTCCCAATGGATTATGGGAGCACCTTCTAGTACAAAGGTGTATTATGTTGTACAGCTGTGGGCATGTTGTACAGCAGTGAGTATGTGTGAGAGGGAGAGAGAGCATGTGTGTGTGTGAATGAGCATATATGTGAGCCTGAAAGAGAATCATGAGTCGGTGAGCCTGAGAGAGTTCCCAGGTATGAAGAGCAGGGGAATTTACTGATCCTTATTAATTGTAATTATTGTGTGTCATTTGGCGTATACTGTTTTAAATTATTATATTGGTGCTTTGGAAAATGTAAAAAATTTGTATGAGTTTTAAATGATTGTATATTCTATTTATCAGCTGTTTTGAAATATTTATTCTTATTAGTATTAGAAAGAAGTAATGATATTCTGTTTGGAGTTGAAGGATATATGTTATAATAGGATATAAATTATAATAATTCTTTTTTCATAACACCAGGTGGCGTTTTATAATACTTTGCAGCATGTCATGATGTATGTCTGGTCAACTTTAAATTAAGTTGTGAGGTGTTGTTTCTTGAGACACTTTTAAATATAACTGAATTGTTTCCATAAGTGTTTATATGGTTTAGTGTTGGTAAGTGCTTGAAATAACTGAGTTAAAATATTTTAAAGTGTCACTCATGATACATGACAGATGTTGCAGGCTATTTAGACAGCCATTGTCAGGTACATGTTTAGGGCCTGATTTTAAAAAAGCATTTACTCAAGTAAAAAACTGAATTATCCATAGGATTTACTTAAATAACTGCACTTTACTCGAGTGAATGGCTTTTGAAAAATGCTACGCTAGTATGTTACATTTATGCGTGTAACTCCTTCGAAAATTACCCTCTAAGACATTATTTATTGATGAGTACAACTGGTAGGGTTCAGACTTGTATGGCTACTACCCACCAATGTTAACCTTGGGCACCTCCAAAAAAAACAGTTCTGGCTAAGCCACTGACTTTCTGTCTTAGTAACAGGGGTTCAGCTTTTCCCATTCCTATAACCTAATAAAAGGAATGTTCCTTAACTGTGCTGTCCACTCTGTTTAACCTAATTAACTCTCAAGTTCTCATAACACACTAAAGGTAGCTTTTAAACGCACCACTACCTTTCTAGCCTTTTAGAGTTCCCAATATTGGCCAGCTCAGTTTAAACTGCACTTTTACTTTGTTTGCCATGCTTCCCACACAAGATCTATACTAAATACATTTTCCTGTCCATCCCTCAACACAAAAGAGCACTGATTCAATGATAGAATAAAGTCTTTGTTAACAGCAGTCAAAAGGAACTTAGCTTAAATGCTGGAAATGTTCATAAATCAGGCCCTGGCTCATCATCCTCATCTGCAGAGGGTTCCTCCATACTGGGGCTGAAACTGCTGCTGTTCTTTCCTTCTGCCCCCTGCCACTATCTCTTTCTGGCAGTAGAACTCTCTCTCTTATATTGCCTCACTGTCTATAGCAGCCAAGCTGCTGATTCATCATACTTCAGCTGATTGCTGTTCTGCCAGCTGCTAGACCTCTGGAATTCTTGGAAATTTAGTTTCACTGGCAGCTATCTTAGCTTTTTCCAGCCTGCTTTTTCCCAATAGCTCCCGTCTAATCACACTATATTTCCTCCTAATGCGCAGGGACTCACCAATATAACAGCATGTCCATCACACTTCACAGAAATGCTCCCTGTTCCAAGCATAGTGCTGCAGATGCCGACTAAGCTCCAGAGTCTCAATATGTGGATGGGATGAAAATGCAGGGAAGAAGGTTTTAGGTTTGCTAGGAAGTGGGGAATATTCTGGGGAAGAGGGAACCCATTCCAATGGGTATTAAATAGAGTGGAACCAAGCTGCTGGTACTAACTTTTACAAGGAGATAGGGCAACTTTTAAACTAGAACATGTTTCGAGAAAGCAGACAGTCGCTCAGCAGCGGATGGTTCAGAGGGATGTATCTTCAAAGGATACTGGAACCAACAAAGTCATTTATCATTTCGCTAGCGTTAAGGCCCTAACACATGCAATAACACCATAACATGTGCGTTAAATAGCGCTATGATGCAAATGTCACATTTGCTATGCAAGTGAGAGGAGTTTAGGCGGAGTTAATGGTAATGAGCAACTCGTAACATGGAATGTAATAGAGTAATATGTCACTCTCTATTTATACCACTGTAAGAGGGGGCACTTTTAACTCAGGGTGGGCTTTGTAAGGGGAGGGGGGGTTTACATACACAATAGGAAGTACAAACAGCAAAGTTGACATAACTGAAGATTTTCAGCTGTTTGAATCCATGAAAGGTACAAGAGGAGTTGATTTGTACAATGCACTCTCTACCTAGCTTCAAACGCACTCCAATAGCACACCTTGTGAAAATTACCTGTGTGATGCAGGAGCAGGGTAATTAGCCTAACCATACCCCTTTATTTTTTTATTGATGGTGCTATTTCCACTATATTTATAGCATTTTGATAAATCTAGGCCCAAGTAAGTTAGAATGTCCTTATAAGAGAAGTGGGTGTAAAAGCTGTATTTAAATACAGAACATGAAGATAAAAATGACTCCAAACTATATATATTCAAATAGTCTGTATGCAAATGCAAGGCATCTGAAAAATAAAACTGGAAAGTTAAAATATATGGCACTAAAGGAAGATATATAGACATAATAGGCATCGCAGAGTCCTGGTGGAAGGAGGGTAACCAATAGGACAAGGTATATTCCTGATAAACTTGACTTTCTTATTTTGAATTCTTCAATATATTTGTCACAAACCCAATATACCAATAGAGCCAATATACCCAATAGAGGCTGGGGAAACATTTGTGAATAAAACGTTGAAAATTCAGAAACATTGTTGGAGGTTTGGAAGTACCCGGTAAAGGAAAGTCTGACGATACCGGGGAGCTACGGGAATGGGAAGTTGAGTGAGTCAATTTTAAATCAGAAGTGGCGGTCCATTTGAAAGTTAAAATGTTATAATGTCGGGACTTGAAAGATAGATTTTGTGACACTAATTATTCGCATTGAAAGCGAACAGCTAAAACATTGCCGGCGGCTTAAAAGTATAAGGAGGAGGAAAGTTTGATGAAATCGGGCTGTTATTGGAGTGGCAAGTAGAGCGAGCCGATTTAAATCATAAGCGGCGGCTTGATTGAAAGTGTTTAACATCTCAATGCCGGGACTTTGAAAAAAAAATAGAAGTCGCAAATATATTGAAATATTCATTATTGGTTTTGAACAAGAGCCAGAACGAAGCCGGGACTTTGAAGAAAAAAATGTCGCAATTATATTGAAAGATTCATCATTGGTTTTGAATGAAAGTCAGAACTGAAGGGAAGTGGAAGATGTAATGATCGATGCATTTAAAAATAACATTCGATTAGTGATATTTAAACATTAAATCTAGTAATGCGTGTGCAAGCAGCGAGAAGAACAAGCTCATGAATGTTTGATGGACTTTAATTACTCGAGTTAAAACCCCACAATGATTCATCATAAAGATTTTTAAACATTTAGGATCTTATTAAAATTGGTTTAAAAAAAATAAAATATAGGTAGGAGGAAGGCTGGTTCATGATTACAATTTATCAATTATACTATTATACTGCACATAAGGCTAATGATAGCAGGTTGCAGTTATCGTATGAAACCATCCTTTCCCTAATTTCAACATTTTTTTGTGAGATCATATATAAAAGTATATTAAAAAATCAAAAAATAAAATAAAATTGTTAAAACAAAGAATTTTAAGTTTAAGGGGTGGGGAATAGAGATTTGTGGTAAATTGTACAGTTGTCCCTACTAACAGCGGGGAGTGATTTGACATATTAGTATCAACATCCTTCTTTTCTTAAATATGTGAACATGGGTTGAGCTCAGCTAAACAATGAATGTTTTTTTTAAACTTTTTATTTATAAGCATTTATATAAAACAAAGCATGTAACTATTACTTTGCATGGCAATATAAATGGAAAAACAGTTTAAAAAAATACAAATAAATTAAACATACAGTTGCCCAGATTAATATTTAACCATTTCTTTAACGAGAAAAAAAGGGAAGTAAAGAAATAAAGAGAATCAAAGAATATAATACAAAGAAAGGGCTATAGCAGTGATAAACAACCCCTGTATTAATATAAATTCAAGCCTACTGGTTTACAGTGGGAGCTGGTGATGATGTAAGTACCTTCCTAGCATCAATAAAAGCCCTAAGTTGCTCAGGAGAGAAAAAAAATAGCTATCAAAATATTTAATACAACATTTACAGGGCTAGCGCAACATAAAGGTAGCACCTAATATTAACGCCTCCTGTCTTCTCCGCTCCTGAGTAATCCTAGACAGATCTGGGAAGATATGCATAATCTGGTCATGAAAAAGATAATTTAAATCATGGAAATATAAAGACATAACATTGCTGAGATCACTATCTGTAACAAAGGAAACAATTGTCTTTTATGTTTCATGGTTATTATGTATGTATTCTCTGTTCCTCGCTGATCATGTTAGATCAGTGGGTTATAAATTTTATAAGTAAATAAAAAAAAATGCTAACAGAGATTAGACTGGCTGGTAAAATGAGCAAATAGCAAAAATGGCTAATACACTAACGGGTAAACTTTAAAACCCGTGCTTGTGTCCATGTGCACAGTTCCTTGCACATGCAAATGGATGCGCAGTTTTATAACATGCGTGCACGGGTGCCCCACTTGCGTGCACAGGGAGGGGGGGGGATTTCTGTAAAAACCGCAGCGCGACGCGAGTAAGCCTACCCCAGTTCCCTCCTGGTCTGTTCCAATAAAGGAGAGGACTGGAAGGGAACTTCCCTAATCCCATCCTTCCTCCCTCTTTCCCTTTCCTCCCCAACCTCTAAACCCCCACCTACCTACCCTAATTAATTTTGTCCCTGAACTTACCTGTTCCATGGAGCAGATCCGCGCGCCGGCTCGGCCAGCCCCCCCCCCCCTTTTTTTTTTTTTTTTGCAGCTTGGCACTTCTGCGCGTACCAGGAGGTACGCAGGGGGGCTGGGATGTTTCTAAAATGCACTCAGTGGGGCGGATTTTAAAAGCCCTGCGCGCTGGCGCACCTATTTTGCGTAGGCCGCCGGCGTGCATAAAGCCTCGAGACGCGCGCAAGTCCCGGGGCTTTCTAAAGGGGGCGTGTCCAGAGCAACGCAGCGTTTGCGGGGGGGCGACGCGCGTGACGCGGCGTTTCGGGGGCGGTGACGCGGGCGTGGTTTCGGCCCGGGGGTGTTTCGGGGGCGTGGCCGCGGCCTCCGGACCAGCCCCCGGGACCGGAACACAGAGTGGGGCTGCCGGGCAGCACGCGCAAAGTTACGCCTGCTTTCAGCAGGCGTAACTTTGCCGACAAAGGTAGGGGGGGGTTAGATAGAGCCGGGGGGGTGGGTTAGGTAGGGGAAGGGAGGGGAAGGTGGGGGGAGGGAACAGGCAGCACGCGCTGGCCTCGGCGCGCGCAGGTTGCACAAATGTGCACCCCCTTGCGCGCGCCGACCCCAGATTTTATAAGATACACGCGGCTACGCGTGTATCTTATAAAATCCAGCGTACTTTTGTTCGCGCCTGGTGCGCGAACAAAAGTACGCGATATCTACCCCAGTGTGCGCACGGCTTAGCCATGCGTGTCATCTTCTAGGATTTGCATGCGCTGGGCTTTTAAAATCGGGCCCTTAGAACATAAGATATCCATACTGGGTCAGACCAAGGGTCCATCAAGCCCAGCATCCTGTTTCAACAGTGGCCATTCCACGTTACAAGTACCTAGGCAAGTACTGAAACATTAAATAATCTCAATCTGCTATTCCGTATTGATTAATAGCAGTTTATGGATTTTTTTCTCTAGGAATTTATCAACCTTTTTTTACACCCAATTACAATAATTGCTTTAACCAAATCATCTGGCAATGAATTCCAGAGCTTAACAGTCCACTGAGTGAAAAAGAATTTTCTTTGATTTATTTTAAATGAGCTACTTGCTAACTTCATGGAGTGCCCTCTGGTCCTTCTATTATCTGAGAGAGAAAATAACCGATTTACATTAACCTATTCAAGTTCTTTCATGATTTTGTAGACCTCTATCATATCCCCCCTCAGTTGTCTCTTCTCCAAGCTTCTTTAGCTTTTCTTTATAGGGGATCCATCCGTTCCATGCCCCTTATTATTTTGGTCACCCTTCTCTGCACTTTCTCCAGTGCAAATATATCTTTTTTGAGATGTGGTGACCAGAATTGCACACAGTATTCAAGGTGCAGTCTCACCATGGAGCAATACAGAGGCATTATGACATCCACTGTTTTATTTGCCATTCCCTTCTTAATAATTCGTTTGGTTTTTTGACTGCCACAGCACACTGAGTTGACGATTCCAATGTATTATCCACTATTTCACCTAAATCTCTTTCCTGGGTGGTAACTCCTAAGACAGAACTTAACATTGTGTAACTGCAGCAAGGGTTATTTTCCTATATCTAAAGCAAAATGAAACAATAAAAAAAGATGACATACAGTACAAAAACCATATTTCTCAACATATTACAATCAACACTCTGACCAGACAAACACAAAACACCACATATCAAACAAACAAAAAAATAGACTTAATAGAATAATTTTTAAAAGTACAGAAAAAATACAAAAAACAAGATCTCACAATCTCACAATAAAAGAAAGGAGAATCTCCATGGCTACAAGATGGTTTTGCTTAGTCTGTATTCTGCATAATCACTTTTGAGATGCTGATGGAAATATTATGAGACATATTCCTCTGACTTTTGTCATATAAACTATGGAATGACTGGTATTATTCAGTTTATGCCGATAATAGATCATCTTCACTGTGGGATGTATTGATTGGTATCTTTGGATGTTACAAGAGTTCCTGAAGATATTTTGCTGGAGTTTACTGCAATCCCCTGAAAAGTTCTTTTGAGTGAAACCTTTGATCCTCTGGGACCTTAAATTTGATATGGAGATTTTCCTTTTTATTATCTTGTTTTTTGTCTTTTTTCAATTGGGTTTTTTTTTTAGTTTTTTGTTTGGTTTGTGGTATTTTGTGTTTGTCTAGTCAGAGTGTGGGTTTATGTAGTGTAATATGGATTGGAGTAGTCTAATGTTAGAGCAGCAGGCTCCTATCCAGGGAAACCAGGGTTCATATCCCACTGCTACTCCTTATGACCTAGGGCAAATCACTTTACTCTCCAATGCCTCAGGCATTAACTTATTTTTATTTAATTTATTTAAAAAAACTTTTCTGTACCGTCGTTAAGTTAGATAACCATCACAAGGGTTTACAGCAAGGCACGCTAATGAAAATGTGAGTCGTATAGATTACAAATTAATCATGTGCCATCATAATGCGGTAACAATTCATTTAAAAAAAAACTATGAGGTAGATTTTCAAAAGATACGCGAGCGCGAACAAAAGTACGCTGGATTTTATAAGATACGCGCGTATCTTATAAAATCCGGGGTCGGCGCGCGCAAGGGGGTGCACATTTGTGCAACCTGCGCACGCCGAGCCCAGCGCGCGCTGCCTGTTCCCTCGGAGGCCGCTCCGATTTCGGAGCGGCCTCCGAGGGAACTTTTCTTCGCCCTCCCTTCCCCTACCTAACCCACCCCCCCGGCCCTATCTAAACACCCCCCTTATCTTTGTCGGCAAAGTTACGCCTGCTTTCAGCAGGCGTAACTTTGCGAGCGTCGCCGGCAGCCCTGCTCCGTCCTCCGGTCCCGGGGGCTCGACCATGCCCCCAGGCCGGTGCCACGTCCCTGGGCCCGCCCCCGAAACACCGCGTCGTTTCGGGGACGCCCCGGACATGCCCCCTCCCGCCCCTTTTCGAAAGCCCCGGGACTAACGCGCGCCGGTGGCCTATGCAAAATAGGCGCGCCAGCGCGCGAGGGCCCTGCGCGTGTAAATCTGGAAGGATTTACGCGCGCGGCCCTTTTAAAATCCGCCCCTATGTGTGTAAATTAGGCTTGTCTGTTGGGATCATATTAGGCTGTTTGAATTTAACATTAATGTGCATTTGTAGCTTACAAGTTACTACTTTTAGTTTGGTGCGTCCTTATCAGTCAACTGTTTTTTTCCTTCTCTTTATCTTTATAAAAAGCTTGTTTAAAAAGCCAGGTTTTCAGATTGGTTTTGAATATTTTGAAATTACTCTGCAGCCTTAGTTCGAGTGGCATGGTGTTCCATAGCACGGGGCCTGCCAGTGAAAGTGCTCTCTCCCTAACTTGCGTGAGGCGTGCTGTTTTGACAAAGGGGACAGTTAGTAGAGCCTTATTAGCAGATCTTAGGTTTCTTTGCGGGACATGTACGCGCAGTGCAGTGTTGAGCCATTCAACTTTTTCATTGTGGATTAGTTTGTGTATTATGCATAATGCCTTATATTGAATCCTTTGTTCAATTGGGAGCCAGTGTAAATCAGCGAGCGTTCCTGTAATGTGTTCATTCTTTTTTTTACCAGTCAAAATTCTAGCAGCCGAGTTTTGTAATATTTGTAGTGGCCGGATTGTAGATTGTGGTAGTCCTAAAAGTAGTGAGTTGCAGTAGTCTGTACTTGCGAATATCATGGCCTGCAGAACTGTGCGGAAATAGTTTAGCGTTAGATTGTGAGCCCCCTGGGGGCAGGGAAATACCTACAGTACCTGAATGTAATCTGCTTTGAAGTGCCAAAAAGCAGAATATAAATATGATGGGATATATACATTTTGTATACATTGATATTAAAATTTATATTTTTGTACTGTATATCTTATTTATTGTTTAGTAAAATGGGCAACATTATAATAATGGGAGATTTGTTACCCCAAGTATTGATTGGGTAAATGTATAGTCAAGACACGCAAGACAGGTAATGTTCCTAAATGACATCAATGACTGTTTCATGCAGCAGTTGGTCATGGAACCAACGAGAGGGGGAATTATATTAGAGCTAGGTCTCAGTGAAGCACAGGATCTGGTACAAGAGCCAAATGTGCTAGATCCTCTTGGCAACAGTGATCATAATGTAATAAATTTTGACATAATCACTAGAGGGCAAATACTAAGGAAGACTACTTCAGTAGCATTTAACTAAAACAAGGGAGCCTATGATAAAATGAGGAAATTTGGTGGAAAAAACTTAAAGCAACTTATGAGGTAAAAAAATTACAGGAGCCATGGATGCTTTTTAAAATACCAACATTAAATTTATGAATTGTCCAGCGATCAATGACTCATTTGACTGAGAAAAATACATTGTATCAAAAATTATTCATTCAGGGGTATATTTTAAAAGACAGCGCGCGTGTACTTTTGTTCGCGCATCAGGCGCGAACAAAAGTACGCTGGATTTTATAAGATACGTGCGTAGCCACGAGTATCTTATAAAATCCGGGGTCGGCGCGCGCAAGGGGGGTGCAGCTTGTGCGCGCTGCCCGTTCCCTCCACCCCCCCCCCCCCCCGCACCTTCCCCTACCTAACCCACCCTCCCGGCCCTATCTAGTCCCACCCCCCCCCCAACTTTATCTGAAAAGTTACTACTGCCTCCGGGCAGTAGTAACTTGCGCGTGCCTGCACGGCAGGCCCCGACACAGGCCACGCCCCCGGACCGCCCACATGCCCCTGAACACGCCCATGATCCAAAACCACGCCCCCTGGCCACGCCCCCCGACTGCCCCTTTTTGCAAGCCCCGGGACTTACGCGCGCCGCTGAGCCTATGCAAAATAGGCTCAGCGCGCGCAGGAGGGTTTTAAAAGGGTTACGCGCATACCTTATGGGGTAGATTTTTAAAAACAGCGCGATTGCGTACTTTTGTTTGCGCAGCAGGCGCAAACAAAAGTACGCTGGATTTTATAAGATACGCGCGTATCTTCTAAAATCCTGGATCGGCGCGCGCAAGGCTGCCGATTTTGGGCAGCCGGTGCGTGCCGAGCCGCGCAGCCTGTCTCCGTTCCCTCCGAGGCCGCTCCGAAATCGGAGCGGCCTCGGAGGGAACTTTCTTTCGCCCTCCCCTCACCTTCCCCTCCCTAACCCACCCCCCCGGCCCTATCTAAACCCCCCCCTACCTTTATCCACGGATTTATGCCTCCCGGAGGGAGACGTAAATCCACGCGCGCCAGCCGAGACTCGACCCGGGGGCGGTTCCGGAGGGCGCGGCCACGCCCCCGAAATGCCGCGCCCCGCCCCCGAAACGCCACGTCATCGGGTCCCGCCCCGACACACCCCCTTCCAAAAACCCCGGAACCTACGCGCGTCCCGGGGCTCTGCGCGCGCCGGCGGCCTATGGAAAATAGGTGCGCTGGTGCGCAAGGCCCTGCTCGCGTAAATCCGGGCGGATTTACGCAAGCAGGGCTTTTAAAATCCGCCCGTATGTGCGTAACCCTTTTAAAATCCGGCCCTCAATGTATCAGCTTAACTTTATTAATTCAGTTCTTAAAAAGACTTAAAATTGTATATATTTTTAAGAAAGATTTCTTCTCCTAAACGCTTTGGACCATTCATACCCCTCCGCGGTTAGCCAAGTTTATGGGTTTTCACTTGTGTGTCTACCGCTCGGAGTCATTTTTAATCATCGGTCCACTGAAAACATTTTTTTTTAAGATATATGTAGAAACAAATTTCTCTTTTTCTTAAAAAACGAAAAATGGTACTTTCTTTTACATGATAACTTAAAGACCAGAGCCAGAGTCAGAGTCCAACGTGAAATCACATTTCAGCGATGGTTAAAAATGACTCCGAGTGGTAAACACACAAGTGAAAACCCATAAACTTGGCTAACTGTGGAGTGGTATGAATGGTCCAAAGCGTTTAGGAGAAGAAATCTTTCTAAAAAATATATAAAATATTAAGTCTTTTTAAGAATTGAATTAATAAAGTTAAGCTGATACACTGAATGAATAATTTTCGATACAACATATTTTTCTCACTGCCTTTTAAAATAACCATTCTTAAGGCCCAGACAGAATGTATTCTGTGTATCAAAAAAAAGGTTGAAGGAAAACCAAACTGCCAGTGTGGTTTAATGTTGAGGTGAAAGAGGCAGTGAAAGCCAAAATAGCATCATTCAAAAAATGGAAAGCAAACCCAAATAAAGAAGGAAGAACATAAGCACTGGCAAGTTAGATGTAAAAAAAAGTAATTAAACAGTCTGAGAATTTGAAAAGAAGCTTGCCATAAAGTTAAAAACAAGTAAAAAATACTTTTTCATGTTCATTTGAAGTAAAAAGCCTGTGAGGGAATCAGTTGAGCTGCTAGATGACCAAGGGGTATATGGGATGGTCAGGAAAGACAAGGAAATAGCAGAAAAACTAAATGAATTCTTTGCCTCTGTCTTTACTGAGAAGGATGTTCAGGTCATACCCATACCGGAAACATTTTTTCATGGTGATGTTTCTGAGCAACTAGATGGAATCAAAACTGAAACTGCAGACCTGATTCTGGTGACTTGCAACCTTTCATTTAAAATGGCCATGGTATGAGAAAACTGAAGAGTGGCCAATGTGATGTTAATTTATAAAACGGGTTCCTTTGTAATCTGGGAAACTATGGACAGGTGAGCCTGATGTTGGGGCAGGGCAAAATGGTCAAAACTAATCTTAAAAACTAAATTACTGAATACGCAAATAGACCTGGTTTAATAGGGGAGAGTCAATATAGGTTTTGCAAAGGGATGTCTTGCCTTATCAATTTACTAGATTTTATGATAGTGCTAAGTAAACATGCAGTCAAAGGTTAGCTGGTTGATATAGGGGCAGATTTTCAAATGTGTGAGGGCGACCCGACACGCACAAATGTATGCCGGATTTTATAACATGCACGCATGTTATAAAATCAGGGGTCGGCGCACGCAAGGGGGTACACACTAGTGCAACTTGCACATGTCGAGCCCCCGGGGAGACCAGCTGGCTTTCCCCATTCCCTCCCCCACCTTCCCCTACCTGTCCCGCCCCCGTGCCTTTATTTCACAAGTTACGCCTGCCGACCGACTGCCAGCGCACGATCCCCCGGCCCCCTGGCCATGCCCCCGGACCGCCCATTTTTTCAAGCCCCGGGACTTACACGCGTCCTGGGGCTTTATGTGCGCCGCTGGGCTTTTTGAAAATAGGCCCAGTGCACGTAACCCCCCTATGCACGTAAATCCTCGAAAATCTGCTCCATAGTATATTTAAATTTCCAGAAGGCATTTGACAAAGTCCCTCATGAGATATTCATCTGGAAATTGGGAAATCATGGGGTAGAAGGTAGTGTCATATTGTGGATTAGTAATTGGATAAAAGACAGGCAACATAATAGTCAGTTTTCCAAATGGAGAAAATGTCATTAGTGGAGGAGCCATTTAGCATATTTATAAATGATCTGGAGAAAGGATTGAAAAGAGAAGTGAACAGATCTGGAGATGACACAAAATTGTTTTGAATCGTTAAAACGGCAGTGGCTTGTGAAGAACTGAGTGGAATGGAACAAGTAAACATTAATCAGGTGGTTACTCTTTCAAAAAGTACAAAGACTAGGGGACACACAATGAAGTTACTTGGTAATACGTTTAAAACTAATAAGAGAAATTATTTTCTAACAACACACAAGCTCTAGAATTCATTAGTGTAGCTGTTTAAAAAAAAGTTTGGACAAGTTCCTGGATGAAAATTACATCAGCCATTATTAAGGTGGAATTGCTGATATCCACTGCTTATTCTTGGGATAAGCAGCTTGAAATCTATCTATCCCTTGGGATCCTGCCAGGTACTTGTGAATTGGATTGGCCACTGTTGGAAACTGGATATTGTGCTTGATGGACCCTTGGTCTGACCCAGTATGGCAAGTGTTATGTTCTTATGCAGAAGGACCTTGTGAAACTAGGAGACTTGGTTTCTAAATGGCAGATGCAATTTAATGTGGACAAATGCAAAGTAATGCATGTAGGGAAAAATAATCCCAACTGCATGTACATGATGCTGCGATCAGTGTTAGGTGTCACCATCCAGGAAAAGAACCTTGGGGTTCTAGTGGATAAGACTTAGATTGTAAGCCCTCTGAGGATAGGGAAATACTTACAGTACCTGAATGTAATCCACTTTGCAGTGACAAAAAGTGGAATATAAACTCATATAAATAAATAATACCTTGAAATCTTTGGCTCAGTGTGAGGTGGTGGTCAAAAAGGCAAATAGAATGTTAGGAATTATTTGGAAAGAAATAGAGAAAACTGAGAATATCATAATGCCTTTGTGTAGATCCATGGTGTAACCACACCTTGAGTATTGTTGCAGTTCTAGTTGCCCCATCTCAAAAAAGATATAGAAAAGATACAGAGGAGGAGGACAAATGATAAAGGGGATGAAAAGGCTAAACAGATTAGGGCTCTTCAGCTTGGAAAAGAGATGACTGCGAAGGGGATATGATTGAAATTTATAAAATCATGAGAGGGGTGGAAGGGGTAAATATGGAATGGTTATTTACCCTTTCAAACAATATTAGGACTAAGAGACACTTCATGAAACTCAAACAAGCATATTAAAAAAAATGTTTTTCAATTCAGTATACAATCAGCTATGCAATCTGTTGCTGGAGGATGTGGTCAGGGCAGCTAGCATAGTGGGGTTCAAAAAAGGGTTGGACAAATTCCTGAAGGAAAAATCCATAAACAATTATTAGCCATGTCAACTTGGGAATGCCATTGCTTATTCCTGGGAATGAGATATAAGAAACGGATCAACTATTGGGGATCTGATGGGTATTTATGACCTGGACTGGCCACTGTTGAACACAAAATGCTGGGCTTGATGGACTTTGATCTGACCCAGCATAGCATTTCATATATTCTTATGGTTGTTGTCAGTCTGAGAAAAAAACATGACTCAGCACCATGGGAATCTTCCATGCCATGAACAAAGAAGGGTCCTTTGTCAAGGAGGGGCCTGCTCCAGTGGAGTAGTGTTCCACTGGTGCTGATCTTGTTTGGCTCTGAGTGAGATGGACCTGAAGGGGATCCCTCATGTAGCTTTGCACTGTTATCTGTGCTTCACCCAGTACCATGGACTTCCACATCCCGCTCAGTCTCTGACCCGAGGTGGAAATGAGAACCAGTGCTGAGGGAGGAGAATTTCCAAGTTTGTGGGATTAAGATGGAGAATACCACCTCAACTCCCTGTGTCAGTCTGACAATGCCTCCACTGCCAAGCCTGCATTGAGGCTTAGGGTTGTTACTCTTCATTAGGGCCTCCATCTTTCAAGCAGTATTACTGCACCCTGGAGGACAACCAAACACAGCTGTAACAGTTAGAGAAGTTGTGATCCATGCTCAGGTAATAGTACCAAACCATGTGAATATCTGTGATGGACATCCAACGCCCACAGATACAGACCTTAAAGCTAATTTTTTGGCTTTTGATTTTTTCATTGTGTTTTTATTTCTATGTAGAATTTAAAAGGTCTGTTTAAGAGGCTGCAGAGGCAGCGTCAAAAAACAAAGTAAACAATGAAACAGCACCAAGGGCACAAAGCTCCAAAACGTTGATAAAAATATTAGAAACTGGGACATTGTCTGGGTGACAGTTTGGACAAAGGAAGACCGAAAAAGTTTTATTAAGGATTCCACCTTATCATTAAAGCCTCAAATTTCAAGAGTTGTGAAAGGGGTGTTTCAAACTTCAAATGCTCTGTAGATTACAGCCATTCTTAAGCAAGTCAGTCTTAAGAACTGCCACCCATTCTCTTGCCCTTTCCTCTCTGGACTACTATAATGCCTTGTATTTGGGTCTTCCCCCAAAATCTTTGAAGGCACTGCAGTATGCTCAAATTTCTGCTGCCAGGATAATTACTGGAACGTCATTCTAAAGAGTTTACATTGGCTCCCTGTTAAATGGAGGATCTCTTTTAAGACACTAGTGTTTATTTATTTATGTGTTTTATATACCATTGTTCCAAAATTAGATCACAACGGTTTACAAAATCAGTGTTCAGATTCTGGGTCAATATTCCCTTAATGAGTCAGCCTTCATGTAATAGGACAGTGCAACAGCATATGCATATTAGAGGTCATATTTTTACATAACAAGTTCATCACAATATCAAATACATATTCTAGGTCGACACAATGAGTACTAGTTAACTACTATGATGGATTGTAACCTGTAATTTTCAATTTGTTATCAGTCATGATATACTCGGTAAGTTGTCTTTTTACACTTTACATCAGTCAATACTAAATGCTTAATCTATTATCATAATCTTAGGTTCTGACAGTGATGTTACTGGTGTGTTGGTATATACGTTAGGTCTATGCATTTCGAAAGAGCCATGTTTTCAGTTCTTGTTTAAAACTCTTTCTTTCTGTTATCTGACGTAGTGACTCGGGAAGAGAGTTCCACAAATTGGGACCCACTTTGGAGAACATTAGGTCTCTTATTTGTGTTAAGTGTGTGTTTTGTGTTGTAGGCATCTTTTAGAAGTCCTTTGTTTTGCGATCTTAGGGCTCTCTGTGGAGTGTATGGTTGAAGTGTCATTCCTATTAAGCATGGGTTAATGTTGTTAATGATATTAAAAATTAGAGTTATTACTTTATAATGAATTCTGGATTGTATGGGAAGCCAGTGCAGTGCTATTAGTGAGGGGGTGATTTGGTCAATTGTTAATTTTTAAAGGTTTGAATGGTGATGTTCCCGCAAGTTTTAATGCAGTGCTGAAACTGTACTGTCTGTCACGAACCCTAATATCCGCTAGCCAAATGCTTTTGAATGTTCCATCTCCTAGGATCATTCACCTTGACAAATCTCTATAGAGACTATTCTATGTGTAGGGCCCTGTAATGTGGAATTCTCTCCCTCAAAGTCTAAAGGAAGAGTCCTCTATTAAAATTTTAAAAACTCTTAAAGACCTTTCTTTTTTCTCAGGCTCATGCTAATGTGAATTAAGTAGGCAGCAGATTTTATGTTGTGCACTGATGTGTAAGAACAGAAGACCAATACTGATTATGGACCAAAAATGACTTTGAATGTAGTCAGCTAGTGTTAAGGTGTATTATGTTTTAAATGTGTCTTGCTTATGTTTTAATTATGTTTTATTGTTTTATTAGTAATTTTGATTTGCGGCATATACGTTTTAAAATAAATAAATAAATGAATGAAGCAGCATGCATTAATTCTTGTTCATGCTCAGTAAAGTCTTTACCAAGATCTCTGAGAGCTGGGTCTGTATTGGTGCTGTCGAATGACATCACCCATGCATAATGGCTAATTCATACCTGCTTGTTGAAGGAGAAGTAAAAAGGGTAATCAAACAAACATGGGAAGGTAGAGCAGCTTTTTAAAAAATAAGTGAAAGTGTTTCAGTGAGACTTAGCTACTGGTAATATGTCATGTTATGCAGGCTAAGAAGCACTGATACAAAGTAACAAATGATGGTACAATATATGCAAGAAATCACAATCGCCCTTCGTTCAAAAATGCAAAAACAGGACTACTAGGCAATCTAATAAGCACTGCAGAGAAGAATCTGTCAGGAGTCAAACACAGACTGTTTACATATTGGATTGTGTACTTTGGTAAAACCTACTAGCTGGTACACAATACTGGCATATTTTTACAAGATATATGGTAACACAGTAAATGATGGTAGATAAAGCAAAATTGCTGGTGTTATCCCAGGACAGCAGGATGTAGTCCTCACATATGGGTGACATCAGTAATGGAGCCCTATGTACGGAAAACTTCTGTAAAAGTTTCTATGAAACTTTGACTGGCACCAGAGTGCCTACTGAGCATGCCCAGCATGCTATGATATTCCCTGCCACAGGGGTCTCCCTTTAGTCTTGGTTTGTAGCAATAGCGTTAGCCAAAAATAAAATAATAAAACGTATCGGACCCAACTCCGCGGGGTGGCGGGCGGGTTTCGTGAGGACTACATCCTGCTGTCCTGGGATAACACCTATTACAAGGTAAGCAATTTTGCTTTATCCCAGGACAAGCAGGAGGCTAGTCCTCACATATGGGTGATTAGCAAGCTAGAGGCTGAGTCATTTTGAGGTGAGTAACAGTGAAGTATTGTTGTCGAAATGAATCAGCCGAAATCACAGCAGGTTGGATGTAGAAGGAGTTGGGATTACACTGGAAACAAGTTCTTTAAGACGGATTGTCCATAGGCTGAATCTTGTCTTCCTTCTTTGTCTAAGCAGTAGTGAGCTGCAAAGGTATGAAGAGAACTCCATGTTGCTGCTTTACAAATGTCCAGAATAGTCCAGAATAGGTACAGAGCGAAGGTGTGCTACTGAAGTTGACATTGCTCTGACTGAGTGTGCTTTTACTCGCCCTTGAAGAGTAAGGCCTGCTTTTTCATAACAAAACTGTATGCAATCTGCTAGCCAGTTTGACAGAGTATGCTTGCCCACTGCTTTACCTGGTTTGTTTGGATCATAGGAGACAAACAGCTGACTGGATTTCCTTTGGGCTGTCGTGCGGTTTAAATAGAAGGATAACGCACGCTTACAGTCCAAAGTGTGTAAGGCTCTTTCACCCTGATGGGAATGAGGCCTAGGAAAGAATGTTGGTAAAACTATGGATTGGTTCAAGTGAAATTCCGTGACCACCTTAGGAAGGAATTTTGGATGTGTACGGAGGACTACCCTGTCATGTAGGAACTTTGTAAAAGGTTCGTATGTGACTAGTGCTTGTAATTCACTGACCCTTCTAGCTAATGTAATGGCTATGAGAAATACCGTTTTCCAAGTAAGGTATTTAAGGTCACAGGTATTTATGGGTTCAAATGGAGAACGCATAAGCCTAGTTAATACTACATTCAGGTCCCATTGTATGCTTGGGGAATGAACTGGAGGTTTAATGTGAGTTAGGCCTCTCATGAATCTAGTCACGAGAGGCTGTGTAGAAATGGGTGCATCTCCCAGTTTATTATGGTAAGCTGAGATTGCACTTAAGTGTACTCGTACCGATGATGTCTTAAGACCAGAGTCTGAGAGATGGTAAAGGTAATCTAGTAGCGAGGTAGTGGGGCAAGTGAAAGGATCTAAATCTTTGTTAGTGCACCACAATGTAAACCTTTTCCATTTGTAGGAATAATTCTTTCTAGTGGAAGGTTTACGTGAAGCTATAAGTACTTGAGATATAGTGGTTGGAAGGTTGAGAGGTTGTAAGATCAAGCTTTCAACATCCATGCTGTCAGGGACAGGGATTGAAGGTTGGGATGGCGCAACTGGCCCTGTTCCTGAGTTATCAGATTGGGAGCTACTCCCAGGCGAATTGGATCCCTGACTGAGAGATCTAGCAGTGTGGGAAACCATACTTGTCGAGGCCAATATGGGGCTATGAGTATCATTGTCCCCTTGTCCTGTTGTAGCTTCACTAGTGTTTTGGTTATGAGTGGTATCGGAGGATACGCATATAACAGGCCTGAATTCCAATGGCGAGCAAAGGCGTCCCTTGGTAGGCTGTTAGACTGCCAGAGGAGGGAGCAGTAATTGTTCACTTTGTAGTTCAAGTGGGATGCAAAGAGATCTATTGTTGGTTGGCCCCAACGCTGAAATATCTTGGTTGCTAGCGATGGGTTCAGAGACCACTCGTGTGGTTGGAAGTGACGACTGAGGCGATCCGCTACTGTGTTGTGGATGCCTGCTAGGTAGGTGGCCCGTAGAAGAATTGAGTGTGCTAGGGCCCAGTCCCAAATCTGAGCTGCTTCCTGACAAAGGAGGTACGAGCCTGTGCCTCCCTGCTTGTTGATGTACCACATGGCTACTGTGTTGTCCGTTTGGATCAGAACAGTTTTGTGTGAAAGGCAGTCCTTGAACGCATGTAGAGCATAGCGTATAGCTCGAAGTTCCAGAAAATTTATTTGAAAGGAGGCTTCTTGCTTTGTCCATGTGCCCTGTGTCTTTAGGTGAGCAATGTGCGCACCCCACCCTAAGGTGGACGCATCTGTAGTTAAAGTCACTTGTGGAACTGGTTGCTGGAAAGGCAGGCCTTTGAGCAAGTTGATTGTGGATGTCCACCAGAGAAGAGATGATCTTAGATCTTGTGTGATATGAATGGGAGTGGACAATGGTTGAATGGCTTGAATCCATTGAGATTTGAGTGTCCATTGCATTAGTCGCATGGTCAGTCTGGCCATGGGAGTGACATGAACCGTTGAGGCCATGTGTCCGAGTAGGGTGAGGCACTGATGAGCTGTAACTCGAGACTGATTGCGAACAGAGTGCGCTAGGAGAACGAGCGCTTGAGCACGGTCTCTTGGAAGAAAGGCTTTTGCTGTGATGGTGTTGAGATCTGCACCTATGAACTGCAACTGGTGAGATGGTGTGAGATGGGATTTCTCGTAGTTGATGAGAAACCCCAAGGAGTGAAGCAACTTTATTGTGAGATGGAGAGAAGTGAGAGCTCCGCTTTGTGTTTGACTTCTGATGAGCCAATCGTCCAAGTAAGGAAACACATGTACCCTTTGCTTGTGAAGATGTGCCACCGCTACTGCAAGACACTTTGTGAACACTCGAGGTGCTGAGGCTAGGCCGAAAGGCAGTACTCTGTATTGGAAGTGTTGACCTTCCACCAGAAATCGCAGGTACTGTCGATGAGGAGGAAAGATGGGAATGTGAGCGTAAGCGTCTTGAAGATCCAGAGAGCAGAGCCAATCTCCTTTTTGAAGAAGAGGTAGCATGGTGCCTAATGACACCATCCTGAATTTTTCTTTCTTTAGAAATTTGTTGAGATTCCTGAGATCTAGGATAGGACGTAGGCCCCCGGTTTTCTTTGGAAAGAGGAAATATCGGGAGTAGAATCCTCTGCCCCACTGAGGCCTGGGAACTCTTTCTATGGCCCTGGCAGTCAGAAGGGTGGATAATTCTGCTTGTAGAATTGTGTAGTGATGAGACACTGTCCAAGATGGAATAGGAGGATTTTCGTTTGGTACAGTGAGGAAATCCAAGCGGTACCCTTGAGTTGTAATTGAGAGTACCCATTGGTCTGTCGTAATGGAGGTCCAAGTTTGATGGTAATGAGAAATTCGGCCTCCTACAGGTAACTGTGGATAAGGATTTTGGGAATGACTCTTGCTCTCTGGTTGGATTTCAAAATCCAGAAGTGGACGCCGCAGGCGGAGGCTGCTGAGGCCTAGCAGGTCTCTGGCGAGGTTGTGACCGTTGAGTAGGCCGTTGTTGTCTGGGTCTGGTTGTTGTAGGATAATATCGCCTAGGGCGATAACATGGTTTCCTTGGTTTCCTTCTTGGAAGCCTCCTAGAAGGTTGGTGTAACTCTTGTGGCAGCTGAGATAGCTGTTTAAGGGTTTCAGTGTGGTCCTTGATGGTCGCCACCGCCTCTTTGACTTTATCACCAAAGAGGTTTTCACCCAGGCAAGGCAGGTCTGCCAAGCGTTCTTGTACCTCTGGTCTCAGCTCCGATGATTTTAACCAGGCCCACCTCCTAGCTGTGATTCCTGACGCTGACAATCGGGAGGCCGTCTCAAAGGAATCATATGTGGCCCTAACCTCGTGTTTACCCGCCTCTAGGCCTTTATGCACGAGTCTTAGCAATCCGTCCTGAAGTTGGTCAGGTAATTGGTGTGACAGTGTTTCAACCTGTTTCCACAGGTCTCGCTGGTACTGATTCATAAAAAGCTGGTAAGAATTTATTCTAGATACCAGCATGGCAGCTTGGAAGATTTTCCTTCCAAGATTGTCCAGGAACCGGTTATCTTTCCCAGGAGGTGTGGAGGCATGCTGTTTTAACCTCTTGGCCTTCTTCTGGGCCGACTCGACCACTACTGATTGATGTGGTAATTGAGTTTTTTGAAACCCTGGGATGGGCTGAACTAGATAAGTGGCATCAGCACGCTTATTGACTGCCACCACAGACCCAGGGTGCTCCCACATCCTGTACATCAATTCCTGTAAGACCTTGTGAACTGGAATGGCAAGAATTTCCTTAGGAGGATCTACGAATTGAAGTACCTCCAAGGTTTTTTGTCTGCTGTCTATCTCTGAGAGGAGGGAGAAAGGGATTGTTTCAGACATTTCCTTTATAAAATTTGAAAATGAAAGATCCTCCGGTGGTGATTTTCTTCTGTCCTCTGGTGGTGAAGGCTCAGAGAGGATATCTTCTTCAGATGAAAATTCTGAGTCACTAGAGTCCAGAGGATGCCCTGTTGGCCTAGGAGGCTTAAAAGGGATCTCAGAGAGTGGTGTTTGCGGTCTGATGGGTGGTATGACACCTGATGGACCTGGTAATGGTTCCTGATGTTGACCAGAACCTAGATCTTGTGGTGAAGAGGAGAAGGCATGGATAAGTGAGTCCAATCTGTCCATCAAAGGTTGAAAAATGGACGAATCTTGAGTTGGCACCAACGGTGCCATCGGGGTCGGTGGCCGCATTGGAATCGATGGAATATGAGGCATCGGCATCGACGGCATCGCTGGTTGCGGCATGGACGGCACCGGTGCTGGAACCGACGTCATCTATGATTGCGGCGATTTCCTCGGCATCGAGGGTACTGGCGATGGAATCGGCGATCTTATTATGATCGGTGTCGATGGCAAAACCGGTGTAGCAGGTCGCGGCATCGCTTCGACGAAGGCATCCCTGACCGCTTGGCGTATGTAAACGTCAAGTTCCGCCCGCATGGATGGTGTGAACAGAGCACCCATGGGGGGAGGCGGTGGTGGCGACATCAGTACATCCTCAGAGCCCTGAGGAGGCACGGTTCCTTCCGCCGGAATCGGCGAGGATCGCCTTGTCGATGCTCGGAAGCCTTACCTTGGAGCCGGGGTTTCTTAACCGGTGCTCCGTCATCCGTCGATGGCTCGCCGGGTATCGGTGTAGCGGATGCCATATGCGGCCTACGATGCCGATGTTTGTCCTTTTCGCGGGCTTTCTCACTGCCCGATGTTGACACCCTGGACTATGGCGAGGGGGAGGAAAATGGAGCGTCTCCCGACTCACCTGAATGATGTTTTTTCAGGACGACTTTCCTAATCGACCCAGCCGGAGACGATTGTGTGGAAGTAGATGGAGCAGTAACCAGTTGTATTTTGAACAACTGTTCCATTTTGTCTAGCCGCAGACGTCGACCTTTCGAGGTCATCGTAGCACATAAGGGACAATTCTTCACATCATGCCCTTCACTAAGGCAGAGGACACAGTCCTGGTGAGGGTCTGTGATGGACATATTTCTCGTGCATTTTGGGCATTTTTTGAAGCCTGTAGTCATTTTGTGGCCGGACAGCCGTCGACGGCCTATGACTCAAGTAAAAATTATTTTTTTTGAAAAAAGAAAAAACGGAACGGAACTGCAAAATCGGTAAAAACTTACCGCGATGTCTATACTAAGGGAGACCCTTTGCGGTTGAAGTTTTTTAGAGTTTTCCGTGAGGAAAAAGTTGTGGAGAATCCCACAGGACTCCTAATAACCGCGAGGCTAACTGCTTCGCGGAAAAAAGAAGACTAAAGGGAGACCCCTGTGGCAGGGAATATCAGAGCATGCTGGGCATGCTCAGTAGGCACTCTGGTGCCAGTCAAAGTTTCATAGAAACTTTTACAGAAGTTTTCCGTACATAGGGCTCCATTACTGATGTCACCCATATGTGAGGACTAGCATCCTGCTTGTCCTGGGATAAAGACCCATCTGGTCTGCCCAGTTGAGATTCATCCTCTGTTTTTCTGCCAGTGAATAATTAAGGAAAAACATTCCTACATGCAAAGAAACACCATCTCCCCCACCCCTCATATTTTCCACTTTGTATGTCGACTGTCATGCCATTGCTCTCCATATCTATCCCAAACATGTCCAAAATGTGTCATAGTGCTGGTGCACCTCTCTCCACTATTAGGCCATTTTGGGCTTAGTCATCTTCGTCTTGGGTTCTTACAAGGTTCCCTTCCATATCGTCTTACTAGGGATGCACATTTGTTGCTCCATTTGTTTTGGCAGTGCGCACATATCTCATGAATGAAAGATAGGTACACAAAACAGATGATACGCATGCATGTAGGTGACCACCTAAATGTGCGCATACCATCCGTTTTGCATACCTACCTTAGTTCGTGAGATACGTGCGCACCCTCGAATTGATTAGATCAATAAATGCACATCCCTACTTAACAAGTTTTGTTATAATCCACACAGCTACCAATATTAATGACTGTTGTCAAAAAAAATCTGTCCTCTCCATGCTCATTTATTTTCGAGTTTTACCATAAGCCCGATGCAGCTGTATACTGCTGTTTCAAGTATGTAACTGCTCCTCCATGCAGTTTCATTTCATTTATTAAAATTTATTGATCGCCTAACACAAAGTTATTGGCCTAGGCGATTTACAGTTGAACATACTCAGTTTACGCCAGTGCCTTCTCAAAGGCTTGATATAGTTGTACTACTACTGTTTAGTTTATAACAACCGTTCTGTGCAAGTAACCCTGGTGTTTCACTTCCATTCTGGTTTAGAAGATCCCTTCCTTAATCCTACGCTCAATTTCCCTCCCCTCTATGTCTTACCACAAAACTTGGTTACAATAATTTAAACAGCTACTAAAGCTAGCAAGGCTGTTGCCCTAACATCTAACTGCCTAGATCCCCATGGACTACTTGGACTGTATGTGATGAACACCTGCTAAGCATCAAGCTGCTGACACCAACTTGGTTGATTTCCAGCAAGTTGTAGTCTGCTCATCCCAACCCAGCCACCCCATGACATGCAATTTCACTGGGTTATGCTTCCATTCTTTGCTGTTTGTTTTTTTTACTTATCATCTTTCCTACTGATTACATTTGAGTGAAGGGTGGATTGTTTGCGGTACTGCAACCTCCCTACCATTTTCCTACCACTGTCCTATAGTATCTGCTGACTATATCAGATTATAGACTTCTAGAAGTCAAGTGAGGTTCTGAGGCATATTGGAGTTGAGAGGGTTCTGTCCTTCTCCATTATACAGAGGAATACAGTCACCCTCCTAATCCCTCATAGTTTCACCCATGCAACAAACTGAAATGAATAGTGTTAACAAAATAGTATTAAATATAATCCAGTATGGCTGCATGCATGTTTTCCAACTAATACAAAAGAAATCAGGCATCTCAGACAGTGTTTTCAAAAAAGTAGAAAAGTTATTTTATTATAATCCCATAAAGAAAATAGCTGTTTTGATCCTGCAAGGTACCATAACCCTCTTAATCATAACATTCACTTCCAGAGACTTCAATGACATCATCCTCCTAATCACATTATTCATCATCATAGACTTTAAGGACATAATGCTTTTAAATTCCAATATAACTATTGAAAGTCACAAAACTCTTAGTAGCTTATGAAGTTGAGTGGTTTGTTAGGTGAGCTCTATCAACTCTTTCATTACCTACAGTAAAGAGGTCAAAAGTTTTAAAATATGAAGTTGCAGGGCCAGTATTTCATAGGCAGATGCATATTTGGCACTAAGCCTCTATCTGCTCTGAGACTTCAACTTTCTTCCTCATACCAGCTCAGCTGTGTCCTGCTGCTATCAAGAAATAGCAGGAGCTGCAATCATTGAGCCTGTGGGGATAATGAACAGGTGTTAATTCACGGGTCCTCCTACAGCCCCTCCTCCTCCTCCTGAGTGGGTTTCCTGTTCGACAAGGAAATTCATGGTGAAGGTGCTGCTGCAGGAACTATGAGAATGCTATTCTCTGAAAGCAGCAGGCCCAGAGACTCCTGGCACAACTCTGCCCTTGACTTGACTACGGAGAACTTTATTGCATTTGGAATATTATTTTTAAATATAGTTTTGCAGTGTTGGGTCTAACCTCCTGAGCTAAACTAAGCTATAGTTCTGCTACCAATCACAAACAGCCAATCACTGGACAAATATGTTTCCTACAATTTTCTAACATGTCTCACTTGAAAAGGTTCTTACCATTTATTCATTATAGGGCACATGAAGGCCCTTGCAGATATATGCTGATGCAATTGTTCCTTAGATCCATTTAGCAACAGATGCCTTCTGTCCTTTGATCTGACCACTAAACAACACATAAAAATAATCCAGTCTAAGAAAGCTATTAGAAACCTTCAGATACCTCAGAAGAGTCCTATGCATTTCCAAAAGAAGTTCCTGAGCTTTCCCTGAGGAACTTGCCCATGTCTTCCGAAAGGCTGGCAATTCAATTGACTGACTCAAATGAAAAGCAGAATCTACCTCAGGCAAGGACAGTACTGTACAAAGAGATCTCACCCTCTGTAAACTGGAAGAAATAATATGTGCCCAATATCACCTACAGCTCAGAGATACGCTTTAAGAGTGAGATCTTTCAAGGAAGTGTCCTCTCTATTGACTAAAAGGGAGGCTTGCACAAGGCTTTCAAGACCAAACTGAGGTACCATGGTGGGACCAAATGCCACAAAGGAGGACAGAAATGCTGTACTCCCCTCAAAAACCTGCCCACATTTGGATGCAAGGCTATGGATAACCTGTACAGCTTATCTCTGTAACAGGGCAACACGGCCACCCGCACTACAGATAGTTCAAGGCCAACCTCTTTGAAACCTCTCTGCAAAAATGCAAGGAATTGAAGTACTGAGCAGAGGGCACTCTGTCTGCTGACACCAGGACTCAAAAACCTTCCAGACTGGTATATAAGCCAAGGAAGAGGACACCTTCCTAGCCTGTCAATGCCATAATAACCTCCTCAGAGCTAGCCTTCACTCTCAACATTCTCCTTTCAAGATCTAATTTGTAAGACAAAAACAATCCACTTGATCCAAGAAGATTGGAACTTGCCACAGAAGACCGGGTACATGACTGAATTGTAATGGCCCCTATATGTTGAGACTCATTAGATCTGCAAACCACAGATTTTGGGACCACTCAAGAGTAATCATAATCAACAGGCCTTGAAGCTGCTTCACATGCTCACTACCCTGCCTATGAGAGGCTAAGGGGAAAACACATACAGAAGGAGACAGACAAAGCACCCATACCTTTTGAGTCCAACTCCCGTCTGCGACTGAATAATCTCAGGGCCTTAGCATTTACTCTCATTGCCATCAGATCCAGCTGGGGACTTCCCCCATCTTGCCCTAAAGAGGGAAAATGCTTCCTCTGTCACCTCTCATTCTCTAATCTTTGCTTGCTCAAGAAATCTGCCTGCACATTTTCTATCTTGCCGACATGCGAGTAGATAGAGCTCACAGGAAATGCTCCACCCAGTGGATCAACAGTCCTACCTCCAAAGAACCTGGTAACAGTGATTTGCCTAGGTGTTAATAGTGATGTCAGATTTCATGAAGATTTCAAGTGGAAGGTTCCCTGAGGGAGTTTGGTATTGAGTGTTGTACAAAGGAAATGCTTTGCACCCAGTAGTGGAGTGGCTGGGTGGATGTTTCTGGATGCTGACTATATATATATATATATATATATATATATATATATATATATATATATATATATATATTTACAGGGTTTATATTGTATTTGTCTTACTTATACCATGACAAGTATGAATTTAACTCCTAAATCAGGGTATGATCTCAATCTCTCAGATTTACTGCTAGTGATCTCAATACATGCACTGTGCCAAAAAATCTTCTTTCTGAAACTTATATAGTGTAAATATATATAGGCAGCATATCGAGGTGAGCTTGGAAGCTCTTGGTAACTATAATATACTCTAGAGGAAAGGTAGGATGAGGAGATATGATAGAGGTTTAAGTACCTCCTAGGTATCAATGCACAGGAGACAGGCCTCCTTCAATGGAAAGGAGGCACTGCAACAAAGGGGTCTTGGGATGAAGGTAAAAGGGTAGACTGAGGAGTAATCTAAGTATTTCTTACAGAAAGTGTGGTAAATGGATGAAACAGAATTCCAATGGAGGTGGTGGAGATAAGGACAGTCTGAGATCACCAAGTGGAGGGCCAACTGCATACTGCCACTGCAGCCTGCAACAGCGCTAATTCAAGTCCCCAGGAGTCACATCTCTGAGGGACTGATGGGGATTATAGAGCTGAGTAGATGTTTTTTGGGTAGGCAGCCCAGATAGGCTGTCAACCCCACCATGAACCACAGAATGGCAGGAAACAAATATTTTAAATAAATTTTAAGTAAAATCATGTTTCTTTTTAATCTGGCAAGTGGTGCCCAAAGAATTATGACAGTTTCTGTATCTTTAGTCCACATTTTCTTGATATCTGATTAAATCTCTTGCTCCTTGATGATCTCTCTCTCCATATATAATACAAAATACTTAATACTAATGCTTCCATTATTATTACTGTTTTTTCATTCCACTGTCTGGTTGTCATCAAGCATTTTATTGGTTGATCTGGGAATGAATAATTATATTCTATGATTTATGCATTGAATGTTAGAAAGAACAACTATAAACATCTTCCTCCCCATCCCTCCCTTATCTTCTCCTCCAGCCATTCCCTGTTCTTTCTTTCTACCCACTGCTGCTGCTACCTTACTTCCCTTGTGCCTCTTCCTTCTTAGTACATCCCACTGCAGCATGCTCTGCTTCTTCCCAAAAGTATGGACTGTAGGGACTCAATGTAGGTGTAGTGCTATTTGCTGTGGCCCTTCTACCCATGTGTTTCTGCTTTGAACAGGAAGCACTTGAGTAAAATGAGGGGCATCAGGGATCACCAGCACTGTGCATGCACCAAGTCTCACACTCAGAGCCATAACTAGACTAAAACACCACCCTTTATTCTTAGCATTCGTCCCCCTATCTTTTTCCCCTATCCCAATACCTACTTCATGGGGAATGAGAACTAATCCACTATGGTTCCCACGTGCTGCATTGTGGTTGAACTAGATCAAATTCAAAATTGGAGATTCCAAAGTCCTTAGAAGGGGTTCAAATGTTTAAAAAAAATCATGTTCTTCTGTAGTTTAGTTTTCTAATACAACATTGGGCTTTTATTTTTACTTATTGTTATATTCTATATTTTTTCCACAATTGCAATTGTCTCTCAGTGGCTGCTGTAGTTTGCTGTTAAAAGCTATTTTCTTTGAAATTGCTAGTAATAATCTTTCCACCTGGGATTCATAATATCTGAAATATTTCTATGGTGCTCCTAATCTCATATGTGTTTTCTCTGGTACATTTTCATTACAAGACAGTCACATGCAGGCCGATTCTGTAAAGTGCACTCGGCTGTGCACACTTTTTTACACACGGTTGGCCGCGTGTTTTTGATGTGCGTTTTTATTACCCCTTAATGCTCGGCCAAAATCCTGGAAATAAATAGTCCTCAACACATGCAAATGCATGTTTATGAGGCTATTAGTTAGTCACTCGGGCTACCGAAAGTAAAATGTGCGACCAATCCAAGGGCTAGCGTTAATTTATGAGCAGCCCAAAAAAGTGTACAGAAAAGCAGAAAATACTGCTTTTCTGTACATCCTCCAACTTAATATCCTAGCGATATTGTCGGAAGAACGAAAAATGTAAAAAAAAAAAAAAATGCTGCTGGTCCAGTTAGAACGGATGCTCAATTTTAACGCATCCATTTCCCTAACCAATGGCTGTCAGTGGGTTCGGAAAACCGACGCTCGTAAAATTGAGTGTCTGTTTCCTCAACCCGCTGACAGAGCCACCTCTTCTGGGCCGTGGAGGCATGTAATTGTCCCTAGCACCCCCTTTTAGTGCGACCCCTCATTTAAATATAGGATCATGCGCTCAGGAGAGGTGGCTGGGCACACGTTGGGAGAATGGGCATTCAACAAGGAGCACCCGTTCTCCCCCATTTCTTACTGAATCGGCCTGTTATAATACTTTTCTGCCATTATTTTCTATGATCTACCTAATCTTCTCATTTGTACCTTCTTACTGTGCTGTCACTGGTTTTCCCTCTGTCCACCACTAAAGTCCCTTTATTTGTCCCATGACTGTTGAATTCAGTTTTTCCCCTTTATTTAATCTTTGAAGGCATATTATTGATTGGTAGTTTTGAGGACTTTACTTAGGTCTCCCTTTGGCTGGAGGAATGTACTTGCTGTTATTAACCAAGCTGTCTAACTGATTTTTACATTTTGCCAGATCTGGGTGGAGAAACATTAGTTTGAGCCAAATACTGGACACTGCATCATGACTGGACCCTTAACCTGGTTTCCATTTCCTTTGTTGTTACTTCTGGCCATTCTTTATTTTGTTTATCCTTTCCGTGTTTTTCTGTATAATGGGTAGCCATTCAGATTCTTTATTATGCTCTAAAGGATCGTCATATAAATATCTCAAGAACATTTTCATTTCAGCTTTGATGATATTTTAACTATGCTTACACAATTCCCTGTAAAAAAAAATTTTTTTTTTCTCAATAACCTTTTTATTTTGATGGTTCTCTTTTCTCTTCACAGCTCCATAAATTTTGTTTTGCTGTGCTTTTAAGTTTATTGCTAAATGATATGAATTGGAAATGTTCCTCTGCTGGTGCTACATTTGGTAGTAAAATTTGAGTAACTTTCACTGCCCTGTTCAGTAAATGATATACTTCTGTAATATCAATAGATGTTTTTTTATATAGGTTATAATCTCATTGACTACTGATCATACGTTTAATTTTGGGTATCAGTTTTATCTTGGGTAGACTTTCACTCTCCTGAATTTCAGCATTCTTGTAGTCCTCCATACAATCTAAGAGCTCCATGTGTTATTTCTTTCATCTCCTTGTCCCTTATTTTCCATCTTGCCTGGCCTGTCTTATATTGTTCTTCTCTGTGTTGTTTCCTTCTCATTCACCAGTATCTCACTATTTATGCTTATAGCCTGTTACCGCCACTGGTTGTTTTTCTCCAGGTCTCCTCTTTCACTCTCTCTTTCTGCAGCATCACTTTGTTTTAAGATATCACTAACATATTTATTTGCTCTTATTTGTCCAATTAAAGATCTTAAATTAGCATTAATTATTTTCTATTGCTTTGTTCTCCAATTTTTAGTGGGCTTTTTTTGTTTACTCTATTTAAATCTCAGGTTTATTGCATAGAAGTAGCAATATATTATCTCCTTTGTATCTTCAGAGAATCATATGCCTGTATTTGGTCCTTTTTTTAAACTTTATTTATGTAATGCACCACAAAAATCCAATTAAAGAATAATAGAAGATCAGTGTTGTGTATTTGGTCCTCGTAATGAAAAATTTAACTCCTATGGTCAATTTCCTTTGGTAGTGGGTCCATGAACAGGTTCACCCTGGCCTATAACTGTAGTGGAGATGTTACTTTTACCTGAATATTCTGTATATCATTACTACTATCTTTAGCCTTATTTCTGAGGTAATGGGTGGCAATGGTTTATCCTCGGCAATATGTGGTCAAGATGGATTTTTTTTTCCAATAGAGTGGTCACCTTGATGAGATTTGGTATAAATATTCAATAAAATCACCAGCAAGACTTGGCAAGAAAATTTTTCTCTATGCAATGTTTCTCTGCCCCTCAGCCCTCCCTTCAGTGTGAATTTTCTGATGCTTAATGAGATGGAAACGCAAAGTAAAGGTTTTCCCACAGTCAGAACATTGATATGGTCTTTTACCCGTATGGAGTCTCTGATGTACCTTGAGTGCTGATGTTTGCCTGAAGGTTGTGTTACATTGAGCACATTTATATGGCCGCTCTCCTGTGTGTATTCGCTGATGCTGAAGAAGATGTGCACGCCGACCAAACATTTTCTCACATTCATCACATTTAAATGGCCGTTCTCCAGTGTGATTTCTCTGATACTTGAGATGATAACCCTGAGTAAAGTCTTTCTCACATTCTGTACCTTTAGGTGGCCTTTTGCCTATGTGGCACATCTGATGTACCTTGAGTGCTGATGTGTACCTGAAGCTTTCCTCACATTCAGTACACTTATATGGTTTCTCAGCTGTGTGTATTCTCTGATGCTTCAGAAGATGTGTGCGCTGACTGAAATTTTTCTCACATACAATACATTTATAAGGCCTTATTCCTCTGTGGATATTTTTGTGTCTCAAGCAGGATGCACTGTCACGAAAGCTTTTCTCACAGTCAGAACATTTATATGGTCTTTCTCCAGTGTGGCTTCGCATGTGAAGTTTTATACCACGCCTGTCACCAAAACTTTTCTCACATTCAGAACATTTATATGGTCTTTCTCCAGTGTGTGTTCTTTTATGACGCATAAGTTTTGACTTGCAGGTAAAAGTTTTATCACATTCTGTACAATCATATGTTCTCTCTTCAGTATGGTTATTCTGTTGCTGCATAAACTGCAACCTCATAATGGAATTTCTCTCCGAAGTATCCCAACTGTATGTTCCCATTTCTGTGGGAAACAGCTGCTGTACACTGGGATCCATTAACACCCCACCTCTTCTTTCACAGCCAAAGATTTCATTAGATATGTGTGTGTGGTAGTTATAACATTCAGACTTGCACAGTAAGTTACATATAGTTCCTGTCTCAGAATGTTGAAAGTTGATTGCTGTAGATGCTTCAGTTGGTTGTTCCAGCTTCTCACAGTATCTTTCAGGATACAACACCCCACTTGCACTTCTGCTGGAATTTACTGCATGAATAAGATAAGATTCTTGTCATAGGTTTTACCAGTTAATACGTTTAGGAATACAACATACAAGTAGAGTTAGAAAAAAAAGTAGCAATAAACAAATAGGCCTATGTCAGTTTCTAACCTCCCTTACCCCAACTCATGATTGTTTTTTGAACTACCAAAATAGACACCTAATAAAGCATAGTCATTTGTTTATAACAGGGACCCTGTCTTCAAAGATGGTGTATTCAGTCTTGCCATACAAGCATAACATAAAATGGTCTCCTGCTATATATTCCTTCAACACATTCAAAATAGCCATATTTAATATACAAAAAGAATATACTAGCCATATTGTAAGACCCACACTTCAGGAGTATGTATATCAATCAACCCCCAAATGGTAATAGGTCTCTCTACTTTCATCAATTTTTTATCTTTAGACCATTTTTTAAATTTTTCTAAAAATAATTGTAAAAGTCTTTCCGTGTGCTGATGAACTTCAAAATCAATGCTCATTTCAAATTGGTAAATACTCATCTCTATAAAGCTAGCAAAAGTCCAACCCCCTTGAATCTTCACAAGCGTTCCATCAGCTCAATATCAGACTGGCTATCTTATTTTTCTTGTTTTGCTCCCGTGATCGAAATTCAAGGTTGCGAGAGAAAAACAAGAAAAATAAGAAGATAGCCAGTCTGATATTGAGCTGATGCTAGCTATATAGAGATGAGTATTTACCAATTGGAATTGAGCATTGCTTTTGAAGTTCATCAGTACACCGAGAGACTTTATTGCAATGATTTTTTAAAAAATTTAAAAAATGGTCTAAAGATAAAAAATTGATGAAAGTAGAGAGACCTATTACCATTTGGGGGTTGATTGATATACATTCTCCTGAAGTGTGAGTCCTTCAAAAAGAATATACTATACATATTGTATATTAAATATGGCTATTTTGAATGCATTGAAGGATATAGCAGTAGACCATTTTATGTTATGCTTGTGTGACGAGTCAGGGTTTCTGCAATACATTGATTGTATGGTGGGCAGATTTTGTGATTAGTATTCAGTCTTGTACCATCAAATTTTAAGTCCAGTCAAGAATATAATATTGATGGTATAATAAAGTTACTTACCTATAATAATGTTCCCTGAATATATCAGTTCACCAGTCACACAGAGGGGTATCAGCTGAGGACATTGAGAGTGAACACTTTTTCAGAACGTTCCAGTGAAGAATGAAATGGCCCTCTGCGCAGGTGTGGTAATATTCATAGACATAGTTTAATTCTAGAATGGACGTAAACTAAGGAGCTCACCACCTGACATGAGTAGGTGTGACTAGAGAACCGCTGTCTTCAGAGCACATGTTAATGGGGAAGCAGCTAAAAGAAGAGGAGGTAAGATGGAAAAAGAGCTCCCAAACCATGGCAGGGATCCTGCTTGATTGAAAAGGGAGAAAAGAAAAAATGTTGACAGGATAAATACATAAGCGGCTGGATTTTAAATGCCCTGCGTGCATAAATCTGGCCGGATTTACGCACGCAGAGCCCCGGGACGCGCGTAAGTATGCTGGATTTCATAAAAGGGGCATCGGGGGTGTTGCGTAAATGATGCAGCGTTTCGGGGCCGGGCCCGGGGGCATGGCGCCGGCCCGGGGGCGTGGTCAAGGCCTCCGGACCAGCCCCGGGTTGGGTGAGGGCACGCCAGCAGCCCGCTGGTGCGCGCAGATTTACGTCTGCTTTCAGCAGACGTAAATCTGCCAACAAAGGTAAGGGGGGGTTTAGATGGGGGGGGGGGGGGTTAGGTAGGGGAAGGTGGGGGGAGGGCGAAGGAAAGTTCGGAGCGGCCTCGGAGGGAACAGGCAGCACGCGCTGGGCTCAGCGCGCGCAGGTTGCACAAAATGTGCACCCCCTTGCGCGTGCCAACCCTGGATTTTATAAGATACGCGCGTATCTTATAAAATCCAGCGTACTTTTGTTCGCGCCTGGTGTGCAAACAAAAGTACGCGCTCGCGCAAAATTATAAAATCTACCCCATGGAGTATTGGAAGGGGAAGGTGTGGTACATTATTGGGGTTGAATGGTGGGAGGTAAGGGCATAGAGTTGCTTACTTTGACTGGCACATTGAGTATGCCCAACATGCCACTATCCAGATGGGGTCCCTCTTCATTCTTGTAATATAGAATTACAAAAAAATAAACTAGGAGAAAACCCAACTCCTGAGGACTAACATCCTGCTGTCCTAGGAGAACACCTGTTACAGGTAAGCAACCCTGCTTTCTCCTAGGACAAGCAGGATGGTCATCCTCACAAGTGGGTGAATCATTAGCTACAGGCTGTTCCCAAAACAAGGGGACAAACAGTCACCTAACCAGGTGCCAACGTGCACAACAACGGAGGTGCTGTTGGTAACACAGGGAGAGTGCATGAACCCGAACAAAAGGGCCTGAGGTAGGAAGAATTGGGTTTCACAAATGAAAGATGCCGGAGGACGGACTGGCCAAAATTGCTGTCACAGCAGCCATCCCTGTCCAGACAGTAGTGCAAGGCAAAGGGGTGGAGGAAACTTTATGTCGCAGCCTTGCAGATCTCGTCCACAGGGACCACCAAAGCTGCCATGGCTCTGACCGAATGAGCCTTGACATGGGCCCCAAGCTGTAGTCCCACCTAAGCATAACAGAAGGAGATGCAATCCACTACCCAGTTGGACAGAGTCTATGTAGCGTGCGCAACTCCCAATTTGTTCTTGTCTAACGCGATGAGTTATGTGGACTGCCTATAGCCTGCTGTCCACACCAGGTAGAAAACCAAGGCTCTTTTGCAATCCAAAGTGTGTAGAGCCTATTTGCCCTGGTGAGAATGAGGCTTTAGAAAAAAAGGTGGGTAGGACCATTTACTGGTTTAGATGAAAATCTGTCACCACCTTATGCAAGAACTTACGGTGTGCGGAGGACTAGCCTATCGTGGAAGAACTTCATGCAAGATAGATACAACACCAAGGGCTGAAATCCGCTGACCCTGCATGCCAATGTGACTACCACCAAGAAGATGACCTTCTGGATCAGGGACTTCAGGTCACAGGAGCACAAAGGCTCACAGGGACCCTCCTTCATAAGCTGGGACAAGTCCACATTGAGGTCCCAGAACACAGCAGGGGTCTTAAGGGAGGCTTCAGCCAAAGCAGACCTCTCAAAGCACCCCACTATGGGCTGCAGCGAGATAAGCAAACCATTCACCCCTTGCTGGTAGTCCCCAATAGCACTGAGATGCACCCGCATGGAGTTTGTCTTTAAGCCAGCTTCTGAGAGGTGCAGGAGGTAATCAAGTAGCTTTGGTGTAGAGCAAGTGAACAGATCCAAGCTGGGGCACTCAAATCAAACAAAACTTCCTCCAGTTCAGGCCATAAGACTTCCTAGTGGAAGGCTTCCTGGACATCACCAGGATAGAGACACATCATCTGAGAGGGCTAGGGGCTGTACAATCACCCTCTCAACATCCACACCATTAGGACAAGGCTTGGAGGCTAGGATGGCACAGTCTGTCCTGATCTTGCATCATGAGTTCTGGGGAGGTCCCCACACTGATCAGCTTCCGGAGGGAGAACCAGAGCTGCCACGGCCAATACGGAGCAATGAGGATCATGGTTCCCTGGGCCTGTTGGAGCTTCAGAAGAGGTTTGACATTAGCGGAAGCAGAGGATATGCATAGAGGAGGCCCATGGCCCACTGTTGGGCAAAGGCTTCTGCTGCTAGTTTTCCCGTTTTCTCTGAACAGGGTGCAGAACTGATCTACCTTCCTGTTGCAGGGGGAAATGAGTAGGTCCACTTCCGGGGTTCCCCAGCAATGGAAGAGCCAATCTGCAACCTCCTGCTTCAGGGATCATGCGTGGGGGCGGAAGAAATGACTCAGGTCAAGTGTCATCGCATTCTCTGTCCACAGCAGGTACATGGCTCGTAGCAGAATGCCCTGGGACAGAGCCCAAGACCAGATCTGGTCTGGCTCCTGACAGAGGATGAAGGATATCATGCCTCCCTGCTTGCTGAGGTACCACATCGCCACCTGCTTGTCAGTCTGGATCAGGACCACCTTGTTGGCCAGGTGATCTCAAAATGCCCAAAGAGCGTATTGGATTGCACGGATTTCCAGGATATTTATCTGACACCTTGCTTCCTGCACAGACCATCAGGGTCGATGGTCTGTGCAGGAAGCAAGGTGTCAGATAAATATCCTGGAAATCCGATCCGCCTGTTGGGACACATGGTCGGGTTGGGACCCAGGGTCGGGTGCGGAGACTCTCCACATGGGCACTCCAACCCAGATTGGAAGCATCTATGGTGAGCACAATTTGAGCAGGGGAAGCCTGGAAGGGCAGGCCTATCACCAATTGGACAGATTCTACCACCACGACAAGGAGTCCTGGAGTGGTGGAGTAATATGGATGCATACTCGAAGGTCCTGAAAGGCCTGGTGCCACTGGGACCTCAGGGTCCACTGCACATGTGTAGATAAGTGAAGGGAATGATTATGGACGGTTGCAGCCATGTGTCCCAACAGGCGGAGCATACGGTGTGCTGAAACCTGGCGACAGAGCTCACTCTCGCCAGGGACACTACGATGAGTGCACGATCCCAGAGCAAACACACCCTGGCTTGAGCCGTGTCAAACCTGGCACCAATAAAGTCCAGCTGAGACGACAGCATGAGCTGTGACATTGGGTACCTGACCAGAAACTCCAAGGTCTCCAACACCAGAATGGTGTAGTGCAGGGACCGCAGTGTTCTCTCCTGGGTGGCGTTCTTGATATGCCAGTCATCTGGGTAGGAAAAAAAACTTGCACTCTCAGCCGCTCCAGGCAGGCCCCTACCACAGCCAGACACTTTGTGAAGATGCGGGGTGCAGACGCCAGGCCAAAAGTACCCTGTACTGGAAGTGCTTCTCACCCACCACGAAGTGAAGATATTTCCTGTGCACTTGGGAAATCCTGATGTGGCTATAGGCATCTTTTAGATTGAAGAAGCAAAGCCAATCCCCCCTTCGTAGGAGTGGAATCAGGGTGCTCAGCGAGACCATTTTGAACTTTTCCCACTTCAAGAATTTGTTCAAGGCTCTCAGGTCCAGAATAGGCCAGAGTTCTCCTATTCTCTTTGGAATTGGGAAAACCTGGAGTAGAACCTGCTCCCTTGTTGCTGTGGCAGGATGGGCTCGACAGACCTGGCCTTTGAGGGAGGAGAGCTCTGTCAAGAATACCTCCTGATTCACTGAAGGGCCCCACCTGGGGCATGGGGGAGAGTCCAGAGGGATGCTCTGAAAGTTCAACTTGTATCCGCGACAAATGACGGACAGGACCCAGCGGTCCGAGGTGACGGATGGCCAACGGTCTGCAAAGAACCGCAGTTGAACTCAGACTGGAGGGTCTCCTGTCGAGGGCAGAGGTGGCTGGCTTACACGCCCTCTCAGCCAGTCAAAACCCCATGGTGGGGCTTTGCTGGGGTACTAGCAGAGTCCTAGAGGCTCGTTGTTGCCTCGGGCGAGCCCTGGGACCAGCCTGCTGAGAGCTTGCTCTGGTCACCGGTGGGTAGTACCTGTGCGGCTGGTAAAAGGGGTGCCTCATCCCCTGCCATGAGGGCTTCTAGCCTGAGGAGTGCGGATCCCGAGGTGCTGGCCAAAAGATGCTGGAGGGTCTCATGATGATTCTTCAGCTGTGCTATTGCCTCCTTAATCCTGTCCCCGAAGAGATTCTCTCCAGTACAGGACAAGTTTGTGAGGCACTTCTGAACCTCTGGCTGGAGGTCGGAGGTTCAGAGCCAGGCCATGCAGCAGGCTTCAATGTCCGCTGTGGTCACTCTCACAGACATCTCAAAAACGTATGTGGACTGGACCTCATGCTTATCACATTCCAAGCCTTGCTGGACCACTTTTGAGATGTCCTTCTGCAGTGCTGAGGCAGGTTCTCAACCAGATCTTGAACCTGCTTCCAGAGGTTCCTGGAATACTGGCTCATATACAACTGGTAGCAGGCAATGTGGGCTGCCAGCATGGCACCCTGGAAGACTTTTCTCTCCAGGGCAGCCAGAGCCTTGTGTTCTCGGCCCAGGGGAACCTAGGCATGGGTGCGAGAATGTTTTGCCTTCAGTAGGGTGGACTCCACCACCATGGACTGGTGCGGTAGCTGGCGGCTTTCAAACCTGATGGTAGGCCGAACAAGATACATCAAATCGGTTTTCCTATTCACAGGAAATACCAAATGGGGTGCTCCCAGAGCCAGACAAACAATTCCTTGAAAATGTCATGGACTGGGACAGCTACCACCTCCTTAGGTGCATCCACAAACTGGAGGACTTCCAGCATCTTATGCATGGAGTCCACCTCGGTCAGGAGCTGGAAGGGGACGGATTCCGCGATGGCCAGCACAAAGCCTGCAAACATCAAGTCCTTGGAAGGGGATTTATGTCTCTCCTCAGAACAAGATGGCTCAGAGGGTAGTTCCTCTGTGTCAGCAGAAGACTACACTGAGGCATCATCTTTCCATAGGCTTTATGGGCATCCTCCTCACTGAGATCACCAGGAGACACGGGTGTGGGAACTCTCACTATGCTCTTGGCACAGGGCCCTGAGTGCTTCAATGGCCCCGTAGGCGCTCGGGCAATGCTGGCTGTGGAGACTGCCTCAGAAGAGGTACCACTGGGCCCGATGGTACTCCCTTATCCAATGAATCGGCTATGGGAGTGGTCTCTGGAGTTTTCTGTGGTGGACTCCATCTGATGCTGTCACCCACTTGTGAGTACTACCATTCTGCTTGTCCTAGGAGAATGAATACTAGGAGTAGTACAGAAAAAGTGTGTTTGAATGCAGACTCTTCTCCTATCTGCCTGAAAGCAGCAATACAAACTTGGCTGTTGGAGATGGTATAGGATGCATGAGAACAAGGGTCTGGGGAACACAAGTGAGACAGCCTAAGACTGTATAACGTGGTAAGGCAGAGATGGTAGTGTAAGGGGGGGGGGGTGTCTGTCTCTGTCTGTGTGTGTCAGCACCAGAAGTAGTGGAGGAGGGTAACAAAAGCATATGAAAGGCAGTGAAATGGGAGAGGTGACAAAATTAGAAGAGTGAAAGGGTTGGGTGTGAGAAGAGAGCCAGAGCTATGCTGAAAGGGTTTGCTAGAGCAAAAAGAGAGGGGTGAGGGGAGAGGTTGTAGTATAGACAGCCATAGAGAGTACTGGGGGAAGAGAAGAGTATGCAAGGAGATGAGTGGAGGTGAGGGAGTCAGAGTGGAAGATATTAGAGAATGTGACAGTGAGTGAACTTGAATGGTTGAGAGAAGCAGTATGGAGATAAGCAGTGTTTAGAGAGACAAAGAGGCAGCAGCTGTTAAAGCAGAAGGGAGACAGCTCATAGAAGGCTGAGGAGGGGAGATGAGGTATTCACACAGGGAGAGCACTTCATGAGGAGGGGGAGAAACCTAGTTATGAACAGATGAGAAGCCAAACACAAGAGAAAATGGGAAAGATCACTGTCTATAGGGGCAGCACTAGGAGAAGAAACAAAATGTAAACCGGTGCGATATGTATCCTATACATGAACCTATGTATCCTATCATGTAAACCATGATAGGATACATAGGTTCATATACAACTGGTAGCATACATAGATACATGATAGGATACATAGGATATGTATCCTATCATGTAAACCAGTGCGATATGTATCCTATACAGGAACATCGGTATATAAAAGTTAAAAATAAATAAATAAATAAAATGGAAAATTGAAAGGAAACCATGATAAAGAAATTAGAAGATCAATAAGAGGAAAGTGGAAAAGTGAGCTAGGACAACATGACTAGAAAAATAAAATGCCCAGACCACATAGATAAAAATAAAAAGTTTTATTTTTTTAGTTTACTGACAACTCTTTCAGCTTTGGGAATGGGTATCTCCTCTATCTTTTTAGTCTGTGCAGTACAAGAGCAAATGTATTTCTGTTTCTCTACTGCTGCATTACATGCAGAATCAGGTTTCTTAAAGTTTATAGTACATTACCACCAGTAATCCCTACTCTATCATGTTATAATTTGTTGTCATTTCTAAAGTGGTTTTTTGGGGTGTTTTTTTTTAAACAAAAGTCCCAAATGACTTCACACATACTAGCTTATATGTCATGTCATTTGTAGGCACATGATTCATACACTTACTTGCATTTTATTTGCTGACATCTTGCATCTTTTGAGAAGCTCCTACAATTTTCTCTACACAAATAAAACTAACACAATCATACATTCAATATACACACAAAAAAAAACCATATGGATGGATCAAACTTTTTCCAGCAGCAACCATTTCTGAAATTGAATGTGGTATAATGAATGTGCATAATCATGAATATATAGTTATCCTTGATGTTTGCTTATGAAATGAGAGAGAGCTTTTTCATAGGAGTAACAGCCAAAACAGTAGGAGGGAACATTGCCTCTGGTTGCACAACTCCTTCTGGCTCAAGTGCAGTATGCTTCACTAGTCCTCAGCCACCAAGCAGACTTCTGTGTTGACAGGGTAAGTTATCCTCTGAAGGAGGATAGGAAGAAAATGATGGAAGACAAACCAGCCTAAGAACATGTCTGAACACACTGCTCCAGAGGGATGAGGTAATTTTTATTGTTGACTCAGCCACACCCACAATGAACCAAACCAAAATTGCTGCTACATTACAAAACATGGCAATTACACTTTATTCAGAAAAAAGAAATTCCTCAACTGTTGAGAAATTATTCCATTCCAGCTGGTTACTCACTATTGGGGGAGGAAATGTGAGGAGTCTCTTACCTTTGTGGGAATCAGTGATGCATTCATTTCCCACTGGGCCACCATAGTGTTTTAATTTTCTCTCGTCCTCTTGCTTAATCCAAGAAGGTGCATCCAGATTCAGAAATAGGGGACCTGGCATTAGAGGGAGAAGTAAATTACATTTAATAATCTCCACTCATTGCTTGCTGTAAAGCAGCAGGAGTTTATCTGTGGAAAGTGTGATGTTTTCCAGTGGGGCAGGAGCATTTTTTTCCCTAGAATGTAATGGAACTGTGCTGCTGCCTACCTTCAGCAGTGTACTTGTACTTTAGTGCTCCTCCATAGTGAAGTAAAAACAAACCAATGTCTACCCCAAAATCTCACTCTGCTTTTAATATTTCCTTTTACAAGGTATCTTAATTCAGCCATGGATGGTATAATATACTCCTTTCCCATAACATCTCACACCACACACACATCGGTGTTTTTGCTTGTGAATCCATTTCATCTTCCATTCTTAAAGCTATTAGAACCAGGTCCGTGGTGTGTCACCCCCCAGAAGCTCTAGGAATACCATGACCTCACTCATTTCAAATATAATGGAGGGAAAGAGAAACTCTCATGGCAATCTCTCTAACCCTAACAGTAACTCTGGACAGCCACAGAGAGAATAGAGCCTAGCTACTCATTCAATAAAGCTTTTATTGGGGATTCTGTATCTTACACACTGATTTTTTAAAAACATTTTTATTAGAAATTTTCAATATAGCTAGATTTGGTACACATACTTTTTTTTTATAATCTTTACACATTACTGTCATTTAATAATATACAAAAAGGACCCATACTCCATCGAAGAGATCTTTGAAATGACAAATCCTAGAAATCAGAGGAGCATTATGGAAGGAGCTTCATTTTTCTGGCATGTGGGTGACATCATCTGATGGTACCAAACAGATTCATCTCTTAGCTAGTAGAGCAAGAGTTGCCTTGTAAGCCTTCTCAGTCATTTTTCTCCAAACACAAGCACAGATTATGCACTCAGTCTATATCTTTTCTGTAAAACGTAAAATGTAATTTTTCAATACTTTTTCCTTAGAATTATTTTTTGTTAGTTGCCTTGCTACCCCCTGCAGCACCCGTAACAGCACTTTTCAGTGGTAAAAAAGATAATAAAACTTTGCCTCTGCAGAAAAAAAAAACCTGCCATAAGTGGATTCAAGAACTGCTTCTATACCAAGGTAATATCTCTCATGGACAGGCATAAGCTTTGCTTTTGCTGCCTTGGCCTAGATCAATACCAGGCAAACTGCTGTCTCCAAGTTTCCAGCTCTCCAGGGCAAGTAGAATAGAGGAACCGTATAAATCTCTTTGGATTCACAGTAGATCCCACAGTGCAGCATCATCTGCTTTGTTGGGAAAAGAGTTGAGCAAGAGCTCCTCAAAAACTTCCCTATCAGCTCAGGCCGAAGCCACAGGGTCGAGTAGTGCAAGCTGCCCTGCATTGAAGACGTGGCATCATTTGCTAGGGCCATCAGAGCCTGTGTCAAAGAAACATAAGCTCAAAGTGTGGTGCACTGGCACGGTCTAGGCACAAAGCAGTGGCACAATCTGAGCAAAATGAGTTGGAGCACTCGACCCACAATGCACTTCATTCTAGTGCACCCAATGCATAACGCACTTCAGCCTACGGTCCTTTTATGCATATCAATGCATCATCTGCATGACCCATTGATGCGCAGCACGAGAATACATGGTGTCGCTGCCTAACCTAGTTAATAATCTTAATGCGGTCAATGCATGCATCATCGAAGCATCATCGCACCAGACTTCATAGACACATCTGGTGAAAGATCCCTTGCAATGCTAGATGCAACATCTGTCTGCTTCATTGAAGTCAAATGCCTGGAAGCTTCAATCAATGCACTGAGCCCCAGATCAGAGACATCAGGCTGCATTGCCCACACAGCTTTATGCAGGTCACCCTTGCCCAGTGGGCCATATTACCTCTGCCCCCTTCAATTACCAGAGCCCTTATACTTTCTAGATTGTTTGGGGAAGGCTTCTGCTTAGAAACTTCGGATCCAGTATGTTCTATAGTTGCTCTTACCTCCAATAACCTTCCTATTCTTGTCATGGAAGTGACATTCCCACTAACAATACCAGCTCAGAGGATAGAACAGTGGCTTGAACAGACTGCAGGTCTAGTCAGAAGTACCTTTCTCTCTTTGATGAGTCAGAAGGAACTGTCCAGCTTAATCTGCTGCAACTTCCAGATCAATTCCGAAAGTTATTTACTCCCAAGTTAGCTGTCTGAAAACTGCCCATGTATACACATATACTTTTACCTGCATTAAGCAGAGGCATTCCAGCGGGTGAGGTTAGGGAATGCTACAATAAGAACATAAGAAATTGCCATATTGGGTCAGACCAAGGGTCCATCAAGCCCAGCATCCTGTTTCCAACAGTGGCCAATCCAGGCCATAAGAACCTGGCAAGTACCCAGAAACTAAGTCTATCCCACACTATTGATGCTAGTAATAGCAGTGGCTATTTTCTAAGTCATCTTAATTAATAGGAGGTAATGGATTTCTCCACCAAGAACTTATCCAATCCTTTTTTAAACACAGCTACACTAAGGGGTAGATTTTAAAAGTCCTGCGTGCGTAAATCCTCCCGGATTTACGCACGCAGGGCACTCGCACGCCAGTGCACCTATTTTGCATAGGCTGCTGGCGCGCGCAAAGCCCTGGGATGCGCGTAAGTCCCGGGGCTTGCTAAAATGGGAAGTCCGGGGGGCGTGTCTGCGATCCGGGGGATTGGCAGAGTGCCCCGACACAGCAGCCTGTGTCGGGGCCTGGCCAGCCGGCGCAATTTACGCCTGCGAGAGGCAGGCGAAACTCCATCGAACAAGGTAGGGGGAGGACAAAAAAAAAAAGTTCCCTCCGAGGCCTCTCCGATTTCGGAGAGGCCTCGGAGGGAACTGAGGCAGGCTGCGTGGCTCGGCGTGCACAGGCTGCCGATTTTGCGCAGCCTTGCGCGCGCCGACCCCGGATTTTAAAAGATACGCGCAGCTACGCACGTATCTTTTAAAATCCGGTGTACTTTTGTTCGCGCCGGTTGAGCGAACAAAAGTACGCACGTGCTGTTTTTTTAAAATGTACCCTTGACTGAACTAACCACATCCTCTGGCAACAAATTCCAGAGTTTAATTGTGCGTTGAGTTGAAAAGAACTTTCTCCGATTAGTTTTAAATGTGCCACATGCTATCTTCATGGAGTGCCCCCTAGTCTTTCTATTACCTGAAAAAGAGTAAATAACTGATTCACATTAACCCGTTCTAGACCTCTCGTGATTTTAAACACCTCTATCATATCCCCCCTCAGCCATCTTCTCCAAGCTGAAAAGTCCTAACCTCTTTGGTCTTTCCTCATAGGGGAGCTGTTTCATTCCCTTTATCATTTTGGTCGCCCTTCTCTGTACCTTCTCCATCGCAACTATAGCTTTTTTAGATGCGGCAACCAGAATTCTACACAGTATTCAAGATGCGGTCTCACCATGGAGCGATACAGAGGCATTATGACATTTTCTGTTTTATTTACCATTCCCTTTCTAATAATTCCCAACATTCTGTTTGCTTTTTTGATTTCAATGTGTTATCCACTATGACGCCTAGATCTCTTTCTTGGGTGGCAGCTCCTAATATGGAACCTAACATTGTGTAACTATAGCATAGGTATTTTTCCCTATATGCATCACCTTGCACTTATCCACATTAAATTTCATCTGCCATTTCGATGCCCAATTTTCTAGTCTCAGAAGGTCTTCCTGCAATTTATCACAATCTGCTTCTGATTTAACTACTCTGAACAATTTTGTATCATTTGCAAATTTGATTACCTCACTCGTCGTATTTCTTTCCAGATCATTTATAAATATATTGAAAAGCAAGGGTCCCAGTACAGATCCCTGTGGCACTCCACTGCCCACTCCCACTGAGAAAATTGTCCATTTAATCCTACTCTGTTTCCTGTCTTTTAGCCAGTTTGTAATCCACGAAAGGACATCGCCTCCTATCCCATGACTATTTACTTTTCCTAGAAGCCTCTCATTAGGAACTTTGTCAAACGCCTTCTGAAAATCCTAATATACTACATCTACCGGTTCACGTTTATCTACATATTTATTAACTCCAAAAAAGTGAAGCAGATTTGTGAGGCAAGACTTGCCTTGGATAAAGCCTTGCTGACTTTGTTCCATTAAACCATGTCTTTCTATATGTTCTGTGATTTTGATATTTAGAACACTTTCCACTATTTTTCCTGGCACTGAAGTCAGGCTAACTGGTCTCTAGTTTCCCAGATCGCCCTTGGAGCCCTTCAGGTACAATGGATGATTTTAATGAAAGTTTACAAAGTTTTACTAATAGGTCTGAAATTTCATTTTTGAGTTTCTTCAGAACCCTGGGGTGCATAACATCCAGTCCAGGTGATTTACTACTCTTCAGTTTGTCAATCAGGACTACCACATCTTCTAGGTTCACAGTGATTTAGTTCAGTCCATCTGAATTATTACCCATGAAAACCTTCTCTGATACAGGTATCTCCCCAACATCCTCTTCAGTAAACACTGAAGCAAAAAAATCATTTAATCTTTTCGCGATGGCCTTATCTTCTCTAATTGCCCCTTTAACCCCTCGATCATCTAACGGTCCAACTGACTCCCTCACAGGCTTTCTGCTTTGACTAAATTAAGTTTTTACTGTGAGTTTTTTGCCTCTACGGCCAACTTCTTTTCAAATTTTCTCTTAGCCTGTCTTATCAATGTCTTACATTTAACTTGCCAAGTTATCCTATTTTCTTCTGTTGGATCTTTCTTCCAATTTCTGAATGAAGATCCTTTCGCTAAAATAGCTTCTTTCACCTCCCCTTTTAATCATGCCCGTGATCATTTTGCCTTCTTTCCACCTGTCTTAATATGTGGAATACATCTGGACTGTGCTTCTAGGATGGTTTTTTTTTTTTTTAACAATGACCACGCCTCTTGCACACTTTTTACCTTTTGTAGCTGCTCCTTTCAGTTTTTTTCTAACTATTTTTCTCATTTTCTCAAAGTTTTCCTTTTGAAAGTTTAGGATGAGAGCCGTGGATTTGCTTACTGTCCCCCTTCCCAGTCGTTAATTCAAATTTGATCATATTATGATCACTATTGCCAAGCGGCCCTACCACCGTTACCTCTCTCACCAAATCCCATGCTCCACTGAGAATTAGATCTAAAATTACTCCCTCACTTGTCAGTTCCTGAACCAATTGCTCAATAAAACTGTTATTTATTTATTTAACAGCTTTTAATATACCGGTGTTCGTGCAAGCACATCACGCCGATTTACAATAAACTTGAGAAAGGAGGAAATTACAAAAAACAGGGAGTGGGGGATGGAGCAGGAGCGAAAAAAGGGGGGGGGAGAGGGGGGGGAGAGAGGTAAAGGAGGAAAGACAGCAGCTGAGAAAGGTAAAAGGAACGTATCAGTATTTACAAGAGAGGTTGCTTAACGAGGTTAGAACATGGTTGATTAGTTACAGCGGTTAATGAAGGATAAATAGATTATATAATGATATATATGAAAGCTTAATTACAGCAGTTATGGTGGATTATATTGATAACTTATTTAAGCAAACAAATTAAACAATTAAACACATATATCTAAAATATTAGCTTATTTAAGCAGTTACAGCAGGTAATAAAGGTATCTTGATTTAAACATAAAGGTTGTAAGTTTTAACTGGAGTTACAGTGGAGCACGGTAAATAGGTGGCGACGAGGTGAGAGGTGGGCGGGGGTATAGGGAAGGGTGAGGGGAGGGAGAGGGGGGGTATGGGTGGGTTGAGGGGTGAGACTCCTATCACTATAGTTCTTCTCCAACACACAAGGGATTTCTACCCATAAAGATTCGATTGTGCATTTAGTCTCATGCAGGATGTTTATCCTGTTGGATTCCATGCCATCCCGGACATAAAGCCCCACACCGCTTCCCGGATGCTCCTCTCTTTCATTGTGATATAATTAGTACCCCCAATGGTTATCTTTCCACCATTTCTCTGAGATGCCAATTAAGTCTATGTCATCATTCACTGCTATACATTCTAATTCTCCCATCTTACATCTTAGATTTCTGGCATTAGCATACAAACATTTCAAAGTTTGTTTTTTGTTTGTATTTTCATTCTGCTTTTTAATTGATAAGGATAAGTTAGAATTGTTTAGCTCAGGTGAGTTTTTGTTTTCAGCCACTTGGATTACTTTTCTTATTATTGGTACCTCACTATCAGGATGCCCTAATTCTAATGCATCATTAGTATCCTTTGAAGATACCTCCCTCTGAACTATGCGCTGCTGAGCGACTGTCTGCTTTCCCCTTTGTTCTAGTTTGAAAGCTGCTCTGTCTCCTTTTTAAAGGTTAGCGCCAGTCTGGTTCAACCTTGGTTAAGGTGGAGCCCATTCCTTCGGAAGAGACTCCCCCTTCCCCAAAGGGTCCCCAGTTCCTAACAAAACGGAATCCCTCTTCCTTGCACCATCGTCTCATCATGCATTGAGACTCCAGAGCCCTGCCTGCCTCTGGGTACCTGCTCATGGAACAGGGAGCATTTCAGAGAATGCTACCCTGGAGGTTCTGGATTTAAGCTTTCTATCTAAGAGCCTAAATTTGGCTTCCAGAACCTCCCACCCACATTTTCCTATGTCGTTGGTGCCCACATGTACCACGACATCCGGCTCCTCCCCAGCACAGTCTAAAATCCTATCTAGGTGACGCGTGAGGTACGCCACCTTCGCACCAGGTAGGCATGTTACCAGGCGATTCTCACGCCCACCAGCCATCCAGCTATCTACATTCCTAATAATCGAATCACCAACTATGGTGGCTGACCTAACCCTTCCCCTCCTGGGCAGTAGGCCTTGGAGACACATCCTTGGTGCAAAAGGACAATGCACCACCTGGAAGCAGGTCCTTGCTGCAGGATCCTTTCCTGCTGCACCAGGTTGATGCTCTCCGATCATGAGACCTTCTTCCTCCAAGGCAGCGCCAGGGCTGCCAGTCTGAAGTTGGGACTTGGCTACTATGTCCCTGAAGGTCTTATCTATATACCTTTCTGTCTGCAGTTTTACATTTTCAAAACTACTCATCGTTGGAAGGGAAAAAGTACCTGAAGAAAAAGCAGGTGCAAGACTCTAAGTACTTATTCCCTAGACAGTTTTCTAAGGGAAAGTGGATGTACACTTCCTCTTTGAGAATTAGGTGCAAAGCCTGAGAATTAAGATACCCATGAACATTGCAATTATGTGCATTGTGTTGACTATTGTCCCCAAAATACCTCACTGAAGTTAAGACATAGTATTTGGATGGTAGTGTGTGGGTTTAGTTTTTATTGTGGGGATAAGTAACGGAGAGTAATGGATATACCTCTTCATTATGAATTAGCCTAGGAAAAGTCTCTACAGTCTGAAATGCTACTGTATTTATCATCATGTAAAAGAAAATGCATGCATTTATTCTTAGAAGCTCCTGTAATGTAGGACAAATTGAGTTATAAAATTCAAAATGCTGATCACAAAGCATCAGCTGTGCCATGCGGTACTCAAGATAGGGCACCTATTAAAAAGAAAATGCCTAATACACCAAAGCAGAGTTGATGGAACTCTTAATGCAACATTAATGTTGAACTCATCTTCAAGCATTGTGCAAAAGGTAAACTTGCAAATGATTTTACTAATGACAAAGAATGGGATGACAGATGGAAGCTGGCCTTGCTGCAATAGCATTTGACAATGGACACTCATGAATGTGTTCTTATAATACTGAAAAATAGAAATGCTGGTTCATTGGATTTTGTGACGTGTGTAGCATGTCAACTTAAAGTGTTCAGATAGAGAGTAGACTGGTTGTGACTAACCATCCAACAATAATCTAAGCCAGAAGAAACCAAGATCTTTGTAGACAATGTAAGAATAATACTGTTCTGTTACTGAAATACAAAGCATACGTCTAAATAGATGATCCTACTTACAACACAGGAAGAAGGGTTCATATATCCTTACTCCCCACCCAGTGTTTTGTTTAAAAATGTACACAAATTGTATTTGGGGTATATTACCCCAAGCCAAATTTCACTGTATCTTTTGGCAATAAACTGTTTCCAGGCAAAGCCGTTTGTGATGACAGAAGTCAGTTTGTTTCATAATGCCTAAACATCCAAAGCCTGAAGTGTTTCTTTTGAGTAAACAGTTGCTCCTTTACTTTTTGTATTTTGAATAACCAACATAATTTCTATTTAAAGCTATTTGTATTTTCACTTTAAAAAACAAACTATATTTTGAATTAAAGATATTAGAAAACCAACAAAATTTTAATGGAAAGCATATCCTTATGATTCACTAGTGCTGTTAGTATTGTGAGCTAGTTTTCTATCCCAAAAACATATTTGTAGTAAGGTAAAATTTTCACCAAAGTTCACTGTATGCGCCAACCATGACACTTCTCTTCACTTCATTGCTGGAATGGGCTTTGCAAGCAGCTCCCTCAGCTGATACACCATCTGCTGGGGTTTTGTTTTTTTGGTTTTTTTTTTTAAATCAGCTGCCCTAGCGCAAAAGAAACAGTATGCACTTTGAGATGCAGCAACTTATACAGGCAGAGGCTGAAATATATAACCCAGGGTAGCTACAGTTGATCTGAGTTTTAGTAACATTTGCAACATGGTGTTATCTTGGAATTGATCAGGTCTTTTCCAAACTTGCCAGGAATAAGAACTTTCTTAGGCTTGGAAATTTCTACTTCCACTCAGGATGGGTGCTGACCCCAAAAACATTGTTGGCAATGGCAGCACTATCTAGCATATAGAACAGTGACATTGGCCACCTGTTAACTTTCCACATACATGTGCAATACTTGACTAGCTGATAAAGATGATCCATCTTGATTTTGCTGGCATGGTAACATGTGATAATCTAGTTTCCTTTTCTCCCCAGTTACAACCATGGAAAGGAGAAGTACAGCATTGCCTTTCTGTGGTACATATGAAATGACTATATTCATCAGTCAAAATTAAAGACCAATGACTGTGTTTCTCAGTTATTGTAACTATAGTTTGCAAAGACTCTGACACTTCTGTTCTTACGAAAAAAAACTATCCTTCACATTTCTTCCACTGTGGTTACTTGTTTCAATCAGTTTTGCCACTATATGTTAATCCAGTTGAGTTTCCAATGGCATTCCAAACTACCTGCCCAGGTAAATTTCTTGCTTCAGAGAACATGATATTGTAGTATCACCACATTTTCAAACTATATTTACTTGGTTTACTGGACAAATACCATCTGAATGGAGATTGACCTCTGAACCCAAATTCCTCATCCCTGGTGTACAGCACTGTGGAAGCTGCTCAGACATAGTGCATATGTCCTAAAAAGACAGCTAATTTATATAAAGATCTCTCTCAGAACCTTATCATCAAACCTCTATCAAGGCACACTATTTGGAAGTAGGAGCAGCCTGAGGTACAACCCACATTTCCTTGAAGGGTTCATGAGGGGCATGCCATACCGCAGCAAAAGCAGTGGGGCCAATGTATGCCTTCAAGTTTATAATGGCAAAGAGTTTCCATGCTTTGCCACTGGTAGTGTTGCTCTCATTCTATTCCCTGAATACACGTTCTGCCCATTTGTTTCAAAGAGAAATGACAGCAGAAAAGGATCAAATGGTCCATCCAGTCTGCCCAGCAAGCTTCTGGTAATATCTGCCGTGCAGGTTACCCCCATGATTATCAGTTTCACAAACCATAAAAGTCAGGGCCCTTGGTTATTGTCTGAATCCAATTCCCTCTAACTCCTTGCCGTTGAAGCAAAGAGCATTGATGGAGTTGCATTAACATTAGGCTTATTGGTTAAGGGCAGTAACTGCCGCACCAGCAAGTTACCCCCATGTTTATTTGTTTCCCCAGACCATAAAAGTCAGGGCCCTCATTAGAAACATAGAAACGACAGCAGAAGACCAAATGGCCCATCCAGTCTGCCCAGCAAGCTTTCACACTTTTTTTTTCTCATACTAATCTGTTACTCTTGGCTCTTATTAGTAACTTTTTGGTTCTAGTTACCTTCCACCCCTGCCACTGATGTAGAGAGCAGTGCTGGAGCTGCATCTAAGTGAAGTATCTAGCTTAATTGGTTAGGGGTAGTAACTGCCGCAATAAGCAAGCTACTCCCACGCTTATTTGTTTACCCAGACTATGTAATTCAGTCCTTGTTGGTTGTTGCCTGAATATAAATCCTCTTTTCCTCATCCCCCCTGCCGTTGAAGCAGAGAGCTATGCTGGATATGCATTGAAAGTGAAGTATCAGACTTATTTGGTTTGGGGTAGTAACCACCACAACAAGCAAGCTACTCCCCCGCTTTTTTGTGAATGCAAATCCTTTTTTCCACATTTCCTCTTGCCGTTGAAGCATAGAGCAATGTTGGAGTCACATTAACAGTGAGTATGTTTATTGAATAAGGGTATTAATCTCCAGGTAGTAGCTGTCATTCCCGCAAGCCACCCCCCATGCCTCTTCTCTTCATTCACATCCTCTAGACTTTATAGATCCACAGTATTTATCCCACGCCCCTTTGAAATCCTTCACAGTTTTGGTCTTCACCACTTCCTCCGGAAGGGCGTTCCAGGCATCCACCACCCTCTCCGTGAAGAAATACTTCCTGACATTGGTTCTGAGTCTTCCTCCCTGGAGCTTCAAATCGTGACATCTGGTTCTGCTGATTTTTTTCCAACGGAAAAGGTTTCATCATTGTCTTTGGATCATTAAAACCTTTCAAGTATCTGAAAGTCTGTATCATATCACCTCTGCTCCTCCTTTCCTCCAGGGTGTACATATTTAGATTCTTCAATCTCTCCTCATAAGTCATTCAATGAAGAACCTCCACCTTTTTGGTCGCCCTTCTCTTGACCGCCTCCATCCTGTCTCTGTCCATTCGGAGATACGGTCTCCAGAACTGAGCACAGTACTCCAGGTGAGGCCTCACCAAGGACCTGTACAAGGGGATAATCACTTCCCTTTTCTTAATCGATATTCCTTTCTCTATGCAGCCCAGTATTCTTCTGGCTTTTGCTATCGCCTTGTCACATTGTTTCGCCGACTTCAGATCGTTAGACACTATCACCCCAAGGTCTCTCTCCTGCTCCGTGCACATCAGCCCTTCACCCCCATCAAATACAATTCTTTTGGATTTCCACACCCCATATGCATGACTCTGCACTTCTTGGCATTGAATCTCAGCTGCCATATCTTCGACCGCTCTTCCAGCTTCCTTAAATCCTGTCTCATTCTCTCCACTCCTTTCGGCATGTCCACTCTGTTGCAGATAGTGTTATCCGCAAAAAGACAAACCTTACCTTCAATCCCGTCCACAATGTCGCTCACAAAGATATTGAACAGAACTGGTCCCAACACTGATCCTTGCAGCACTCCGCTTAACACCACTCTCTCTTCAAAGTAAGTTCCATTTACCATCACACATTGTCTTCTGTCAGTCAACCAGTTTGCAATCCAGGCCACCACCTCGGCACTCACTCCTAAGCTTCTCATTTTATTCACCAGCCTCTTGTGTGGGACAATTTCAAAAGCTTTGCTAAAATCCAAGAAGATGACATCGAGCGGTCTTCCTTGATCCAATTCCTTAGTCACACAATCAAAAAAGTCGATCAGATTTGTCTGACAGGACCTTCCCTTGGTGAAACCATGTTGCCTCTGGTCCATCAATTCTGCTGCTTGTAGATAGCTCACAATTCTTTCCTTCAGCAGCGACTCCAATACCTTTCAATCCCATTCCCCTTTTTCCCTTCCTTTGAGCACTGATGAAGTTGCATTAACAATTCCATCCTCTAACTCTATGGATCCACAGTGTTTATCCCATGCCCCTTTGAATTCTTTCACTGTTTTTATCTTTACCACCTCCTCCGGAAGAGCAGTCCAGGCATCCACCACCTTCTCTGTGAAGAAATTTCCTGACTTTGGTTCTGAGTCATCCTCCCTGAAGTTTTATTTCATGATCCCTAGTTCTACTGATGTCTTTCCAATGGAAATGGTTTGTTTGTATATTAAAACCTTTTAGGTATCTGAAGATCTGTATCATATCTCCCCTGCACCTCCTCTCTTCCAGAGTATACATATTAAGATCCTTCAGCCTCTCTTCATAGGTCTTCCGATACTGGCCCCACACCATTTTTGTGTCTCTTCTCTGGACCAGCTCCATCTTGTCTTTATCCCCTTCAGATACGGCCTCCAGAACTGAACCTAGTATTCCAAATGAGGCCTCACAAGGACCTGTACAAGGGCATTACACCTTTTTCTTACTACTTATTCCTCTCTCTATTTAGCAGAGCATTCTTCTGGCTTTAGCTATTACCTTGTCACACTGTTTCGCTATCTTCAGCTCTCCAGACACTATTATATGAAAATTGGTTCTCACCTGCTAATTTTCGTTTCTGTAATACCACAGATCAGTCCAGAGACTGATTCCTGCACCCAGTTGCCCCGAGTCCCTACCGGGTCAGCGACCCCCGCGAAAGGACTGCTGGCGCCCTAAAGCCGATTTAGAAGCGGTCGGTGCGGTGTATCTGCTAGTCCTGTATCGATGGGTGTCCCGGAAACGAGCGAGGGGGAAAGGCCTTCTTGGACGATCTCCTGTCTTCTTGCAACAGATTGCCCTTGGATTCCGCCAGCAGTTGTACCAGCTGATCCAGATCATCTCCAAACAGAAGCTTGCCCTTAAAAGGCAGGTTGCACAGCTGGGATTTAAAGGACAAATCCGCCACCCAATTCCTCAACCAGAGGAGATGCCACGCCAACACCATGGAGACCATACCTCTCGCAGAGGTCCTCACCAGATCATACAGAGATTCTGCCACATAGGCGACACCCGCTTCCAACTGGGCGGACTGTAACTTCCTCTCTGCCGCTTGTTCCGGTACTGGCAAATGCCTCCTCAACCCAACACAGACATGCTCTCTGCATCAGGCTGGCGCAGATTGCCGCTCGAAGACTCAGAGCTGCGACCTCAAATGCCCACTTCAACTGTATTTCCAGCTTCCGGTCTGCATGTATTTCAGGGCGGCCACCCCAGCAACCGGGATAGTGGTCTTCTTAGTGACCGCCGAGACAGCAACATCCACCTCCGGGATCTTCAACAGGTCTAACACATCCGTCAATAGGGGATATAGTTTAGCCATCGCTCTGCCCACTTTCAGACCGGCATCAGGAGCCGTCCACTCCCGGGTCACCAGTTTGCGTACTTTCTTCAGTAGAGGAAAAGAAGTAGTGGGACCCCTAATGCCATCGAGGATGGGATTAACCCCCTCATTGTCAGACTCCTCCTGAGACACCTTAAGGCCCAGGACCTCCAGGACCTGAGGAATAAGGGGACGCAGTTCCTCCCTTTTAAATAAGCGGACTACACTGGGATAGTCACTCTCCGCAGGCGGTGTATCGGGGTCATCTGTATCATCCGTATCCACATCCGCCTGATCTGGGTACGTCCCTGCTCCCGCAGGCGGAGCCGATCCTGATCCCGGCAGTGAGCCTTGAGGGCCCTGAGCGCCCTCCTCTCTCGGTCGCACCTGATCCATTGGGCGCTGCCCAGGATCTGTGGCCCTATTTAATTTCTCAGGAGGATGACCTACGTCTCCCGGGATTCCGGGTCTCTTCACCGCCGAGCGTTTGAGCCAAGAAGGCTTCGTGCATGAGGATGACAAATTCTGGGGAAAATCCCTCCCCTTCCGGGGAAATCACTGGAGATGCAGCGCCTGCCCCCCCCCGTGGGGTCCTCCCTTACAGGAGGACCCCACGGGGGGGGGGCAGGGGGGATACTCTTCCCGCGATTCTAGGTCCGGGGCACCTGGGCCATCCCCGGGGGGGGGGGGGGGCTTCCGGTCCCGACAATTCTACCTCCTGAGCACAATCGGGGCATAAAAAGGCCGCATCAAGTGTCTGACCGCATGTGCCACACATGCGGCAGGCCAGCGATTTTGAGCACAGCCCCATCTATGAAAGCGCACCACCTTGTGGATCTAAGAGGGAGAAGGCCGCGATTTCCGCACCACCGCTCGCAGCTGCGATGTGGGAAAAATTCAGTGAGGAAGGCGAAAACAAACCAGTCCTAAAAATAGATTTTAAAAACCCGTGCGCCGCTGGGCTGCGGCAAACACAGCCTGTCCCCGCTGAAAACGACGCCGCAAAGTAGCAAAAACAGCTGGTCTAAAAAGGAAACTCACCCCTTTCCCTTCCACGGCAGCCCGGAGCTGAGGGGTCCAGAAGCTGACAGCCTCCCCACATGGTCTCCGAGGGCCCGATCCCACTGCATCGACTCCTTACCTCAAAGCCGACTGCATCTGGCCAGACGCGCAAGCCAAGAAACTTTGCTTTTTTTTTTTTTTTTAATAAATTTTACTGAGGCAAAACAGGGGATGCTCTAGCAGGGATCAAGGGAGCAGCTGTAGCAGTGTCAGTGGCGAGTAACCAGGAGCCCCTGGCCTTCACACACCGACCCAGAGTGGGCGAGACCCTGACAGGGATATCCAATCCCCCGGATGCCCAGCTTCCACGGAGGGATGGCCCACGAAGGTGCCTAAGACCTCAGGAAGCGACCACAAGTAAAAGAAAACAAAATCTAACTACTGAAAAAAATCAAATTAAAAACTGCAGGAGTGCATCTCTTCCATCTGCTGGAGTCAGAGAAATACTGAAGATCTGCAGGTGGCACTTTTGTATATATATAGCAGTGCCCAAAGCTTTGTTCTCTGACTCCATCTGCTGGTAGGGATACACAACCCACTTCTCTGGACTGATCTGGGTATGTTCAGGAACCCAAGATCTCTCTCCTGGTCCGTGCACATCAGTCTTACATCCCCCATCACATGTGGCTCTTTTGGATTACCAAATCCCAGATGCATGACTCTGCACTTCCTGACACTGAATCCCAGCTGCCAAATCTTAGACCACTCTTCCAGCTTTCTTAAATCACTTTTCATTCTCTCTACTCCTTCAGGCATGTCCACTCTATTGTAGATCTTAGTATCATCCGCAAATAGGCAAGTTTTACCTTCTATCCCTTCCACAATGTCACTCACAAAGATATTGAATAGAATTGGTCCAAACACGATCCCTGTGCCACTCAGTTAAAATGGTTCTCTCTTCAGAGTAGGTTTCATTTACCATTACACTCTGTCTCCTATCGGTCAACCAGTTTGTAATCCATGCCATCACCTTGGCACTCACTCCCAAAACGTCTCACTTTATTCACAAGCCTCCTATGCGGGACTTTATCAAAAGCTTTGCTGAAATGCAAGTATGTCACATCTAGCGCTCTTCCTTGAGCCAATTCTCTAGTTACCCAATAAAAAAAACCCCTCTGATCTGTCTGACAGGATCTTCCTCTGATGAATCCAAGCTGCCTCAGTCCAGCAACCCACTGGATTGTAGGTAGTTCACTATCATTTCTTTCAGCAGAGTCTCCATTAATTTTCCAACCAACAAGGTAGGGCTAACCAGCCTAGTTTCCGGCCTCTCTGCTACCACTCTTGTGAAGTGGGACCACCGCTCTTCTCCAATTCTGTGGCACCATTCTCGCTTCCAGGGATCTATTAACAGATCTTTCAGCAGACCCACTAGCATATCTCTGAGCTCTCTCAGTATCTTGGGATGTATCTCATACGGCCCCCATGGCCTTGTCCACTTTCAGTTTGCCTAGCTCCTCCCATACATTCTCTTCTGTAAATGGAGTTTCATCTACTCCAACCCCATCTGTGGTCTTGTTAATCAGCAACGGGCCTTCTCTAGGATCTTCTTTAGAGAATACCGAACTGAAGTTATTGTTTAAAATTTCTGCCATTTCTTTGTTACTCTCCACACATTGCTCCTTGCCACCTTTCAGTTTCATTATACCACTTCTGATCTCCATTCTTTCACGGATATATCTGAAAAATGTTTTGTCTCCTCACTTTACCTCTTTGGCCATCCTTTCTTCCACTTGAGCTTTTGCTTTTTTTTAATTCTTTATCTCCCTCAGTTTTAAAAGATATTCTTCTCTGTGTTCCTTTTTTGGGATACTTTATACTTCTTGAATGCTGTTTTTGCCTTTATTTTTTCAGCCACTTCCTTAGAGAACCAGATCTGTTTCTTTTTCCTCTTACTCTTGTTTACTTTTCTAACATATAGAGTTTTTGCCTTTGTAATAGCTCCTTTTAACCTGGCTCACTGTTCCACCTCACCCAGTCTTCCAGTTCTTCTTCCAGAGACATTCCCATTTCGATAGTCTATTTTTGAAATTCAAAACTTGGGTCTTTGTATCTTATTTGCAAAATCGAACCATACCATCTGATGACCACTGGTGTTCAGGTGAGCTCCTACCTGAACATTAGAGACATTATCACCATTAGTAAGCTCATTTGTTTGAGCAGAGCCCCCTGAAGGGCATCCACTATCTCTTTACTTCTCGTAGATTTCACAGAAGGGATACTCCAAACCACATCCGGCAGATTAAAATCTCCAACAAGCAACACTTTCCCCTTCTTTCCCACCTTTTGGAAGTATTCTGTGTGTTCTCTGTCCAATTCTTCTGTTTGAGTCAGTGACCTGTAGATCACACCAGTAAAAATGGAAGTACCTTTTTTTTTTTTTTTTTTTTTTTTTTTAAAGGACAGTCCACAATGCTTCTTCTCTATCTCATGTCCCTTGTACAATTGCTTGGATATTGTTTTTGACATAAAGAGCTACTCCTCCCCCTTTTCTGTCCTCTCTTTGCAAGTTACAGCTGGGGATGTCTCCGTATCTCGATCATAAGAATCAGTGAACCATGTTTCTGTAAAGCAACAATGTCCACATCCACCTCTACCATTAGGGCCTGCGGGTCTGGGATTATGTTACCCAGACTACGAGCATTTGTAGTCATAGCTTTCCAGGTGCTCTTCCTAGTCAACTTTTCTGCATTTTTTTTTAACTGATTGATTTTATTACTTTCTCTTCTCTCTTCCTGTTATGCTTGGGGGTGACATGCCAAGTTCCCTTGCACCTCCTGCCACCCCCGTTCCTTAGTTTAAATGCCTGATAACGTATGCTTTTTCACTTAACATACTCTTTTCTGCCATTGACAAATGTAGGCCATCATTACCATATAATCTTTTATTGCTCCATACATGGTCCCAGCCTCCAATGTATCCAAATCCACATTCTTTACACCAGGTTTTGAGCCAGGCATTGAAATTTTTATATGGCATGACCTTTCCCTTTCCATGAACAGGTAATACTTCTGAAAAGGCAATAATCTTTGCCATGTGATAGCAGAATTCTTACTTACTTCTATAATTGTGTTGACCACCTGATTTGATTTCTATTAGCTGAGGATCCTGAAGGCATTTAACTATTGTGTCCCAATCATGTGTTCCCAAGTTGATTCCTTTGATGATTGAATCTCCGAGCAGAAGCAGCTTACTTTTAGGACATTTAATCATGTTGAAGGGTTTCTGGGTACATTGGATGGCTACTTCCCTTTCACTGACATGTAAGGATACCATCAGGGAGATGTCTGTCATAGGTCTTGTTCTACCAGAGCTCACTGTAATCCAATTATTTCTGAGATTCTGAGTCCTGGAAGTCAAGCTTCTCTGTGGGAGTGGGATGGATACTCAGGATGCTTCAAAGTAGGGGAAACTGGGTGTCTCAGTCATAGGTCTTGTTCTACCAGAGCCAACTGTAAACCATTTATACCTGCATTTCTGAATCCTCTGTGAGAGTTGAGAGAGATATACAGGATGCTGCAGAGAAGGGGAGGTTATTTGAATCTTGCATAATATCTCCTTCAGATGCATTAGCTCCTTAATTCATGGCAGAGAGCAAAATTAGATAACCCATGAGATCAAAAACATTTTCTGCAATAAGCAGTTTATAAGTTTTCATCACTATCTTTATTTGCATACTTCTTTGACCCTGGTTGTTCATAGATAATGTCTCTGGCTACTCTAGGGAGAGTTTGTTGTGGATTTTTGTAGCAGGGCCTTCCATTCTTATGATATCGGTATCACCACTTTCTCCAGGTTTAGCTTTGAGAGGATCAGCTGAAGGTTCTGTTGCTGCTCCCTACCTTGAAAGACCTTGGTCATGAGACTTGCCTCTTCCACCTTGCTGTAAGCATTTCCAAAGATTGCTCCTCATCTGTGGATATATTTGAAGAATACTCTAAAGGAATATAATCTTCTGGTTCCAAGTAGCTTTCCTTGTATAGTGAACACTCTTCATTATAAGTGTGTGGCATCATCATGCTCTGTCACTAAAGAATAACATTTAAAGAACTTCATCTGAAGTTCAGTGTGTAGTCTTGCTTGCTCCAACAGCCTGCAAAACAAATAAAATACAGCCTAGAGTACTAAGTAATACACAAACAGGATGTTTGGGAGAAGGTTATTTTCTTCCCTTCTCCTGAAGGATTGTCAGTAGGCTGCTAGTTTCCCCATCCCTGGCCAGCTCCAGCAACCAACCTGGGCACTATTAAAGCATCCCACCCAGCAAAGAGGCCTACATACAGGCAAAACATTTGAAAATTAGAATACTTACTGTTGATGAAACAGTCATGGTTTTCTTCTGTAAAATCTCTTTGCATTTCCAAGTGCAAAATATGATCTTTGTCATGTGATTGCAAACTAAAGGCAAATCTGGCTTGGATTTCCCAACCAAAACAAATATTTAAATAGCTGTTAACTGTGGAATTTTATCAAGTTCTCTCTTTATAGAAAGGAGGAGTGGTTGTATCTCTCCAGAACAGTTCATGTTTTTTTGAATCAGGTTTTGTTTTGTTTTTTTGCTAAAACTGATGGGACTTTTTTTACCCCAATGTGTCACACTGGCTGGGGCAAAAACACCCCAATGGCAAAATTAATAGATTTCTGGTTTTATTTTAAATCACGTGCTTTTTATTTACAGGAAACCTATAAACAGTTAAGTGTCTCCATTTTGGGGACATTTACCAATGTACAGGTGACAATTCCATAAAAGGAAGAAGTTGGAGAGCCACTTATTTGTGTGTACTCTGTGAGAAGTGCACCTGGGATAGGATTTTGCCCCCAATGTTTGCTTGAAGGTTAAAAAAAAAGAGGATGGACTGCTATGGAATACTGTGCTCAACTCTGGGGGTGGGGCTATAATTACACGATGTTGGGTTCCATATTAGGTGCTACAACCCAAGAAAGAGATCTAGGTGTCATAGGTGTCATAGGTGTCATAGGTGTCATAGTGGATAACACATTGAAATCGTCGGTTCAGTGTGCTGCGGCAGTCAAAAAAGCAAACAGAATGTTGGGAATTATTAGAAAAGGAATGATGAATAAAACGGAAAATGTCATAATGCCTCTGTATCGCTCCATGGTGAGACCGCACCTTGAATACTGTGTACAATTCTGGTCGCCACATCTCAAAAAAGATATAATTGCGATGGAGAAGGTACAGAGAAGGGCTACCAAAATGATAAGGGGAATGGAACAACTCCCCTATGAGGAAAGACTAAAGAGATTAGGACTTTTCAGCTTGGAGAAGAGACGACTGAGGGGGGATATGATAGAGGTGTTTAAAATCATGAGAGGTCTAGAACGGGTAGATGTGAATCGGTTATTTACTCTTTCAGATAGTAGAAGGACTAGGGGACACTCCATGAAGTTAGCATGGGGCACATTTAAAACTAATCGGAGAAAGTTCTTTTTTACTCAACGCACAATTAAACTCTGGAATTTGTTGCCAGAGAATGTGGTTCGTGCAGGTAGTATAGCTGTGTTTAAAAAAGGATTGGATAAGTTCTTGGAGGAGAAGTCCATTACCTGCTATTAGGTTCACTTAGAGAATAGCCACTGCCATTAGCAATGGTTACATGGAATAGACTTAGTTTTTGGGTACTTGCCAGGTTCTTATGGCCTGGATTGGCCACTGTTGGAAACAGGATGCTGGGCTTGATGGACCCTTGGTCTGACCCAGTATGGCATTTTCTTATGTTCTTATGTTCTTATGTATCACAAACTCTACACAGAGAAGTTTGACGAACTCAACATACACTCTCTAGAAGAGAAAGGGGATTATTCTATAAATATTCAAATATCTAGTATCTCTTACAAGCTGTAAATTGGCCCTTCTCCCCATTCTTTGTACTGACTACGAGTTATAGTTATCTGTTGATTTGTTGATTTGTTTTTAGCTGTTTATCGGTTTTCAGGACCATTCCATAACTTAACCAGAATAGTCTCCCTTATCCCAGTTTGTATTCCTTGCTCCATGTACCACCTGCATGCAAAGCTCTTTTGCTTTATTTCAATGTTTCATTGTAAACCGATGTGATTTGTATGTCATACAGGAACACGGTATATAAAAATGAAAAATAAAAATAAATAAATAAACAGTAAGCTTCAATAAAGTAATCTGTAGCTTTTCCATAAAGAGAGAGACTCAAAAATAAAGGAGTCATGATATGAAGCTGGAAAGAGAAACAGAGGAAATATTATATCACTGAGAGGGTAGTTCAGATCTGGAACAGCCTGACAAATAGAGGTGGTAGAAATTAACACACCAAGAATTTAAAAAATGCTTGATACACATACCAGAGATCAAAGTAGGTAGAAAATGGAGTTTCGATAGGCAGGGATAAATGGCCATGCCAAGATATCAATACCTATAGTGGACTTCTAAGGTGCACAAAGGAAGCATATTCAGCAGAAAAAAAAAGTGCTAGTAACTTTATACAACTCATTAGTGGGACCTCATCTGAAGTACTTTGTCCAATTTCACAAATTAACTCCAAAAAAAGAAAAATGGTAAAGGTTAACTACCATAAACTTTATGAAGTGAGACTAAAGGACCTAAATACATATATACTGGATGACAGAAAGCTTATATGATACAAACACTGAAATACAAAGGTATAAATACAAAAGCAGCAAACGTTTCAGAACAAAGAAAATTTTGGACTTGGAAGCAACAAAGCATTTCTTCACAAAGAGAACAGAGAATTTAGGAAAGTGAGGAACAAGGACAAATGATCCTTAGTTACAGGAAAACCAGGTTAAAGTCAGACATCCAGAAGAGTATAGTACTTATGCAGGAAGGAAATAATATGCAGATTAGATAGAACTTGCACTCTATCATTATATTCGGTTTCTGTGTCATTATTTCATCATATTATTGCATAGTTTCAAATATACCTTCAGTTTCTAAAAAAAATGATAAAATGGATATTAAATTCAACCCAATTAAAACAGTATCTGAATTGATATGCTGGTAAAACGTTTTCAATACGTACATATTCTCAGTTTCCCTATTGCCTTTAGATTTAATTTTAAGATACTGGTTTTAGTTTTTAAAGCTCTTAGGTCTAGAATATTTAGTGGATCTCATTACAATTTTCCACAATGCTCACTTTGTTCTACCAAAAATTGATGGCAGTTCCTTCCTTTTATACTTATTTACAGAAACCTGGCAGTTACATTTTCTCTGTGGCTGGTCGTTATCCTGTGGAACTCCCTTCTACTGACAATCGGAGCGGAATCTAATTTTCTGATATTTAGGGAGAACATGAAACCATTACTCTTCTCCCATATTTAGACTGCATTATACTAAAACTTATTAGATTAAGGTTTACTGTATGATGTACTATTAGAGGATATAACTTTGTTCTAATTTTGATAACTTTTAGAATTTGTTTTGTAATAATTTGTATATCTTACATAAGAACATAAGATATGCCATTCTGGGTCAGACCAAGGGTCCATCAAGCCCAATATTCTGCCTCCAACAGTGGCCAATCCAAGTCACAAGTACCTGGCAAGTACCCAAACCTTAAATAGAACCCATGCTACTAATGCCAGCAATAAGCAGTGGCTATTCCCTATTGATTAATAGCAGGTAATGGACTTCTCCTCCAGGAACTTATCCAAACCTTTTTTAAACCCAGCTACACTAACTGCACTAATCACATCCCCTGGCAACAAATTCCAGAACTTAATTGTGTTGAGTGAAAAAGAATTTATCTGATTTATTTTAAATGTGCTACTTGCTAACTTCATGGAGTGCCCCCTAGTCCTTGGATTATCCGAAAGAGTAAATAACCAATTCGCATTTACCAATTCAAGTCCTTTCATGATTTTGTTAGACCTCTATCATATCTCCCCCAGCTATCTCTTTTCCAAGCTGAACAGCCTTAACCTCTTTAGCCTTTCCTCATAGGGGAGCTGTTCCATGCCCCTTATTTTAGTCGCCATTCTCTGTACTTTCTCCATCGCAAATATATCTTTTTTGAGATGCGGTGACCAGAACTGTACACAGCATTCAAGGTGTGGTCTAACCACTGAACAATACAGAGACATTAGGGACATCTTCTATTTCATTTGCCATTCCTTCCTAATAATTCCTAACACTGTTTGCTTTTTTGACTGCCGCAGCACACTGAGACAATGATTTCAATGTAATATCAACTATGATGCCCAGATCATTTTCCTGGGTAGTAACTCCTAAAATGGAACTTAACGTTGTGTAGCTACAGCACGGTTTATTTTTCCCTGTATGCATCACCTTGTACTTGTCCACATTATATTTCATCTGCCATATGGATGCCCAATCTTCCAGTCTCCAAGGTCCTCCTGCAATTTATCACAATCCGCTTGTGATGTAAATACACTGAATAATTTTGTGCCAACTGCAAATTTGATCAACTCACTCACTGTACCTCTTTCCAGATCATTTATAAATATATTTAAAAGCACCAGTCCAAGTACAGATCCCTGAGGCATGCCACAATTTTCCTTTTTCTACTTGGAAATCAGACCATTTGATCCTACTCTAGTTCCCATCTTTTAACCAATCTGCAACCCACAAAAGGTCATCTCCTCCTATCCCATGACTTTTGCATTGTTTAGTTAATGAACTGTATGTTCTACCTGTAATCTGCTTAGAACACTTTCTCAATTTAATGGAACAGAAAATCTTGAAGATAAATCCTATAGAATAGTTATTTGAAAGCGATACTTTGACAGTAACGTCATTTTTGCTTGTTTTTCTTTTATCACTATGTTTTCTATATATTTTTGTTGGTCTCCAACTGAGTCACTTGAGTCAAGGTGTTAGGTACAATATTTGTCTTTCCATAGTTACAGCTATGATTTTCTTAATTCTTGTTTTGTGCCAGAGAGTATCATTCTGAAGTCTATAGGATTTCACAGTTATGGACAACATATTAAGGTAGGCTTGGACATTCTTTTTGGTAAATCAAAAAGTTAACGGGTAAAACCAAATAGTTTTGTTCTCCAGTTGTATCTTGTGTCTCCACATATAGTATAGAATAGCCACTTGGAACTAAAGCTTCTATAAACACAGCCATTCACATTTTTTTCCCACTGTATTTTCAAGTTTGCTGTTCTCAGAATCAGCTTGATTCTTTTAGATAGGTTATGCTAATTGTGACTTTCTGTAAAGTGGACTGAATGCTAGGAGTATGTGTGCTATTTAGTCAAGCTTTTAATCATAGGGGTTTTTTTTAATAAATATTAATAGCAGAAGGGGAGAGAAACAAGATGGTTGCCAGAGGACGCTGCTCAAGTTGCTCTGACTCCTAAACCTCCTCTTTTTGAGAATAAAGCATTTGAAATTAAATATGCCACATAAAAGGAAGGGGAGAATTTGAATTTTCCCTCCTGACTCAGATATTCCCTCAGGACAAAGGCTGATACCTGAGTTTGCGACTCAAACTCCCAAAACGAGGGTGTCTAGTCCCACTGGCAAGTTGGGGAGAGGAGCCCCGTTCTCACCCAGGGAGTTATCTAAGTCCACCATATCCTAGGGCACCGCTGCGAGCTTCTCCCTTGCATGGCGTCGACAAAGCTGAGTCGCCGGTGGATGACATCTCCGGGCAGACTCAGTCAGGAGGTTCTGCCGGCGTCAGTTCAGATGGGGAGGCGGCCCCTTCTCAGGCTGTAGCTCCAGAGGGGAGAGGATTGAGCAGAGGAGCCAGTTCCTCGAGACTACCGGAGGAGAACAGAAATGTTACTGAATTGGGGGCTTGCCATTTTCGACCCCAGGAGATTATAAAACCAGCGGTAGTCACCCTGGAATCCCTCTGGGATTTAATTGTAGGCATTGCACTCACTTCCAATGAACAGACCCGACGCTTAGAGGCTGTAACACAAAGGATTGATGTAATCGAACATGACCACCGACAGATAATTCAAGAACAGGCTAATTCCATACAAAAGATAACTAATGATATTAAAAATCTACAGGATATGAATGCTACTTCTACGCGTGAACGGATTTCCTCATTAAGAAGACTGGAGTCAGTTGAGAATTACCTGAGGCATCTTAATTTGAGACCTCTTAACTTTCCCAAAGTAATGGGTGAGCTACCCTTAATAACTTTTAAGAGATATGTGCAAGAGACACTTAAAATATCAGTGGCAGATGTTCCTGCTGTGAAGAAAATACTCTTTTTACCGCAGAGAAATAGCTCTATTTCAACATTTCCTAATAATGAAAGGGTAGAGAGTTCAAATCTGATTACCTAGAAAATTCTAGTTTAAAGGTTACTGAAAGAGCTGTTCTCTGTCACCTTTTTCTCTGAGCATAAGTATAATTATGAAAAGTTACTTTAAAAATGTAAATGTTTTGTATCGGAGGTCTAGTTCGTATATATCCAAACCTTTCGAAAACTACGCAGCAGCGTAGAAAGAATTTACTATTAATACGTCTGAAACATTAGCGTTAGGGGCTAGTTTTTTTTTACTATGCTAGAGCTGTAGGTGTATAATTAAATTATCTGGGAACACTTTTTTCAGTCCTGAGCAGTTACAGGCCTTTTTGGATGGGTGGGTGTAATAATCTTCAATTATAGAAAGGAAGGATCTATAAAAAATTGGGTGTATCTCGCAGCCTCTCTTATTATTGACTTCTGAATTGTTCTCAGATTTTCCTTCTCTCTGTTTCCTATGAATGCAAGAGATATATTGTTAATCTTATTGTTTAATGATCATATCGTATTCGAGATTTCTTAATGCCATTCTCTTAGATTTCAATGCAAAGTTGTTCTTTGTAAATTTAATTAAAGCTTGATAAATAAATATATATTAATAGCAACTCTGAAATGTATACAGTATGTGTACCCCTACCTGTTTTTTTTTTCCAGAAAGTTTATACTCATCTTGACTCTCTATAAGGTATACTGAAAGTTAAGAGTTTGTAGGACTCCAGTTTTTCAGACTTTTACGTTATTGTTCTAGTGTCTAATCTCTGATTTGACTATGTATCATTAGGATGGTACAAAGGATTTTTGTTACTTTTCAATTTTTTTTTTTTACATCACAATTTAAAAAAAATCTTTTCAATTTGGGTTTATTACTGTAATTTATAATTATTTGAAGCTAGATCAGTTTATATTTTTGTTTATAAACATGCCTTTAGGCCCTTGTATTTATTCAAAGGATCTCAGTTTGATTTTATTGTTCCTATGCATAGGGTTGTATTTATTGGATTTTTTTTTTTTTTAGTATGTTTGCTGTAACATTGGTTTCTGTGCTGTATCTTGTGTCCATTTGTAATGAGGCAAAAAATAAATTCTCAGAAAACCACATATGTAACTTTATCTATTGGTAGGAGGATGTCCTTTGTGCTCACAACTTCATTCTCTATAAAGCTATCTGGGTCATAATCTCACTGTCTGGTACTGGGATTTTTAATGTTTATAGTGTTTCCAGTATATTAGATATGGTACCAAGAAACAAGGGGCAAGAATTTGTAATCTGCTTTCCTTGTGCTTGCAGTGAACCACTTTGTAGTCTGCATTATGTGCTATTACTCATTTTCTCCTATTGAAGTTTCACTTTAGCTTTAAGGGGGAAGTATCATTTTTTTCTTCAAGATTTAAATAGCATGTTACTGACTTACCTCAAATCTGCCCTTTTTGACTTTTTATATTGCTGATTTGTTAGTATCTGGCTAGCAAACATACTTTTGAAGTCACCATCTTAGTTTCCTTGATGTGAGGTTATAGTGCTGTGGGGCGCACATACACACACCCGCATTTGGCTTCACCAGGGAAGCTTCTTGTACAAAACTTGGACCAGAGTTATAGGCAAGCAGCAGGTGCCAGCCAGGGCCAAAAGTATTTTTGAGGCAGGCACTAGGGGATGATTCAGGGGAAAGGTTAGGTGGCAATTAAGGAAGGCTCCAATTGTTACATCCATTTCATGACAGTGAGATCTAAAAATGTGATAGCAGCAGCTAAAGGTTTAATAGGGATCTGAGGAGAAATGGCAACAAGATAAACTGGGAAGGGGATGGCTGGAAGTTCAGTAGCAGCTTAGGAGGTTGAAGGGAACAAAGACCTGAACAGCAGTAGCTTAAAGTGAGTGAAGGGAAGGAGCTTGGTGGCAAGAAAAGCAGTTGCTGGAGCTGCAGGAGGATGGATAAGCAATAACTGCACAAGTGACTGCAGGTGGGTGGTACAATGTTGCCACAAATAATCTGTTTTGGGGAAAATGTGTATGAGAAGGAGGAAATACTTCCTGTGAGACTATTGCATTTAGACCAGCTAATATTGCTTTTAAAGGACTAAACTGAATACTGAAACAAAAGCAGCTGAGTGTAATCTGATACCGCAATGAGCCTATCAACTGTTGCTGAATTGTTGCAGAGGCTAAGGGACAGAAACAGGCTAAGGTAAAGCATATGGTGATTTTAAGTTGATGCTATGGAGATAGAGTCCTTGTTAAAGCTTTTCGGGACTGTATTTGCTGTTTTGTGAGTGTTTAATATTTTTTTCTCGTTTTAACAGACTTCTGAATGGTGTTTTCCTAGAGGAGTCAAAATCAACAAGTCTGACAATATAATAGAAAGAATGCAGGGTATTAAAAATAGGTGCTGCCCTAGCACTGGCAATGCTTTCCAATGAACACAGTCAGATCTCGGAAGAAATCGCCCTCTGATAGTATTGAGGGGTGCACTCTGCCATACATCCTGACACTGGCAAAGAAGAAGATGTTTGTAACCATGCTGATCATCAGGCTTAGAAACAAAAAAACAAAGCAATTTTAAAAATAAACTGCTCAGCAAAACAAACACTGCCATTTGCAAGTTCTACTATGGTTAGGAGCATAATATTTAAAATCTGAACTGACTTTCCCTTAACTACTATGTCATATTTTAGTCTGCATGTGACAGGTAGATTTTTTTTTCACAGTACATGAGGTATCACTATTTTCTTTCTTTGCTGCTATACATTTCAGTTTCCCTTGTTTTGCAAACACTGTTGCTTCTTTTTCCACATGTTGATAGGTTATCATACATTACTTTCATTTTTTTTAGAAAAGCTTATCCAAGTATGATTATGGATGTTATGCTGGACCATTTTAATTCATAATGTAACACCTAAAATGGTGGATCCACTGCTGTTCTTTCAGTTGGGATTTCCACCTGACGCTTTGTTCATACTCTGTACATGTATGTGGTTTCTCATATATGTGGATCCTCTCATGTCTTTTCAGTTTTGATTTCACACTAAAGCTCTTACAACATTCAGCACATGTAAAGGGCTTCTCACCTGTGTGCATTCTCTGATGTTTAATAAGATCGCCACTCTGAATGAAGCCTTTCCCACACTGTGTACATTGATAAGGCCTTTTTCCTGTGTGAAGTCTTTGATGTACCTTCAGTGCTGATGTTTGCCTGAAGCTTTTCTCACATTCAGTGCATTTGTAAGGTCTTTCTCCAGTGTGTATTCTCTGATGCTGGACAAGATGTGCACGTCGGCCAAATCTTTTCTCACATGAAGTACAATTATATGGTCTTTCTTGTATATGATTTTTGTGATTGGTTGGAAGATAATCAAAGTTTTTCTCACTTTCTTCTTTGTGAAGCTCCTTATGTTTCAGACAGGCTGATATATCACTGAACGTCTTTTCAAATTCAGTATCTTTATGAAGTTTCTTCCCACTATGGATTTTTAGGTGCATCTGAAGTGCCCAGCTGTCAGTGAAGCTTTTCCCACATTCAGGACACTGGTATGACCCCTTTCTTTTGTGGTTATTCTGTTGCGGAATAAACTTTAATGTAACAGCAGAATTTCTTTCAGATGTAGCCCAGATGTATGGTCCCTCTTCTGCAGGAGATCTCTGCGTCACACTGGGACTTAACACCCCAAATACTCTTTCACATCCATAGGTTTCATCTGATGTATGTGCTGGGGATCTCTGATCATGTTCAAACTTGTATAACCTGTTACAGTTGTCCCTCTTTTCAGCCTGTTGACAGCTGATCTCTGTGATTTCTTCTGATGGTGTTTTATGTAGTTCCAGCATCTCATTACACTCTTCAGGACATAGCTCCTCCTCAGTTGTGTTTTCTGATGAATAAAACAAGATTCCTGTTAATATGCTACTGACAAGGAGAAATAAGAACTGAAATGCTAGAGTGTCAAATCTACTAGTAGTTGCATTAGTTAACAAAAGGATCTGTATATTTGCAGAGTTTTAATGTTTTATATCAAAATATTTTTTTTAAGTAGCAACTCCATTTTCCTTTTTTCCTGCAGTTTTACAGCTGTATTATAAGGCAAATACAGACAGGGCTAATAGTTGATTGGAATTACTCAGCTGTGGCAATTGCCTCAGAATTTCCTTCAGCCAACTCACTACCCCACCCAGGTTGCTGATTCCCTTGAAAGCTGTTTGCATCCCTTCCTCCCTGCCTGGTTGATGCCTACCTACCTTTCTATAGTAATCACCTCTCCTCCTACCCCCCACCAACTACTGTGTGATTGTTCATTGTGGGCCTCAGTGTCACTGGGCAGTATGTAGCTGCAGTAGTAGAGGCAGATGACTATGGAGGAAGGGGACATGGGAACAGAAAAAACAGCAGGCAAAGATAGGAAAGAATGTGCCAGTAGATGGAAGTAACCGTATCAGCAGTGGGCATAGGATTAGCATTAATAAGGAGGAAAGAGAGAGGTAAGTGACCAACAGAAAAAAAAAAAGACTATAGTGAACAGAAGACGGAATAACAATGGAAGAGATGATGAGAATGAGGAAGAGAAAAGCTGAAAATCAGGAAAAGCTGGAGGGGAGGGAAAGTATAGACTGGGCAGCACAGACAAGAGGAAAGAGAAACTTTTAAAAAGGAGAGATACACTTAGTAAATGTGTGATAAAAGGACAGAATAAGTGGGAGACAAAGGAATGAAACTTCATGACCAATTACAGTAGCCAAAAACCCCCCAAAAAAACAAATAAATACACTCACTGGACTTGCTTATCCAGAGAGTATGGTATTAATGTAAGGTAGGAGGAAGAAATTCAGAAGTTTTTGACACATACAGTAACATCAAAAATTTCCATATTTATGCCAAAAGGGCCTTTCCTGGAGGTTGGTGCTACCAATAAAGTGGGTCTCTTCTTCTTTCCTTCTGCTTACTTTGTTGGCAACCCCTAACGACTAGAATGAAGCATCAGCACACACATATGATAATACCAACAATCACTGTGTGGGAGTGAATGTCCTACTCCCAACCAACTCACCCACACTTCTGCAAATTTTAGGGTAAATAAAAATAAAAAAAAACAAAAAAAAACTCAACCACCCATTTTTTTCTTATGCTATTTAGTACAGCTCAGTGCTGCCACTACAACATGAGCAGGCCACATGAGGCCATTATTCCTATCTTCTCCTGTAGCCTATTGGTTATTAGTAGTTAAACATTGTTTTTAAAAAATGTAATCAGGTGGTTTAAGCTTCCTGCTTTGGTAATGATCAGAACATTGTGTCCCCAGTGGGCTCACGTAGCAAGATGTTAACCTACTATATAGGAGTATGTATATATATATATATATATATATATATATATATATATATATATATATATATATATATACATACATACTCCTATATAGTAGGTTAACATCTTGCCACTGAAAAAAACTTGCCACTGAAAAAAACCTTGATGCTTTGGAACATTTATTTTACATCGATACAACAGCTACTCACCCAAATGTTTCTTTCTTTAAATGACACTAAAACAGAAATCTTACTCATTTGTAATAAAGTCACTGATAAATAACAAATTAAGTCAAAGCAACATCTACATCTCATACCATCCTTCACGAAGTAAGAGATCTAGGATGTATTCTAGATAGTGAACTCACCTTTAAGACATCAATAAATGCTACAGTAAGAGATGGATTTTATTAATTACAGGTTTTAAAAAAACTAAAGCCCCTGCTTAATAGCAATGATTTTAGGACCGTCCTGCAAGCTTTATTATCCAAATTGAACTATTGCAACGCGCTGTTACTAGGTCTCCCTTCTTCTTCCATCCACCCTCCGCAGCTGCTGCAAAATGCTGCGGCCAGGCTCCTAACCAATTGCAAAAAATATGACCACATCACCCCAGTTTTGAAAGAGCTTCACTGGCTTCTTATTCACTATAGAATTCAGTATAAATGTCTGTCTCTCATACACAAAAATGGGGAAAACATCAAATAGCTGCATGCAGCCTTACATATCCACACACCTCAATGTAATCTCAGATCTGCAGGCAAAGCACTTCTATCCATTCCATCATGGTCCAAGAGAGGGCATTATCACTGGCAGGCCCAAAAGCATGGAATTCACTTCCGTTAGGCATTAGACTAGAGACTAACACCCATTCATTCAAAAAAAAAAAAAAAAGTTGAAGACATGGCTCTTTGAACAGGCATTTGCTCAACTCTAAACAGTCTCCATTTTTATTTTACTTTTTTATAGTATTATTTTATCTTATTCTGTTATTTTATTTTACTTTTATAGTGATTTAAGTATGTGATTTATTTGTATTATACAATGAGTTTAGATGAACTGTTTTTGAAGAATCTTATCTTGCCTAAGTTTTAAGATTTGTTGAAATGTTTTATATTGTATTTCTATTTATGATTCAGTCTGTATTTGTTTTGCCCTGTAAACTGACATGAAGTTAACACGAATGCCGGTATATAAAAGTGAACAAATATATATACACAATACATAGATTCTCAGTCTCAACTAAAGTTCTATTAAGGAGCTGGTCTTAGATCATAGCTCAGATCCTTCACTTGGACTTTTCCCAAAAGCCCAAGAAGTATGCACTTCTTGCCTACCTACTGTAACCCACTTAAAATGTAGTGGTTATACCAGCACTAGTAAGTCACTCACCAGCTCTGACTTTCTAATAAAATTTTATTTTTTGCACATAAAGTAGTATACAAGATGTAAATGTAATCAATTGTTGCAGAATCTTAAAATATTAGTACTGCCTTTTTTTATTTAACCAGAATATAAACAATACAATAGACTTCCAGTGATGTCTGTCTACTGAGAAGTCGCACTTGTAAGAGTTCCGGAGGGCCTACTTCATTTTGTCAATTTTGTGCCCCTGCTGAAATTATTTTCGCACTTGCGTAAGACTTTTTACCTTTATAAACCACAATGGTGGCTTGTTAGTTGGAATGTCGGTGGAATCCACGAGATTGGTGAAAAAAAAAAAAAAAAAGAGAAGGAAAAAGTGAAGCCCTTGGAAGGCAATTTGGCGGCTGACCTTGAGAAAGGAATTTCCTACTTGAAAGATGATCTGGAATTTAATATTTCAAAGCTGGTATCGGCAAACTTGAAGGATCATCTCTCTAAACTGCAATCCTCTTTAACTGAGATCAAGGAGGATATGCAGAAGCATTCTGAATCGTTAGCAGATTTGGAAAACAGAGTTGCCACACAGGAGATAACTGCATCAAAAGCTGGTCAGAGGCTAACTGCTTTCCAAATAGATAATGCTGTGTTACACAACAGAATCTAAGACCAAGAGAACAGAGCACGATGTAATTTATGGGTCATTAGCTTGACGGAGTGGAAGACGATGAATTTATACATTTTTTTCCTAAGTTTGGCTGCCCGAGGCCTGGGGTTGTCCATGGAAAATAAGCCCATAGTAGTGGAACGTGCAAATCGCATAGGCCGGTGACAGAAAATGCACAAGCAGCAAAACTGGTCATAGCTCACATACTTAATTTTGCCATCAAGGCTCGCTTAATACAAGCATATCAAAAAAAGAAGAGGGTTCTCGAATATGAGAGTCAGAAGTAGATCCTGTTTAATGACTTCTCACAGAAAGTATCTGAGGCATGCAAACAAATGGCACTAATTTGTTCAGAACTCTACCGGCAGGGCATTCAGTTTTCTGTTCTATTTCCAGCTACGATAAAAGTATTCAATGGACAAGACATAGTAATGTTGAAAACAAAAGATCAAGCGCAGAAAAACTTGGGTCCTTTTGAACGGATCATGCCTGCGTTTTCTCTCTACGTTTCTTTGTTTCTTTTTTTCCTTCTCTCTGTTCAATGACTTCTGCCAGCATTTTTATTTTTATGCCTTGTGCTTCACTGGTGAGAAATGTCAGAATTAGAGAGATAGTCTGTATCAGTCATTGTGGGGGTCTGAAGGCTCTATGCAGCTCTGGTTGAGAAGACTACTGATATTTTTAAGTTTGTTATTCAGATGTTCCTCAGTGGTCATACCACAGGAAGATGGACATCTTCGTTTGAAGACTGGAAAATGTGTAACTTGGGAGAAATCAGGAGGTGTGTGGTTCATCACTTTTCAGCCACTGCAAAGCTGTGAAGTATCAGCAGTTTTTCACTTTGCTTTTGAAATGATCAACAACATTTAATTCTCAGACCAAAAAACCTTCCCTTGAACTTTGATATTTTGAATTACCTGTATGCCGTTATATTTGACATCTTGATATTGGAGTCTTCTTACTTTAAGGAAAACACTACATGGTTAGAATTCTACATTAACTTGACAAAGACCTGAAGATTCTCTTTACATGTGCATTGCATCAGATGTCTTTGGGAATTTGAGTGATGCCCTCATTGGGTGCATATCCTGCAGCAGAAGAAGAATCAGGAAGGAGATGCAGACCCTTTGAGATCTTTTTGGCTGGTCCCTTTTCATGTTTGTTTGCAATTGTTCCATTGTGGTTGGTATGTGTGTATGAGTGTGAGAGTAGATTCAACTTTCGTCTTAAGAATCGTGCAAGTAATTACTGGTATATTGAACTCGTACTGTTAGTATCTGGCATTTCTCTTTCTATTCTTTGGGCTGCCTATGATGGAGTGTTTAAGCTGAGGGACACACTACCTTATTTTTGTCTTCTTTGCTGATGGTTCTGCCATTAAGTTTTTTTTCCCCCTAGAGCCCAAAACATGGATTCTTTAAGAATTAGCTCGTTTAATGTTGATGGAGTTCATTCTCCTATCAAATGAAAAAAGATTCTAAGTTTTTTCAAAAAATCAGCTTCTCAAATAGTTTTTTGGGGTTTTTTTGCAAGAAACATTTGACACTAAGGGGTAGATTTTCAAACAAGGCGCGTTGGCGTACTTTTGTTGGCGCTCCAGGCGCAAACAAAAGTACGCTGGATTTTAGTAGATACGCGCGGAGCCGCACGTATCTGCTAAAATCCTGGATCGGCGCGCGCAAGGCTATCAATTCCGTATAGCCGGCGCGCGCCGAGCCGCGCAGCCTACCCCCGTTCCCTCCGAGGCCGCTCCGAAATCGGAGCGGCCTCGGAGGGAACTTCCTTTTGCCCTCTCCTCACCTTCCCCTACCTAACCCACCCGCCCCTGTCTAAACCCCCTCCTTACCTTTGTCGGGGATTTACGCCTCCCGGAGGGAGACGTAAATCCCCGCGCGCCAGCAGGCCGCTAGCGCGCCGGGACGCGACCTGGGGGGCGAGTCCGGAGGGCGCGGCCACGCCCCCGGGCCCGCCCCCAAAATGCTGCCGACACGCCCCCTAAACGCCCCGCGGCTCGGGCCCGCCCCCGGCACGCCCCCCTCGCCAAACCCCGGGACTTACGCGAGTCCCGGGGTCTGCGCGCGCCTAAATCCGCCCTGATTTGGGCGGATTTAGGCGAGCAGGGCTCTTAAAATCCGCCTCTAAAAGAACATAAAAAATTTGAGAGATTGAGTGAGACAAATAGCCTCTGCTTCCTTTTCAGCTTGACAAAGTGGGGTCTTGATTTTAATCAATAAGGACCTACCTTTTCAGTTGGACAAGATTATAGCAGATGCAGTCACTAAGTGTTCATTGCAGGATCCTTATATAATAAGTATTTACTGGAGAATATTTATGCTCCTAATGTTATAGTCATGCCACCTTCTCAGAAATAGTGACATTACTAGCCAATTTTCAGATCAAGCTTTAATATTAGGAGGTGATTTTAATGTAGTGATGGATCCAAGTTTGGATGCAAAGCCCTCTAGGGCACAATATTTAATGGATAAAGGAATGGGGATCCCATGTTTGCTTAAAGAATTACAGTTAATGCATATTTGGTGAGTCAAACCCAGAGGCTGTTGATTTTACATTTTATTCAGCACCTCCTGGTGCACACTCTAGAACTGATTATATTCTATTATCTGGCTTTTTATTTCCTAAGCACATCAGCTAAGACTGGGTCAATGATTCTCTCAGATCATGCCTCCATTACAATTGACATGGCTGTTTCTCTAGGGTCACCCCTCCCCCAGATGGTGTTTCCCTTCTCATTTATATCTAGATGTTAAATTCAAGTCTCTTCTAGAAGCGAAAATGCAACAATACCTAAAGGAGAATTCTACAGTTAATATATCCCTGCGGACCCTATGGGAGGCAGGTAAAGTGCTTTTAAGAGGAGAAATTATTTCCTACCAGAGTCACCTGAATAAAGAAAGACGCTCTCATTTTAAAACTTACCCAACAACTTTCCATAGCTAAAAGGCATCATATTCAATCTGATTTGGAAGCTGATAGGATAACTTTAGTAAGCATTAAGAATCAGTTAAATCATTTATTTCAGAGGGCACAGTGCTCCCTACAATAGACTAAAGCGAGACTGTTTTGGCATGCAAAGCCAATAAAGTGATCAGATTAATCAAATCTACCCAATGTAAACATTATGTGACCAGAATGTGTAGTAATACGGTGGCCAATGTAACAGACACAGAGGATTATTACAGATCTTTGTGGCTTACTATCAGTCACTGTATTCTAGGAAGCCTATGAATGTGGAAGTTTGCAATACATTTGACAGTGTCTTTACCATCATTATCTCAAGCTCGTATTTATTTATTTGTTTTTCTATACCGATGTTCAACTAGTATTATCACACCAATTTACAGCTTAACAAGGAAATCTATTGAAATAGATTTCGTATTTTGCATTGAAACATTGTAACATGATTAGCTTTATAACATGGGTAAACACTGTGACATGAGTAATTATGTAACAAAAGTTACTTTGTGAAAAAGAGTAATTTGTAACAAAGTACTTTTGTAGCAAGGGTAACTTTGTAATCAGAGTTACCATTTGGATTGTGGAGAGATTTAAGGCGCATGCTGGGTACATTTTAAAACACATCGCTCGCGTACTTTTGTTCGCACATCAGGCGCGCGCAAGGGGTTTCACATTTGTGCAACTTGCGCACGCTGAGCCCTGCGCGCAAAATCGGAGTGGCCTCGGAGGGAACTTTCCTTCCACCCCCCCCCCCACCTTCCCCTCCTTACCCCCCCCCCTTTATCTTAAAAGTTACTACTGCCTCCGGGCAGTAGTAACTTATGTGCACCGGCACGGTAGGCCCCGACACAGGCCGCTGTGTCAGGGCACTCAGCCACGCCCCCAGACCGCCCACACACCCCAGATCCAAAACCACGCCCCCTGGCCACACCCCCGACCGCCCCTTTTTGCAAGCCCCGGGACTTACGTGTGTCCCAGGACTTGCGTGCGCCGCCGAGCCTATGAAAAATAGGCTCGGCGCGCACAGGGGGGGTTTTAAAGGGGTTATTCGCGTACCTTATGCGTGTAACCCTTTTAAAATCCGGCCTATGTCTTAGAGTGGAAGGGGTGCAGGCTTTAGAGTTTTGTATCGTTTGCATTAACAATTTGAGAAGTTGGCGATATAAATTATGGCAGGAGTAGTGAGGACTTTTAGTTCATCACAGGCACAGTGAAGTTGACATTGAAGTAGTGAGATCCTTATAAGTTAGTTACAGATGTGGCAGGGTAACTTGATTTGCATTGGGTTGACCATGATGGGATTCTGCTGTGGGGTGTGGGAGGGGAGAAGTATGTGTGGATTGGGGGGGCTCATCTTAGTGTGGCTGGTGGTGAGTGATGTGTCCATGTGGAATATGCTTTTTTGAAGAGCCAAGTTTTGAGGTTCTTTTTGAATGATTGGGTTGTGGGGTCAAGTCTGAGTTGAGGTGGTAGACTGTTCCAGAGTGTTGGCCCTGCAACTGTGAGGGATCGCTCCCTTGAGGTTAGGTGGGTCATTTTTGGTGATGGGGTTGAAATGAGTCCAGTGTTGGTGGAACGGAGGGTTCTCAGTGGTTTGGAAGTGGGGGGCAGGGCTCAGCCAGTCAAATTTTTCAGTGTATAGTTTTTTGTGGATGAGTGTTAGGACTTTGTATTAAGAATATAACTATTCTTAATAAACCAACTAGTCTATTTGAAATAGATTTTGTAATAATTAAAATTGGGGAAATATCCAGGTTTGTATGGGTACAGCCCTGAGTTTTACAAAATTCTAAGACCAAACATTACAACCCCCTCGTTGAAATATTATAACTATTCTTTGGAAATAGGTGCATTTCCTGACATTGCTAATCAAGCAATGTTAATCACAGTTTTTCCAAAGAAAGGGAAGGATTTAACGAAGCCTGAAAGTTATAGGCCCATTTCACTTATAAATGTAGACCTTAAGCTGCTGACCTCTAATTTTGACTAGGCAGCTTAGTTTGGTTGTTTCTAATTTAGTAGTTCCAGATCAGGTTGGTTTTGTGAGGGATAGAGATAGTGTTGGCAGCATTCAAAGATTATTACATGCTTTGTGGCTTTCAGCATCTGGGGACACAGATAATATGATTGTTACCTTAGATGCTGAAAAGGCATTTGATAAAGGTTCAATGGCAATATTTTCTAGAATTGTATGGGTTTGAGGGCGATTTTTTTAGGCTGGTTAAAATTACTTTATGCTAACTCTAGCACCTGTGCATCTGAATAGTCAGATTTCAGCCCCTTTTCTTTTGCAAGGTGAATTAAGACAAGATTGTACCTTATCACCCCCTTCTATATGTTCTTTCAGTTGAACCACTGGCTATTACACTGCATGCCCATACAGAATTTCACTGTATATTTTTTCTGGAGATGTAGAACAAAAAATATGTATGTTTGCTGATGACAATTTTACTTTTTATCACGAATCTGAGCGTTTGACAACTATTATGAAGGTGATTCATGAATTTCATATATTCGCAGGTTTATCCATTAATTATACTAAATCAGAAGTGCTGCCTCTGTATCCCTCTATCCCAAACTCTTGGCCAGGGGAATTTCCCTTATGGTGGGTTAACTTTAGCTTTTCATATTTAGGTTTAAACTTTTCCTCTGATTATCGAGCAGTGTATAGGTTGAATATAATACCAGTGCTTGATTCCATTCCATACAGACCTGGATGGAACTTCCCTTACTTCGAAGAGCAGCACTTTTCAAAATGGTTCTTTTCCCAAAATTGTTGTATAAGCTCCATATATGTTATGCTGGCTTTGAATGACTCATGTGAAGCGATTACAATCCTTCATTCTAGGGTTGTTTTTGGTTTTTTTTATGGCTGAACAAAGCTAGACATCAATTATTCTACATTACAACAAGATTGTAAAGCAGGGGGGTCTAAACTTACCAGATTTTTGTTTTTGTAACTTTGCTTGTCAATTTCGTTTTGCAAGGGAATAGGAAATTAACGAGTAACAGTTCTGTACGCCACATCTGACTGATTCAGTTATGTCTTTTTCTCTGTGGGCTGCTTTGCATTCACCAAACTCAGATATTCCCATGAAAGTGTGACCATATCCTTTGTTTCAATGTGTTCGCACTCCTTGGAAGTTTTTAAATTCATGGCGAGGATCAGATTATAAAATATCTGGCTATTTACCATTAGTTGGGAATCCTGGATTTGAACCGGGAATGCAGACTGGAGTAATAATCGGCTTACAAATATTTCAGACCTTTTCTCTAAAGCTGATAATTATATTTTCTCTTTTGAACAACTTCAAAGAAGATATAAACTGCCCACTTCAAATTTGTATGCTTATTTATAAGCTCGACATTATATTTCTTTATTGTTACACCAGAATCCGAATCTTTCTGAAGCTACATCAATACACTCACTATGTTTGGGGGTTAGCAAAAGTCATAATAAAATTTCTTACTGGTACAAATTACGACTGGAGAAATCAGCTAGGAGTACAATTAAAACCTCTTTTCTTGATTACCTTTAATAATACCCAGGCATCTTAAATCAAATTTTTCCAACTGCACAAACTCCCTTCGGTTACCTTGCACATTTTTTTTTCAATTAACCCTCATACCGAGGCATCTTAAATTTTTTCTAGCTGCGTAAACACCCCTCAGGTACTTCGCTCATCTCTTTGCCACCTCATGGCCCAGGCTTACCCTTCACTAATCACCCAGCACTAGGTTGCTTTCGTCTCTAACCTCAATGGTTTTTTTTTTTTTATGTTATTTTGTTTTATTTTTGTCTAAACTTTTATTACTGTCTGTGAATATTAATTTTATTATGAATGACTATATCTACTAGATAAGGGAGCCCGGACCGACGTGCCGCAAATGTGCAGTAGAGAGCAGCTCTACCGCGCATGCGAGCACGTCGGCCAGAGCAGAGCGTGCCCGGAAAAAAAAAATGGCGCCTGCTCCTTAGGAGCAGGAGTGGCGGCGGCAGCAGCAGCAACCAGCAGGAGCGGTGGCGGCGACAAGCAAGAGCAGCAGGAGTAGTAGCAGCGGCGGCGCACTCGCGAGGGAGGGAGGGAGGAGCAGTAGCGGTGGCGCACGCGCGAGGCAGGGAGGAGCAGTAGCGGCGGCGGCGACGCACGGGAGGGAGGGACTCCCCCTGTCTGTCGGTTGTGGATGAGCTGGGAGGGGAGGGAGGAGAGAGTGAGCTGAGGAGGGGAGGGAGGGAGAAGAGAGTGAGGGGGAGGGAGGAGAGGGAGAATAGAGGGGGGAGGTGGGAGGGAGGAGAGAGAGGGGGGAGGGAGACTAGAGGGGGGAGGTGAGGGGGGGGGAGGAGGAAGTGGGAAGGAAATGGACCTGGTATCTGTCATTTCAAATGTCATTTGAAATGACAGATACCAGGAAGCAACGGCGGCGAAGCAGCGCAGAAGCAACGGCGAAACGACTTGTCAGTGTCCCCCTCCTCTCGGAGCAGGGCGCGAAAAGCCGCCTTGCTCTGGGAGGAGGAGGGACACTGACAGCGGCGAAGCAACGGCGAAGACAGCAGCGAAGACAGCGGCGAAACGACTTTTCAGTGTCCCCCCTCCTCTCGGAGCAGGGCGGAAAAAAGCCGCTCCGGGAGGAGGGGGGGACACTGACAGCGCAGAAGCAACGGCGAAACGACTTGTCAGTGTCCCCCTCCTCTCGGAGCAGGGCGCGAAAAAGCCGCCTTGCTCCGGGAGGAGGGGGGGACACTGACAGCAGCGAAAGCAACGGCGAAGACAGCGGCGAAACGACTTTTCAGTGTCCCCCCTCCTCTCGGAGCAGGGCGGAAAAGCCGCCTTGCTCCGGGAGGAGGGGGGACACTAGCAACGGTGAAGCTTTCCCCCAGCACCGGACGCCGGCAAAAAACTTACTTTTTTGCAGCCAGCCATGAGCAGGAACACGATCTGGCTCCCGTAGCTCCTCCCAACAAGATGGCCGCCTGCACGGGGAAAGCGTGCAATTGGCCGCTCAAGACGTGATGTCGTGACATCACGTCTTCAGCGGCCAATTGCATGCTTTCCTCATGCAGGTGGCCATCTTGTCGGGAGGAGCTAAGGCAGGCCAGATCGTGTTCCTGCTCAGGGCTGATGGCTGCAAAAAAGTAAGTTTTTGCCGGCGTCCGGGCTGGGGGAAAGCTTCGCCGCTGTCATCTCTCTCCCCCCCTCCCGGAGCAAGGCTGCTTTCGCGCCCTGCTCCGGGAGGGGGGGAGAAGAGATGACAGCGGCGAAGCAACTTACTTTTAGCTTTTAAGTTTTTTTCGCTTATTTTTTGGATTCGCCGCTGTCATCTCTCCCCCCCCCCTCCCGGAGCAAGGCTGCTTTTCGCGCCCTGCTCCGGGAGGGGGGGAGAAGAGATGACTGTGGCGAAGCAACTTACTTTTAGCTTTTAAGTTTTTTTCGCTTATTTTTTTGGATTCGCCGCTGTCATCTCTCCCCCCTCCCCCTCCCGGAGCAAGGCAGCTTTTCGCGCCCTGCTCCGGGAGGGGGGAGAAGAGACAAGCGGCGAAACAACTTACTTGCACGGGGGAAAGCGGTCTCCCGTGGCAGCCCCAGTCCTCTCCCCTCCTCCCGAAGCCAAAAAAAAAAAAGCTTTTTTTTTTTTGGCTTCGGGAGGAGGGGAGAGGACTGGGGCTGCCACGGAGACCGGCACCCATGACGCGGCCGGGGCAGGTGAGCGGGGGCTGGGGGAAAGCTTGCCACCTACCCTTACCCATGCCTCTACCGCCTGGTCTGGGTAGGTGGTAAGTTTGCAGGTTAAACGCGCGACAAAACGGCAGGGAAAGGTAGCGTTAGTCGGGGCGCGGGTTACGGGATGCTAGGGGAATAGCTAATTGGCTCGTTTGCATGCAATATCGAGCTAATTCGCTCGTTTGCATGCAATATACATGCCGCGGGCGGAAGGGGTTACCTGGGGAATTTAGGACGCGGTAGGAGTAGGTTAAAGGGGATTCGGGATCGCAGGAAGGGCTAACACGGCCGGAACGTGAGTTAAAAGCGGCTTAGGAGCAGGGTAAACGCGGCCGCACTTTACAGGATAGGCCTGAATGTTACTAATCACTTTGGTTTACATATAACATTGAAATGACTTAACATGAGAGTCTTACAGCGAAACAAGGAAAGGAGGAACTTGGGTAAATTAAATTAACTAACACATTATGAAATACAAAAATTTTAAATAGCAGAAATTTAAGAATCTAGAGATTAGGATCAAATATATAACAAGTGGTCGGTTGATGGTAGGAGGAGATTGTAAATGTTTTTATGACTGTTAAACAGTGGGAGAACATAAAAGAGATTGTCCAGGAGGGAGAGTAAATAAAGTCCAACTCAGGCGTAGGCGTAGGCTTGGGTGAAAAGCCAGGTCTTGAGTCTTTTCTTTAATGTTATTGGGCATTGTTCGAGCCTAAGGTCTGAAGGGAGAGAGAGAAAGCAGTATACAAACATTTTAAATAAATAAATGACCAAATTAACTAAATGGTCTGTTGAACTTGGTACTAAGGTCACCAGTGAACAATTAAATAAAATGTTTAAAGAACTGAATAAGGTGACTGTCAATACTAAACTGCGGGAACTACAATTCTGTATTATTCACAGAAGCTATTTCACTGCGACAAAACTTTATCAGATGGGTTTATTATTCTCTACTCAATGCCGGAAATGTGCAATCTCTTGAGCCAATTTGATTCATTGTTTCCTGTTATGCCCTAGATTATATTCTTTTTGGTCAACAGTACTAGATAAGATTACCATGATAACTGATGAGTGGCCACCATTCCTGGGGGAAGTATTACTGTTAGACGATGTCACTTGGACTCTATCCCTATCTCAGGGGAAGAAAAAAAAATTTGCTCAAACTGCACTGTTGCTGGCTAAATGGGTGATATTGCAATATTGGGTAAATGCCCAATCACCCCCTATTTTAGTACGGGTCAACCAAATGAGAGAATGGAAATCCATTGAAGAATTAAATGCAAAATTGGTACATAGGGTGTTGAATGCACAATACATATTAGCCTGGGAACAATTCATGCAACTTACGAATTTATAAAAGAAACATGTTCGGATGAGATGTACATTGCTGAAGATGGATGAAAGGTGTGTGAAACATTGTTTGTCTCTTGTACTGTTTGCTGTTAAAGCAATTTTGTCTATTAATCTACAAAATAATAATGCATGGTAAAATTATTTTTCATGTGCTTATTTTGTATCCTGCCCTTATGCATTACTGTAATAAAGATATTTAAAAAATATATATATAATCATGAAAAAAGTTAGCATAATATCAGATACATAAAAAGGCAACAAAAGAACAAATTGATAAAGATGTTCAAATATATCCATTAATAGCAAGATTATGAATAACTCCAACCCGCCCTCTCCTCAAAAAGAAGAGAGACCAACTCATCATAACAACCTAAATCCTCAAAATAGACTATCACAAGCTAAAAGCAGCATATACAACAAAACAAAAATTATAGAAAGCAAACAGAAAATGAATGGTAAAAATATATTCTGATTATGGATCCAACCTTCTCTTACCAATCTAAAAAGGGCTTCCAAATTTTTAAATTAAGATAAGAATTTCTAACCCAGAGCTTCCCAATCTTTTAGCCAATGTAACCCTATTCTAGCAATTGAAGAATCGCATATCCCCGGGGATGACCAAAAAACTAGCAGGGGTGCAGTTTCCGTCCAACAATCTCCCATTCTCGCCCTCACTACACTCAAGCTCCACTCCACCCCATCAAGTGCCCCTAACATACAAGGCCGATTCAGTATGGTGCGCTCAGGCCAAGCGCACTGTTAGCCCCTGTCTGGACGCGCATTTTCAACGTGCTATTATCCCTTATACAGTGTCCAACCCTCAAAAACTAATAGTGCCTGCAACATGCAAATGCATGTTGATGAGCCTATTAGTTATTCCTGCGCCATACAGAAAGTAAAATGTGCAGCCAAGCCGCACATTTTACTCTCAGAAATTAACACCTACCCAACGGTAAGCATTAAAATATCTGCCGGCACCGGGAAAGTGTACAGAAAAGCGGTAAAAACTGCTTTTCTGTAAATCCTCCGACTTAATATCATAGCGATATAAAGTCAGAGGCCCCAAAAATAAAAAAAAAATTTAAAAACCAGCCCACGGCTCGGAAGGACAGACGCTCAATTTTGCCGACGTCCGTTTTCTGAACCCGTGGCTGTCAGTGGGTTCGACAACAGACGCTGGTAAAATTAAGCATCAGCTGTATAACCCGCTGACAGCCGCCGCTTCTGCCAATAAGGGAGGCGCTAGTGTCCCTAGCGCCTCATTACCTCGGGCCCTCATTTGAATACAAAATCGCGCACCCAGGAGAGTGGCCTGGGCGCATGTCGAAAGAGCGGGCACTCGCATCGGAGCACTGGCTCTCCCGTGCATTTTACTGAATCGGCCCGATACTCTTCCTCTCAACCTCTGTTCTTCAAGCTGGTATCTCTCAGCTCCTCTCCAGCCCAGCTGCTCTCTTACCTCCTCCAGATGATTCTGTCACTCTCAAGCCCTTCCTCTGTCATCCTCTCCCTCTCATCCCCCATCTCTTCTCTTGCTTCCAAGCCTCCCCTTCTCCCCTCCTGTTCTCTTACATCCCCTTGATCAAATCTCATTCACACACCATCTCTGTTATATTGTCAACCAATCTTATTTCATTCCCCCCCCCCCCCTTTTACCCTCTATAGCCAAACCCTCAAAACCCTCCTGAATCTGATCTCTCCATTCAAACAGGCTTTTCTCTAAAAATCCTCCTGGCTAAAGTCAATGGCAACATTTTTCTTTGGGCCCCAGGTCAAAAGTGGATGACAACTGGTAAGAAGAGAAGGCAGGCCGATGACAGGCGCGTGGACTCAGGACCAATGGGTATAGTGTACTCCTGCTAGCAGTTGGAGACGGATCAGATTTCAATCTGACGTCAGCCCCTAGTACATATACCCCTGCAAGAAGTGCAGCTCTTCAGTATTCTCCTCGAAAAGCATTGTGGATATGTGTGTGACTGACTGATTAACTTAATAATTTGATTAACTTGAATAACTTCATAACTTAGTTAAACGTTAAAACTTGATAACTGGTTGATTGACTATAGCTGGAGACCGCCAGTGTACTCAACCAGAAAGCGTCGACACCCGGCAGGGTGGATGCCCTAGGTAAATGAAAACGTGGCTTACCCTTGAATCATTTGAAAGACCATGCGTAAAGGCAGCCAAGGGTGGGATGCTGAGTCCATCTGTCTACACTAAGGAAAACAAAATTATCAGGTAAGTAATTTCTCCATTTCCTAGCATGTAGCAGATGGACTCAGGACCAATGGGATGTATAAAAGCTACTCCTGAACCGGGTGGGAGGCTGCCCGTGACCCACTTAGAATTGTCCTTGCAAATGCTGTGTCCTCCCGAGCCTGAACATCCAGACAGTAGAATATGGGGAAGGTATGGATGGAGGACCATATCGCTGCCCTGCAGATCTCTCAGGCGACAGCATTCTAGTTTCTGCCCAGGTTACTGCCTGGGCTCTGGTAGAATGGGCCTTGACCTGTAGAGGTGGTGGCTTGCCAACTCTACGTAGGCCGCCTTGATGACTTCCTTGATCCAGCGGGCAATGCTTGCCCATGAGGCCGCTTCCACTTGTCTCTTTCCGCTGTGAAGGACGAAAAGGTAGTCCGTTTTTCCTACGGGTTCCAACATTTCCAGGTATCTGGATAGGAGTCTGCCGATATTGAGGTGGCTTCTTCCGAATTCTTCGAGCCATCCGTCGTTGGTAGCGAGATGATCTGGTTAAGGTGGAAGCGTGAGACCACTTTAGGGAGGAAGGAGGGAACCGTGCGTAGTTGGATGGCTCCCGGGGTGAACCTGAGGAATGGCTCACGGCAGGACAGTGCTTGTAGTTCCGAGATGCGGCGGGCTGAACAAACTGCCAGCAAGAACACAGTCTTTAAGGTTAACAGCCAGAGGGACAGTCCTCAGAGGGGTCTGAAGGCGGTTCACGCTAGGAAATCCAAAACGAGATTGAGATTCCACAGAGGTACCGGCCACTTTAGTGGTGGACGAATGTGTTTGACTCCTTTTAGGAAGCGTGACATGTCCGGGTGAGAGGCTTTGCTGTCGCCCTCGCTCTTGGAGCCATAGCTTGACAGTGCAGCCACCTGTACCTTGATGGAGTTGAGGGACAGTCCCTTCTGAAGTCCGTTCTGTAGGAATTCCAGGATCACGGGAACTTTAAATGAGCATGGCTTGATGTTGTGGTCTTCGCACCAGGCTTCAAATACTCTCCACATCCTTATGTACGTTAACGATGTGGAGAACTTGTGTGCTCCGAGGAGGGTGTCTATTACCGCCCTCGAGTATCCGCTCTCTCTCAGGCAGGCCCTCTCAATAGACAGACCGTAAGAGAGAATTGAGCTGGGTCCTCGTGGAGGATCGGACCTTGTTGTAGCAGGTCCCTGTGTGGAGGCAGGGGTAGGGGGTTCCCTGACAGCAGCCTTCTCATGTCTGCGTACCAGGGTCTTCTTGGCCAATCCGGAGCCACCAGAAGAACTAGCCCCCTGTGTAGTTGTATCGTGTGAATGATTGCGCCCAATAGGGGCCACGGCGGGAAGGCGTATAGCAGGGTCCCCGGTGGCCAGGTCTGTACCAGGGCATCGATCCCTTGGGACTGTGGTTCCCGCCTGTGGCTGAAGTTTCTGGACACTTGGGCGTTGGATCTGTTTGCCAGAAGATACATGTCCGGTGTCCCCCACCGATTCACTATCATTTGGAAGGCTGCGGACGACAGCCTCCACTCTCCTGGGTCTAGACTTTCCCTGCTGAGGAAGTCTGCCGTAATGTTGTCTTTCCCGGCGATGTGGACGGCGGAGATCTCCTGGAGATTTTCTTCCGCCCACGCCATCAGGGGTTCTATTTCTAGGGACATTTGTTGGCTTCTGGTTCCCCCCTGTCAGTTGAGGTAGGCCACTGTTGTGGCGTTGTCTGACATTACTCTGACCGCTTTGTCTCGAAGTCTGTGAGCGAACCACAGACAGGCTAGTCTGACTGCCCGCGCTTCTAGGCGATTGAAGTTCCATCCCGCCTCTTCTGCGTTCCACTGCCCTTGGGCGGTTAACTCCTCACAGTGTGCTCCCCATCCTCGTAGACTGGCATCTGTGGTGAGTAGGGTCCAGGTTGGAGAGGATAGTCTTGATCCTCTGTTCATGTGGGTTGGCCTGCAGCCACCACCATAGCTGGTTCTGGACTCTGCCTGGGAGCGAGAGACGTACGGTGTAGTTCTGGGACCGTGGGCTCCACTGTGATAGAAGTGAGTGCTGTAGGGGCCTCATGTGGGCTTGCGCCCATGGCACAACTTCCAGTGTGGATGCCATCAGCCTGAGGGCTTGCAGGTAATCCCATGCTGTGGGACGAGGATCGTTCAAGCAAGGTCTGTAGCCGGTTCCTCAGTTTTAATCTCCTTGTGGGGGTCAGGCTGACCTTGTCTTCTTTGGTGTCGAATTGGACTCCTAGGTATTCCAGCGACTGTGAGGGTTGTAGGAAACTTGTTTGTGTTGACCACCCATCCTAGGCTCTCTAGTAGAGATATGACTCTGCTGGTTGCTTGGTGGCTTTCCTCCGGTGACTTTGCCCTGATCAGCCAGTCGTCTAGGTAAGGGGGGGACGAGGATTCCTTCCTTCCTCAGTGTTGCCGCCACCACTATTACCTTGGTGAACGTCCGGGGTGCTGTGGCTAACCCGAAAGGTAGTGCCCGGAACTGGTAGTGACGGTTCAGGACTTTGAAACGTAAGTAGCGCTGGTGTTCCTGATGAATTGGGATGTGTAGGTATGCCTCCGAAAGATCCAGGGATTTGAGAAACTCTCCCGGTTGTATCGCCCTTATTTTGGATCGCAGGGTTTCCATGAGGAAGCGGGGAATCCTCAGGTGGCGGTTGACAGACTTGAGGTCCAGGATGGGCCTGAATATGTTCCTTCTTTCTTGGGGATGATAAAATAGATGGAATAATGTCCAGTATTTGTTTCTTGTGGAAGCACTGGGGTTATGGCCTCGAGGGCCAGAAGTCTGGACAGTGTAGCTTCCACTGCCGCCCTCTTGAAGAGATCATGGCAGGGGGACTCCACGAACTTGTCCGGAGGGGTACGTAGAAAATCCAGGTAGTACCCCTCCCGAATGATGGCTAGGACCCACTTGTCAGTCGTTATTGCGACCCATCTGCAGTAGAATAGGGCTAGTCTGCCCCCTATGGCTTCTTCCCTTGGATGGGTCGGCTGAATCTCATTGTGGGGTGCGGCTGGGGCCTGTACCCGAGCTGGTACCCCTCTTGTGCTTGTTCCGAAATGACTGGTTCCTGCTCGTAGGGCAGGGCGCTTGATAGTTGTTCCTGTAAGGATTGAAGCGCTGTGAACCTCTGCCCCTGGAGGGCCTGGGGAAGAGTCGCTGGTTTCTCTTCATTTTATCCTCCGGCAGGCACGGCACTGGGGACTCGCCCCATTTGTCGGCTAATTTCTCTAGTTCGTTGCCAAACAGGAGGGATCCTTTGAAGGGCATCCTTGTGAGGCGCGTTTTGGAAGATGTATCTGCCGACCAGCTTCGGAGCCAGAGTTGCCTTCTGGCCGCCACCACAGATGACACTCCTTTGGCCGCTGTACGCACTAGGTCGGAGGCAGCGTCCGCGAGGAACGATACTGCTGGTTCCATGTCTTCTCCCGGGGTGTTGTTCCTGGTTTGGAATAAACAGGCACGTGTCACCACTGTGCAGCAGGCCGCAATTTGTAGAGACATAGCGGCTACGTCAAATGACTGCTGGAGGATGGATTCCAAACGCCGGTCGTGTGCATCCTTGAGCGCTGCTCCTCCCTCTACTGGGATAGTGGTGCGCTTAGAGACCTTGCAGACCATGGCATCAACTCTTGGGCATGAAAGAAGATCTTTGGTCGCCGGATCCAGGAGGTACATGGCTGCCAAAGCTCATCCACCTTTGAATGTGGACTCTGGGGCATTCCATTCCAGGTCAATCAGCTGTTGTGCCGTTTGTAACAGAGGGAAATGGCGAGAGGTCTAATGAAGACCCTCCAGCAGGGGGATTCGGTTTAGGTTCCCCCGAAGTACCTGGGCCCGGGATAGCGAGCTCCGTCAGACATTGGGTGACCAGGTCCTGGAGCTCGTCCTTTGTGAAGAAGCGTCTCATGGTTTGGTGAGGCTCTGTCCCCGGGGGGAGCTCCCCCTCTTCTAGGGGCTCAGCTTCCTCTTCAGAGATGTCCAAATCCCCATAGGTGGGGCTTCTGGGTAGTGGAAGCCTGTGCCTGGGCCTTGAAGGACCTGGGGCCTGAGGGTCCTCCGGCGGAGCATGTGGCTGACCAGCTGAAGGTTCAGTTTGCATTTGAACAAAAGGCGTGAATCCCCTTGAAGAACTCCACCCATGAGATCGACGCTGGATCCAAGCTGAGGGGTGCTGGTTCCCTGGGGGTCCCCGTCCGTGGGGAGGTCCCACTGGGATCTGCTAGGTCCAGGGTACTCCCTGAGGAGCTAGTACTTGGCCCTGGGTGGGACTGGCCCTGAACTGGATCTCCCAGGGCCTCCTCACACTGCGTGCACAGGGCGTCAGCCTCCTCGCTTTGTGCGGCTCTGATGTGGCATGCTGGGCAGAGGCCTTGAGCCTTTATCCCTGATTCTGGTGGTGCCATGGCTGTCGGCGCGTAAACTCTTATGCGCTCCGGTGCACTTAAGATGAGCGTGTGAGTTGTGCGCGCAGCTGTGCGTCCAGCCGTATATATGCGCCCAGCTCTGTGCGTGCAACTTATGCGCACAAAGTTTTATGTGCGTGTAAGTCTATGCGCACAAGTGCTTTGTGCGTCTAGCTCGGTTTTGTGCGCTCGGGCCGAATGGCGCAGCTAATAGGGCCAAGATGGCGACGGCGAGCACGCGGGCAATATGGCGACCCCCTCGGAGGGTCTCCACGTGGGTAGACCCTTGGAAATAGCTGGGGCCTGGCCCTGCTAGGGTGGATCAACCTGGTGGCACTGGTCCCAGTTTGTGACCTGTGCTCTTCCTCGATCCTCGGAGACCGGATTCAAGCAGAAGATTTCTACCTTACCTTGTCTTCGGCGCTTCCCGGTTTCGTCCCAGGCAGTCTCCGGCTGCGGGGGGAGAGGGCAAATACTTTCACCGCCACGCTCGAGGGTGCACCCGCTGCCTCTCAGCCGTGCCCGAGGATCGGGTGCTAGGTCCTCACCGCGATTCGGCCGCCGGCCGAGGCTTACCTCCGAGGGACCAAGGAATCTCAACTGGGGGAGGGACCCGAGGGTATCACCGCAGGAGAGCGGGGCTCGTCTTCAGGTAGGTTTCTTCTTTAAAATTTGGTTCTAACGCTGTGAGAGCGTGCAGATAGTCCTTAACTGCTATGGAGACGGAAAATACTGGAGAGCTGCACTTCCTGCAGGGGTATATGTACTAGGGGCTGACGTTAGATTGAAATCTGATCCGTCTCCAACTGCTAGCAGGAGTACACTATACCCATTGGTCATGAGTCCATCTGCTACACGCTAGGAAATTTAGGTTTATGATTTCTAACTTGGCTGCTTTAAATTGAACAAGATTAACAGGGTTGTTAATCCCTGGAGATTAAGGTCATGTCCTGCAAATTTCATAATATATCTTTTCTAAACAAAAACAATGCACACACAAATCCAAAGTACCGCCACCGACTTGATTTTAAATTCATAACTAAAGATGAACTCCCACATGTATTTATTTAGGCATTTTATATACTGTCGTTCCAAAGGAAGATCACAACGGTTTACAAAATCTGAATACATATTCATGGTGAACATTCACATACTGGGACAGCATTCATATTCTGTCAGCACAACAGTAATTATATATCCAAGTTCATATTCATACATTTCTAGGTCAGCACAATAGCAGCTACAAATTCTAAATCTACTAGAGGCACTTGTTACATTGTTCAGTTCTTGTTTATTCTTCACTGACAATATCTCTGGTATTGAAAGTGGAGTTGTCGTCATATAGGTATTTTATGTTAAGTCATATGCATTTATAAAGAGCTATGTTTTCAGTTCACGCTTGAAGTTTTCTCTTTCTGTTATCTGACGCAATGACTCGGAGGGAGTTCCACAACTTGGGCCCTGCTATGGAAAACATTCGGTCTCTTATTTGTGTTAGGTGTGTTCTCAGTGATGTAGGCATATTTAGAAGTCCTTTGTTTTGCGATCTTAAGGCTCTCTGTGGTGTGTATGATTGAAGTGTCACTCCTGGTTAAGCAAGGGTTAATGTTGTTGATAATATTAAAAATTAGAGAATACTTTATAATGAATTCAGAATTGTACAGCAAGCCAGGAGGGAGTGATGTGGTGAGATTTCCTTGTCCCTAGTAAGAGTCTAGCAGAGGTATTTTGAACTAACTATAATGATTTAGTGGACCTGAGAAATCATTCCATATCCAACCATAGCAGGTTAAGTAGTACAGGAAGTCTCTTACCTTTGAGGAGGGCAGAGAGGCTTTCACTTCCTACTGACTCTTCATGGCAGTTAAAATTTTCATTTTCCTCTTGCTTAATCCATGACAACACATCTGAACTCAGAGTAAGGTGTCCTGTTAAGAGATAAAAGGAAGCCAAAAGGTGAAGTCAACACATCAAGTAAAATTAACTCACTGCTGCACCACAAATATATTAAGAGGAAGGCAGAGATTTCCAGTTATATTACTGACCCAAGGTTCAAAGGCATCTACCTTTAGACAAAGCTACAACTAAAGGAACTTAAAATGTACTCACAAGAAGGAAGAAAAAGGAGAAATGATAGAAACCTTCAAACAATGGCTATAAAAAGTCTACAGCCCCTTTATTGTTCACATTTTGTTGCATCAGTACAACGGACGTGCATGCATTTAAGGTGGATGTATTTTCATTCATCGGCCCACCATATTCCCTACCTTTCAGGGACAAAAATGTTTTATTATTGAGTGCTAAAGCATATACATATCCAAGAAATAAAAACAAATCCAACAACTGTATAAGACTCTACCCCCTTGAATCAATACTTGGTGGAAGCACTTTTGGCAACAATTACAGCTGTGAGATAGCTCTCCACCAATTTTGCACACCAAGATTCGTCAATATTAGACCATTCTTCACAAAACTGTTCAAACTTTGTCAGATTCCCTGGGGAGTGCTGACAGACAGCAGTCTTCCAAGTCATGCCACAGATTTTCTTTTTGGTTTTTTTTTTAATTGTATCTTTATTGATTATCATATTCATGAATAAACAAAAAGTATATTCTGAACAACAGGAAATATTACAGGTCTAAATCTTAATATGATTTACCATTAATGTAACAGAATTCTAGCCCACATCTAGGGGGATAAGATAGATAATAAAAAAGAAGATGAAATATCAACCATTGCAGCTGTAAATTACATACAATGACTTCTATACCCTGCTATGTAACTTAATCTGTAATAGCCACAGAAGATTTATCATTCAAAAAAGTCTCCAAATGAGCTAGATCAAGGAACACATACGATTTCCCTTGGTAAGTTACTAAACACTTGGAGGGAAACTTAAGGAAAAAAGTAGCACCAAGGGAAATCGTATGCTGCTTATAAGAAATAATTTTCTACGAAGTCGTTTCTCGAGAGACATCTGGGTAGACACAAACTTTTTGACCACAAAATTCTATGGATTTAGATTTAAAATATGGTTTAAAAATTAAATCCTTATCCATATGTTACAAAAGTAACCAACAAGGTAGCTCTTTTAGATATAATATCCTGAGTCCTGGAGAAACTTTGATACATCAAGACTATTTGAAACTAAATTATCAAACACCCCGCACCCCCCCTCAGGACCCTGTATACACTTAAAGTCCGTAAGGTAATAACATTTAATTTCTTTATCATAAGCAATTTGTAAAACTTCACTTGTATATTTCCTAAACAACCCAACTCAATAGATGACAATCTTGTTTTCAGGAAATTCACAAACCTTAAGTTTTTATTTCTCATAGCATTATCTAGTTGCTCAATTCTATTATACAGAAATAAGCTATCTTTGATATTTGATGCAAACACAGATTGTATATTAGTGGTTTGGTTAATGATTGCCATTTGCCCCTCTGTGCAGCTACTCTGTGTTCCAAGTCCAAAAGCTTTTTTGAGGCTTTTATAGAATAATCACAAAATTGAAAGACTGGTTGGGATAAAACAGCCTCAATTCATGAGACTACTCTCTAAATGTCTCTAAGAGCTACATTCTCTGGTTCTTCCAGATCACCTAGTAGATGTAACTTATTCTCTAAAGACTAAATAACTGGTTTAGGAATCGGGACCATTAATCCAAGATCTTCATTTTCCAAATGCTGATGAACATTAATCAAGATAGCCAAATCTTGACCCTGAGCAATTGGGGTACTAATAGAGGTTGATATAAGAATCAACTTAAGGAGGTTGTTGGGACAAATCCATTAGGCGAGGTCCCAGATAACACCAAACCCCCAGGTGATTCCAAATGAGGTGCAGGGAGAGGAGTCCTACCACCCAAACTTAAAGAAAGCTCACCTGAAATTCCAGTTTCTTCCACTTCACAGTGCTCCCTAGAAATAGCTGTTCTTGTGAAATCATGGTCTAAAGGTCCAGTTATGGGTGGAGTTATTTGGGGAGTTGAAAAAAGCTTCCCATTTCTCTTTTTCCCCATACCGAAAAAGAGAGAAATTTGTCAGAAGGGGCGCGCAGCTTTGGCACGCACAGGCACGCCACTTAAGTCCTGTTGAGCACAGGACCCTGGATGACCACCTCCTTGCCTGTTGGAACGGCCGGAGGCTCAGCTGCGGTATCGGAGGGCAATCCCCCATGCCACAGATTTTCTATTGGATTGAGGTTAGGATCTGACTGCGCCACTCCAGTACGCTTACTTTTGTTCCTTAGCCACTCTACACAGTGGCTGCATGCTTCAGGTCATTGTACTGAAAAGAGAATTTCCATTCCAGTTTCAGCTTTTGTGCAGAGTGCAGATGGTTTTTCTCAAGGACTCTTCTATACTTTTCTTTATTCATTGCCCTTCTATCCTGACAAGCTTCCCAGACTGACTTGATGAGAAACAGCCCCATAAAATAATGCTACCAAAATAATGCTTCATAGCAGGTATATTGTTCTCTGTGTGATGTACTGTGTTGGGATTCTGAAAAACTTAAACACTTTGTATTTAGGCTAAAATGTTCTATTTTAGTTTTTTCAGACCTCAAAGTTTGCCACATAGCTACAGTATCCCGAGTGTTCCTTTGATATGGGTTTGGGAAATGGCTTCAGATTTCTGGAGTACTTGGGATATTACTGTCACACTCACTCTGACCAATTTTAGCTATGGAAGCCTGTAGCTCTTTCAAAGTTGTCATTGGTCTCTTCGTTCCCTTCCTGATCAGTCTCCTCTCATTGCTCAATCACCCAGTTTGGAGGTATGGCCTGATCTAGGTAGGGTCTTGGTGATACCATAATCAATCACCTTGACTGTGCTCAGAGAGATATTTAAGGACTCACTGTTTTATACTCCTCCCCAGATCTGTCTTTTCACAACTTTGTCCTGGAGTTCTTTTGATAGCATGTTCGTGATCATGGATGGGTCTTTGTTTTGAAATGCACTATCCAAAGAGAAACCACAGGAATTGCTGACTTTAACCAGTACAATATAATACAGGTAGTGCCAATTCACTTAGTGTGTTCTTTAGAAGGCAACTGGTTATATTAGAGCCTCAAGTTCTTCAATTTTGCTTCTTTGATTTTGTGTCCGGCTATAAATAAGCATACCTGTGGCATTAAACTATATCCCCATGTAACAGGGTTATGCCTATCAAGGATCCCCTTGATTGGACATGTATCCAACCAAGCAATTCCATGTTTCTCTTTCTGCTTCATTTAGCAAGTTTGCTTACCGTAAATTGTGTTTTCCATAGATAGCAAAATGAATTAGCGATTACATGTGGGTGACATCATCTGGAGGCATCAGACTTGTCTCTCCAAGCTAATAGAGCTTTGGAGTTCTATTGAGCATGTGCAGGAGTTCCAACATGGGTGTTGCCTCATGAGTCTCTTCAGTCTACATCAGAGCTAAACTAGCCATGTAGTAAACTCTTCAGGCAGGCAGGAGATTATTCCAAAGCTAATTCATTCTGCCATATATGGAAAACATTGTTTATGGTAAGTAAACTTGCTTTTCCCATCAATAAACAGGCTGAATTAGTTATTATATGTGGGGAGTCCCAAGCTGGGAGTTGGAGATTTTACTCAGTAAGCAGCCCAGCCCTCATCGAGAAGCATGGACTACAGCAAGACCAGATTTTGCAAAACTGCTTTTCCAAATTTACTGTTAGTCTTTGAGAGGTTTTCAAGACAGTGGTGACACGTGAAAGTATGAATGGAAGATCAAATTGTAGCTTTGCAGATATCTTTAATACTTAATTCTTGAAGATAACCATGGCTGCTTCCATTTGTTTAACATAAGAACATTAAGAAATTGCTATGCTGGGTCAGACTAAGGGACCATCACACCCAGCATACTGTTTCCAACTGAGGCCAAACCAGGCCACAAGAACCTGGCAATTACCCAAACACCAAGAAGATCCCATGCTACTGATGCAATTAATAGCAATGGCTACTCTCTAAGACAACTTGATTAATAGCAGTTAATGGACTTCTCCTCCAAGAACTTATCCAAACCTTTTTTGAACCCAGCTACACTAACTGCACTAACCACATCCTCTGGCAACAAATTCCAGAGCTTAATTGTGCATTGAGTGAAAAAGAATTTTCTCCGATTAGTCACTTAATGAGTGTTTACAGAGTCTGTGACTTGCAGTCCTGCTAAGCAGTAGAAGTGGTGAATGCACGCCAGTTAGATAAGATTCCCTTGGCAACCATTACTCCTAGCCTGTATGAGATGAATAGTCGAGAGGTTCTGCATTGTGGCTGAGTATGTTTCTTGTAATATGCTAAGGCCCTTTTACAATCCACAGTATGTACGGCTTTTTTGCCTTCATGCAACACGAGGCCTAGGAAAGAACAAAAGCATAAGAACATGCCATACTGGGTCAGACCAAGGGTCCATCAAGCCCAGCATCCTGTTTCCAACAGTGGCCAATCCAGGCCATAAGAACCTGGCAAGTACCCAAAAACTAAATCTATTCCATGTTACCGTTGCTAGTAATAGCAGTGGCTATTTTCTAAGTCAACTTAATTAATAGCAGGTAATGGACTTCTCCTCCAAGAACTTATCCAATCCTTTTTTAAACACAGCTATACTAACTGCACTAACCACATCCTCTGGCAACAAATTCCAGAGTTAATTGTGCGTTGAGTAAAAAAGAACTTTCTCCGATTAGTTTTAAATGTGCTACATGCTAACTTCATGGAGTGCCCCCTAGTCTATTATCCAAAAGAGTAAATAACTGATTCACATCTACCCGTTCTAGACCTCTCATGATTTTAAACACCTCTATCATATCCCCCTCAGCCTTCTCTTCTCCAAGCTGAAAAGTCCTAGCCTCTTTAGTCTTTCCTCATAGGGGAGCTGTTCCATTCCCCTTATTTTGGTCCCCCTTCTCTGTACCTTCTCCAATTATATCTTTTTTGAAATGCGGCGACCAGAATTGTACACAGTATTCAAGGTGCGGTCTCACCATAGAGCGATACAGAGGCATTATGACATTTTCCATTTTATTCACATTCCCTTACTAGTAATTCCCAACATTCTGTTTGCTTTTTCGACTGCCGCAGCACACTGAACCGACAATTTCAATGTGTTATCCACTATGACGCCTAGATCTTTTTCTTGGGTTGTAGCACCTAATATGGAACCTAACATTGTGTAACTATAGCATGGGTTATTTTTCCCTATATGCATCACTTTACACTTATCCACATTAAATTTCATCTGCCATTTTGATGCCCAATTTTCCAGTCTCACAAGGTCTTCCTGCAATTTATCACAATCTGCTTGTGATTTAACTACTCTGAACCATTTTGTATCATCTGCAAATTTGATTATATCACTCGTCGTATTTCTTTCCAGATCATTTATAAATATATTGAAAAGTAAGGGTCCCAATACAGATCCCTGAGGCACTCCACTGCCCACTCCCTTCCACTGAGAAAATTGTCCATTTAATCCTACTCTGTTTCCTGTCTTTTAGCCAGTTTGCAATCCACGAAAGGACATTGCCACCTATCCCATGACTTTTTACTTTTCCTAGAAGCCTCTCATGAGGAACTTTGTCAAACACCTTCTGAAAATCCTACATCTTCCAGTTCACCTTTATCCACATGTTTATTAACTCCTTCAAAAAAGTGAAGCAGATTTGTGAGGCAAGACTTGCCTTGGGTAAAGCCATGCTGACTTTGTTCCATTAAACAATGTCTTTCTATATGTTCTGTGATTTTGATGTTTAGAACACTTTCTACTATTTTTCCTGGCACTGAAGTCAGGCTAACCGGTCTGTAGTTTCCCGGATCGCCCCTGGAGCCCTTTTTAAATATTGGGGTTACATTTGCTATCCTCCAGTCTTCAGGTACAATGGATGATTTTAATGATAGGTTACAAATTTTTATTACTAGGTCTGAAATTTCATTTTTTAGTTCCTTCAGAACTCTGGGGTGTATACCATCCAGTCCAGGTGATTTACTAATCTTCAGTTTGTCAATCAGGTCTACCACATCTTCTAGGTTCACCGTGATTTGATTCAGTCCATCTGAATCATTACCCATGAAAACCTTCTCCATTACGGGTACTTCCCCAACATCCTCTTCAGTAAACACCGAAGCAAAGAAATCATTTAATCTTTCCGCGATGGCCTTATCTTCTCTAAGTGCCCCTTTAACCCCTCGATCATCTAACGGTCCAACTGACTCCCTCACAGCTTTCTGCTCGGATATATTTTAAAAAGTTTTTACTGTGAGTTTTTGCCTCTACGGCCAACATTTTTTTCAAATTCTCTCTTAGCCTGTCTTATCAATGTCTTACATTTAACTTGCCAACGTTTATGCATTATCCTATTTTCTTCTGTTGGATCCTTCTTCCAATTTTTGAATGAAGATCTTTTGGCTAAAATAGCTTCTTTCACCTCCCCCCTTAACCATGCCGGCAATCGTTTTGCCTTCTTTCCACCTTTCTTAATGTGTGGAATACATATGGACTGCGCTTCCAGAATGGTATTTTTCAACAATGACCATGCCCCTTGCACACTTTTTACATTTGTAGCTGCTCCTTTCAGTTTTTTTCTAAAAATGTTTCTCATTTTCTCAAAGTTTCCCTTTTGAAAGTTTAGCACGAGAGCCGTGGATTTGCATACTGTTCCTCTTCCAGTCATTAATTCAAATTTAAACATAGAAATGACGGCAGAAGACCAAACGGCCCATCCAGTCTGCCCAGCAAGCCATGCACTTTTTTTTTTTTCTCATACTTGTTACGCCTGGCTTTTAGTACCCCTTAGTTCCATTTCCCCTCCACCCCACCACCAATGTAGAAAGCAGTGCCGGAACCGCATCCAAGTGAATATCTAGCTTAATTAGGGGTAGTAACCTCAGCAATAACCAGGCTACACCCATGCCTTTGTCCACTCAGACTATGTAATTCAGACCTTGTTGGTTGTTGTCCATATACAGATCCTCTTTTCCACATTCCCCCTGCCATTGAAGCAGAGAGCTATGCGTTGAAAGTGAAGTATTAGATTTTCTCCCCTGCTGTTGAAGCAGAGAGCTATGCTGGATATGTATTAAAAGTAAAGTATCGGCTTATTTGGTTTTGGGGAAGTAACCGCCGTAACAAGCAAGCTACACCTCACTTTTTTGTGAATGCAAATCCTTTTTTTTTTCCACATTTCCTCTTGCTGTTGAAGCCTAGAGCAATGATGGAGTCTCATTAACCATGTGTATGTACATTCTCCAGGTAGTAGCGCTCATTCTCGCGAGCCACATTAACAATCAACAAATATTGAACAAGCCTAATAATTGGCAATACCTATAGCCTATGTCCTCACCGGTAATTTTACATACTCTTACCCACCCCTGCTTTTTTTTTTTTTTTTGAGATGGCAGCCCTCCATCCTTCCGCTCCATGAAGGTGGTATACCATTGGCATCCCACTCCGTGAATGCCACTCCAGCCTTCTGCTCCGTGAAGGTGGAACACCGACCACTGGCATCCCGCTCCATGAATGCCTCTGTGGCTACTGCTGCTCCGTGCAGTGTTCTGCCGCCTCCTCCCACCCCTGGCCTTGCGGGCCCTGCTTATTGATCCCTGCGTCCGCTACTTTTTGTGGCTGTGACAACTCCCCCCCCAATATTTGACTCAAGACTTGGCTGTTTATGCAAGTTTTCCTGGACTTAAATTAATGCACCTCGCCATCAACATATCCAACACAGCAGCTGTACCTCTTTTCCTAGTATATAATTTAGTCTCTGCTAAACTATCTTTATTTCCTCTGATCCCAGTTCAATAGTCCTTGTTAATTGTAACTGCTTTCTTCGACACGTTATTTCTGTTTTTGATCTATTTATTGCACCCCTGTTTATTTGTAAACCAGCATGATGTGATCATTTCATGAATGCCGTTATATAAAAACTTAAATAAATAAATATTATGATCACTATTGCCAAGCGGCCCCACCGTTACCTCTCGCACCAAATCCTGTGCTCCACTGAGAATTAGATCTAAAATTTCTCCCTCTCTCATCAGTTCCTGAACCAATTGCTCCATAAAGCTATCATTTATTCCATCCAAGAACGTTATCTCTCTAGCGCAGTGGTTCTCAACCCTGTCCTGGGGACCCCCCCAGCCAGTCGGGTTTTCAGGATATCCACAATGAATATACATGAGAGAAAATTTGCATACACTGCCTCCATAACATGCAAATTTTCTCTCATGCATATTCATTGTGGATATCCTAAAAACCCGACTGGCTGGGGGGGTCCCCAGGACAGGGTTGAGAACCACTGCTCTAGCGTGTCCCAATGATACATTTACCCAGTCAATATTGGGGTAATTGAACTCTCCCATTATTATGGCACTACCAATTTGGTTAGCTTCCCTAATTTCTCTTAGCATTTTACTGTCCGTCTCACCATCTTGACTAGGTGGACGATAGTATACTTCTATCACTATAGTCTTCCCCGACACACAAGGGATTTCTACCCATAAATATTCAATTTTGCATTTAGTCTCATGCAGGATGTTTATCCTGTTGGACTCTATGCCACCCCGGACATAAAGCGCCACACCGGCTCCCGGGTTATCCTCTCTGTCATTGCGATATAATTTGTACCCCTGGCCGAAGATAGAATCTGGTCTGCCAGCCTTGTCTAAACAATAATGGGCTGTGAAGGTGTGGAGAGAACTCCAGGTAGCAGCCTTACAGATGTCAGCAAGTGGCACCGAGCGTAGGTGAGCTGCTGATGTTGCCATGGCCCTGACAGAGTGTGCTTTAACACGGTCTTGAAGCGGAATGCCTGCCTGTTGGTAACAAAAGGATATACAGTCCGCTAACCAGGAGGAGACAGTCTGCTTACCGACAGATTTGCCCAATTTGATGGGATCGAAGGAAACAAATTGAGTGCATTTCCTGTGGGCAGTAGTATGGTCTAGATAAAATGCAAGAGCACGTTTACAGTCAAGGGTATGCAGAGCCTGTTCTCCTAGGTTTGAGTGAGGCCTGAGAAAGAAGGTGGGTAGTGTAATGGATTGATTGATGTGAAACTCTGATACTACCTTAGGCAAAAACTTAGGGTGAGTGCGGTGTACTACCCTATCATGCAGAAGTTTAGTATAAGGCTTGTAGGTGATTAAGGCCTGTAATTCACTAACTCTGCGAGCAGATGTGATCGCCAAAAGAAAAATCACCTTCCAGATGAGATGGCGGAGATCACAGGATTGGAGAGGCTCAAATGGCGGTTTCATGAGCCACCCCAAAACCAGGTTGAGGTCCCAGGAGGGCGCAGTGGAGGTTTAAGGTGGAGCAAGTCCTTCAAAAAGCATGTTACAAGGTGCTGTACTGAAATAGGTACATCCCCGACACCTTTATGGAAGGCGGCTACTGCACTGACATGTACCCTTATAGAAGAAGTTTAGAGACCTGACTCTGACAGGTGCCAGAGGTAGTCCAAAAATTTCGGTGTGGAACAAGTGAAGGGATCGATGGACATGGAAGTACACCATACTGCAAACCTGTTCCATTTGAAACGATAAGACTGCCTTGTGAAAGGCTTTCGTGAAGCTACTAGGACACGAGAAACCGGCTCTGAAAGATTAAGAGGTTGAAGTATTAACCTTTCAACATCCAGGCAGTCAGGGAGAGGGCCTGGAGGTTGGGGTGACGAAGGCAGCCATTGTTCTGAGTGATCAGAAGCGGGTCCTTCCCCAGAGGAATGTGCTGGTGCACTGATAGGTCGTGGAGAATTGGAAACCAGACCTAGCATGGCCAATGAGGGGCTATGAGAATCATTAGTCCCTTTTCCCTTTGGAACTTCACGAGAGTCTTTGAAATGAATGGACATGGAGGGTACGCATAAAGGAGACTGCTGGCCCACGAGAGGGAGAAAGCGTTGGCTGCGAGTGAGAGAGCAGAAGTTCCCTTCTTTGCGGTTATGAATTGATGCAAAGAGGTCTATGTGAGGGTAACCCCAACGTTGGAATATTGAGTCCACTACAGTGGGGTTGAGGGACCACTCGTGCGGTTGAAAAGTGCAACTCAGCTTGTCTGCCAACACAATGTCCACTCCCGGCAAGTAGGTGGCCCTGAGGTACATCGAGTGGGAAAGGGCTTCTGCCCATATCTGTGCAGCTTCCTGACACAGGAGGTAGGAGACCGTTCCCACTTGCTTGTTGATGTACCACATGACCACCTGGTTGTCTGTTTGAATCAAGATGACCTGGTTAGAAAGGTGATCCTGAAAAGCCCTGAGAGCATATCTGATTGCACAAAGCTCCAGGAAATGTATTTCGTGTTTGGCTTCCTCTGGAGACCAAATGCCCTGAGATTGCATGTTTGCAACATGTGCACCCCAGCCAAGGTTGGAGGCATCTATTGTCAAGGTTATTTGAGGTTCTGGAGCTTGAAATGGAAGGCCTTGAAGCAAATTGGATTGATTTATCCACCAAGCCAGCAATAAGCGGAGCTGGTTGGTGATGTGGACAATGGTGGACATTGGCTGAGAAGACTGAATCCACTGCGATTTTAGAGTCAACTGCATTACTCTCATGGCCAGGCGGGCCATGGGAGTGATATGCACCGAGGATGCAATATGACCCAGTAAGATCTGAAAGTGACGTGCAGTTGAGTGTTGTTGAGACTGCAGTCGATGGGCCAGAGAGGCAAGAGTGAAAGCTCGATCGTGAGGTAGGAAGGCTTTCGCCTTTAGAGTGTCCAAGTCGGCCCCTATGAACGATAGGGTTTGAGAGGGAACTAGCCTGGATTTTGGATAGTTTATGAGAAACCCTAGGGAGATCAGGGTATGGCACGTGAGACATAGAGATGTCAGTGCAGTTTGCCGAGTAGGAGCCCTGATCAATCAATCGTCGAGATAGGGGTAGACGTGGACACTGACTCCTGAGAAAGGTAGCTACCACTACGAGGCACTTGGTGAAGACTCGTGGGGCAGATGTTAGGCTGAATGGTAACACTCGATATTGGAAGTGTTTTGGGCCTACTAGGAACCGCAGGAATCTGCGATGTGACGGAGTAATGGAAATGTGTAGGCAGGCATCCTGGAGGTCTAGAGAGCAGAACCAGTCTTCCCTTTGGAGAAGGGGAAGAAGAGAACCCAAGGTCACCATCTTGAACTTTTCTCTTTGAAGGTATTTGTTTAAGGTGCGAAGGTCCAATATTGGGCAAACACCACCTGACTTTTTGGTATCAGGAAATACCGGGAATAGAAACCCTGCCCCTGTTGGGAGAGGGGCACTGGTTCTATTGCTCGGGACTGGAGGAGAAGGGAGACCTCCTGCTCCAGGAGCGGTCGGATGTTCCCCACGTCAGCCAAGGTGGGGAACATCCCTGGGTTATTACAGCGAGTACCCACTGATCTGTGGTGATTGTGTGCCATGGTTTGGAGAAGTGGCACAGCCGGCCTCCGACGGAAAGAGTCTGAAGTGGAGGCTGGGTACTGCTCCTCTAGGAAAAAGTCAAAAGCCAGACGCTGGACCTGCCTGGGAGGCTGGCTGTGACTTTTGTACTTGAGGTTGCTTGGATTGGCCATTTTGGTAAGGCTTGGAAGCTCGAGCCCTGGACACTGGGGGATAGAATCACCTTTGCCGGTAGAATGTTCTCTTGGAGTCTCTTCTAAAAGAACATTTGGAAGAGGAAGAGAGATCAGAAGGCATTAAGGAGAGCTGGCGCAGAGTCTCTTGGTGGTCCTTGAGCTGCGCCACTGCTTCTTGAATCTTTTCTCTGAAAAGATTATCCCCAGCACAGGGCAAGTCAGCTAACCTGTCCTGTACTTCTGGTCTGAAGACTTTAGCCAGGCCCATCTCCTCGTACTAATTCCTGACACCGAAACTCTGGAGGCGGTGTTGAAGATGTTATATGCCGAACGTACTTCATGTTTGGCAGCATCTAGACCCTTTTGTGCTAGGGCATTAAGTTGGTACTGGAATTGCAGAAGTAAGGCTTCAGCAAATTCCAGAATCTTCGTAAACAGGGCCCTATTGTACTGGGTCATGTACAATTGATAGGAAGCAATGCGAGAGATGAGCTTTGACCCATGAAATACTTGTCTTCCAAACGCATCCAGAAATATCTGTTCCTTTCCTGGGGGAATGGAAGAGTGGGGTTTGGAGCATCGTGCCCTCTTCTGGGCTGACTCCACAACTACTGAATGATGATCTAGTTGAGCTCTCTGGAAGCCAGGGGCTGGCTGAACTAGATAGGTGGCATCTGCCTTATGGTTAACAGGTGCCACAGAGCTAGGGTGCTCCCAGTTTCTCTTTAAAAGGTCCAAAAGGATGTCATGAATAGGGATAGACATGATTTTCTTAGGAGCATCGAGAAACTGGAGAAGTTGTAACATCTGATGCCTAGAGTCCTCTTCAGTCTGAAGCTGGAATGGAACCGTTTCAGATATTTCTTTAACAAAGTTGATAAAGGACAAGTTCTCTGGAGGAGAACGCTTCCTTTCATCAGGAGGAGAGGGCTGTGAAGGCAGATTGTCCGAATCCTGGGACGAATCATCGGTCCAGGGATTGTATGGCTCATCACTAGTTCCCATATGTTTATCAGAAGGGAGTAACTGTGTTATTCCGGAAGGTCCGGGCCTAGGCAACGATGGCTTTGGAAGTGGGACTGAAGGCATCGATGGAGGCACCGATGGAATCTGTGACATCGATGGATGTGTCTGTGCTAGCACTCCAGAGGGCAGAATAGAGATCGGTGATTCTTCTTCTTCCGATGACAAGGGAATTGGTGAGGAAGGAATCGGGACATCTATTCTCTCGGATGCACCAGCAGTTTCCCGGTGCTGGCGCGAAGTGGACGGGACTGGTTCAGACGACGAAGCTATCGATGGCGTCCGGGATTTTGGCTGAAAGAAGTCCCATCTTCTCCAGCCTAGCCTTGTGACCCTTTGGTGTCATTTGGGCACATTTGGTGCAAGTAAGGACATCATGATCGGACCCCAAACACATCACACAGACCGTGTGAGAGTCAGTGATGGACATCGTTTGAGTGCAGTCAGGGCACAGACGGAAACCCGACGCCATGGCCTCTACAAAATTTGGCTGCGGTACGGTTGATGTCCGCGAGAGAAAAACTTGACGGGAATCGATCGCAAACAGGTAAAAAAAAACTTACCATTCAACCACGGAGCAAAGATATCGATAAGGGGACCCCTGTGGGGTAAAATTTTTTGAAATTTTTGATGAAGTTCCATGAGGAAAAATTCCTGTCAGGAATGTCTGAAGAGCTCCTTAACCCACGTGGCTACTGCTGCGCAGAAAAAGACGACTGAAGGGGGGCCCCTGCTGGCTGCAGGGTTGGTGCTATGCTGGGCATGCCCAGTAGGTGCCAGTCAAAGTTCTAGAAACTTTGACAAAAGTGTTCCGTGACTGGGCTCCATCCTGATGATGTCACCCATATGTGAGGACAACCATCCTGCTTGTCCTGTGAGAAGATACAAAACACCTCAAACTCAAATCATAGAGCATGAAATGAAACTGGAATCTTATGACAGTATTTGGCATATAGCTTAAAGAATTTCTTACCCATTCTTGGTGATTTGCCAGACATTATAAAGAGAAATGTTTGACAAAAATAAACTTTGGTTTGTTTTTTTTTGGGGGGGGGGGGGGGGGGGGGGTTGAGACTATAACAAAAACAGAAAAAAATAAAAGCGCTGGAAGCCAAACCCAAATCTGTCAAGGTAATAACAGGAAACGTGCAAAAATCTCCAACTGATGCCGAGGTGGATGAAAAGAAAGACTCGTGCAGCAGCGGCAAAGAAGAAAAATCTACATGCACTCATAAGATTCTTTTTAGTCTTTTAAGCTTGGGAAGAGCACACTATTGTCTGTGCCTTCAGATATCGTCATTCACTTGGATTGCTGTTTTGTTCCTGCTTGTCCATGGAGAACTCTTCCGCCTCTTCACTCTTATCACATGCCTGATCATTTTCTCCTCCTCCTCCACCATGCTTTTTCTCCTTCCTCTCTTCCCATCTCTCTCCTTCAAGATGATAGCAGGGAGAATGCAGTGCAAAGAGTAATGGGTGCAGGTTAGGGTGGAGGTGGAGGTGAGTGAGCAAGGGCAGAGTAAAGCAAAGAGAAGGAAAGCAGTATATGCAGAAGACCAGAAAAAAAAGCATGGCAGCAGATGAAGGGAGTAGGGGGGAAGAGTGAACAGTTGTTGCAGAGGAGGCAGGAAAATGCTGAGTATACAGAACAGCAGTAGTAATTGTAAGGGAAGGACAAGGAGAAAACAATGGTAGCTGAGAAAGGGAATGCAATAGCAACAAGCAGTGTGTTGGGCTTCAACAGCAGAAGTGATCTGCCACAGTTCTGTAGCCAAGAACAATCTATAGTAGTTGCCACAACTACAGAGCTACAGTAGACTAAGATCCATTATTAATACTTTCCAGCTGTTGAGCTATTTCAGTCCCAATCTAGCAAGTAATCGCAAACATGGGGTGGGCGGGAGGAGAGGCAGGAGAATCTTACCTTTCTGAAAAGTATTGACACTTTCACTTTCCATTGAGTCACCACAATGGTTAAAGTGGACATCTCCCTCTTGCTTAATAAATGAAGTTACATCTGGATTTAACACTGGAGAACCTGGCATCAGAAGAAGTAAACAATTTTACAGTACCAGACGGGGATCCATTACTAAAACGCCATTCTCCAACTGCTGAGGAATTCCAGTCCCATTCCAGTAAGTAGTTTCAAACAAGACGCTATGGGGCGTTAAGGGGGGGGGGGAGGAAGTCTCTTACCTTTTTGGAGAGTAGTGGCACTTTCACTTTCCACCGAGTCACTACAATGGTTTAAGTGGATACCTTCCTCTTGCTTAATAGATGATGGTACATCTGGACTTAAAACTGGAAAACCTGGCAATACAATAAGTAAATTTCATTTTAGAAGACTGGGATCCATTACTAAAACTCTATTCTCAGGTGCTCAGGTATTCCAGTAAATAATTCCAAACTAGGAGCTGGGAGCGAGGTGGAGGGTCTTACCTTTATGTAGAGTAGTGACACACTCACTTTCCACTGAGACATCACAATGATTTAAGTCAACATTTTCCTCTTGCTTAATAAATGAAGGTACCTCTGGAATTAAACCTGGAGAACCTGGCAACAGAGGAAGAAATTAATTTAATTTTACAGTCTTCCTCATTGCTTTTTATGAAATGATAGTAGGAGGCATTTACTCCCAGATATGTGAAAACTTATTGTTCCTCTATAGTGCAGAAAAATACACACGATCTGGCCCCTCAAATTAGTAAGCTTTAAGTAAGAGATACAATAAAGCTTTAAGTAAGCTTTATTGTATCTCTTAATGTCACAGAAAAAAATCATCTGAATGTATCACCTCCTAATACCATTAGCTACCTTATTCCTTTACTTCAGGGGTGGCCAGCTCTAGCTCTCTGAACACAAGTGGAGGTGTGGTAAAATTACTAGTCTGTGCAGTTTAAAAAAAAAAAAAGCAGCATCATTATCAGGCCCAATTGGCCAAACACAGGAAGTGATGTGGCGCATCATCATCAGTAGGCACAGCCAAAAATAGAAAGCGACCTCATCATTGGCTGTGTGGGATGAAAACTGGAAGTAAATTAGTCACTGACCCGCATGGCCAAAACCAAGAGGTTGTGTGAGCAAGCAGCAGGTGGCGTCATCAGTGGTCCTTACAGCAAAAGGAAGCACCAGCAACCTTGCTGCTGGAGTAGTTGTCATGCAAGCTTGTAAACGAGCTCAATATTATGACCGTAATGAACTGTTAAATTACAAAGCCAAGAAAGAAAATGATAAGTTGGTGTGTGTATTACAGAGCACATTCATGTCAGCCATTATTGCATTGATTAAAGAAACATTGGAACATTCTAGCCAAGATATTACAATTATGCCTCGAAAAAGTGATGCCAGCCTTGGTTGGTGATGACCAAACTGGCTTTATTAAAAGAAGCCTCTCGACTACAAATACTAGTCTGCTTTTTTTTTTTTAACATCATGGCCTTAGCAAAAAGTACCAACACCCCTAGCCTAGTGGTCACGTTGGACGCAGAGAAGGCATTTGATCGCCTTCAACGGAGCTTTTTGTTTAAGGTCCTTGAAAAGATTGGGCTCCCTACACAGTTTTGGGATTTAGTGAATATTTTATATGTTCACCCCCTTGCCATGGTCCATACTGACGGTTATTGTTCTGGCCTCTTCCCCATATTTAGTGGAACTAGACAGGGATGCCCTCTTTCCCCACTACTGTTTAATTTAGCTATTGAACTCCTGGCGAACAAGGTCCAGAGCGACCCTAGAGTGCTGGGGTTTCAGTGCGATGGGACTAAACGTGTTATATCTTTATATGCAGACGACATCTTGTTCTTCCTTATTAGTCCTAAACAATCTGGGCCTTCCCTCTTAGAGGTTTTATCACTGTATGGTAGACACTCCGGTTATAAAATTAACTTCTCTAAATCGGAGGTGTTCCCACTTGGTCCACTTCCATTTGACGGAATACCCAGTTGTTTTTCCTCCTTTAAAAAGGCCAGGGCCGGTTTTAAATATCTGGGTATCTGGATCCCACGTCAGACATCTGAGTTAAAGAGGCTTAATTACGCTCCTATTGTCAACAAAGATAAGACAGGATATGGAAAGATGGGACGATCATTTTCTGTCTTGGGTGGGTAGAATTAATGTCCTTAAAATGAACAGCTTGCCCCTTTTGTGTACCTTTTTCAGCATGTACCTTGTTATTTACCCACAAGTTTCTTCATCAGGCTCCACATAGCTATGTCTCAGTTTATCTGGCAAGCGAAACCTGCTCGTATTAAATACACATGCCGTGGAGGTCCAAGGCGGTAGTGGGGATGGCTCTGCAACATTTACAAAGCCATCACTGGGCTTGCAGATTCACAGGGACCATGGCATGGCTCCTTCGGGAGCATACCGTTTCTTGGTACTCAAGAGCGAAAAAGTATGGGGGATGTAGACTTATCCACGTTGTTATTGCACCAGCCTTCACTTAATAGTGCTAGACTTACAGGGTGAGCCAGCCCTCCCATACTTTTCACCCTACAGCTATGGAAAGTGCTATGCAAAAAGCTACCTTCAGGGTATTACTTCACTTGCGAGGGAATCATAGTCTGATCACAGCTATGATGTATACAGACCCAAATAGGTGGTGGAAACTGCATTTAAAATTTGTGGGTCAATTATGGGAAAAGGACACTACGCAATTTAGGTCTTTTCATGACTTCCAAGATGAATTTGATAGAGGAAAGTTCTGTTGTGTTTCATGACCAATTACTAGTGGAACTCCCTCTCTTACAGGAAAAGGGATGGCAACCAGTGCTCCCGGATCCTGTAATACGAGTGCTTATTCAAGACACCCTGCCCCGTAAAGGTATTGCCCTTTTCTTTTCTTTTATTTTTTAAATAAGCTTTATTGGAGGTCCAAGATATACAAGATACACCTTCTCATATTATCCAACAATGGAATAGGGATTTACATCTAGACTTAATAGCCAGCACTGGAAACTCATCTGGGAAACAGCCCACAAGATTTCCTTGTGTGTCAGGCAGGTGGAAATAATGGTGAAGCTTCTCCACATAGCTTACAGGTATCCTCTCTTTTATACTAAAATTTCTCCTACCTCCACTGGCCTATGCTGGCGTGGTTGTGGCCTCTCTGGTTCATACCTCCACGTTTGGTCTTGCAAATTCATTGGGATTTTTTGGAAATCCGTTTCACGGATTTGCCTCCTTATAACGGGAAAAGAAATAGCCTTGACTCCCGAAATATGTCTGTTAGGTTTGTGGAGGAACCATATTCTTACTACTTCACAGAAGAAATTGGCAGACCATTTAATACATGCTGGTCACTTCACAATTGCCCTTATGTGGAAATTGCCTCCCACTTTGGAAGTCTGGCTGAGTCAAGTACACGAAATTGCTACTGTGGAAAAGCTCACACTCTCAAACGAAATTTACCTTTATATAATAAAATTTGGTCACCTTATTGGGAATATAGGAGCACATTGCTTGTGTAACTGAAGTGTTTTCATTATTATTTAATGTAAGTGCTGCCTTGTGGGGTTTTGCCATAATCTCACACTATATCTGTTATGCTCATATGGGGGCATCTGTCTTTTCTCCAGGGGGATGGGAGGGGGGGTTATTTTACTCGGTACAGCAAATGTTGGAATGTTATTTTATCTTTTCTTGTTTTTGTAATGTTAAAATCATTAAAATAAAAAGTAAAAAAAAAAAAGAAAGCAGAGTTGCTTACCTGTAACGTTTGCTCAACCTTGCTCTACTGTATGCAAATCTCTCTCAGTCATGCATATTAATTATGTATATCCTGAAAACCAGACCTGTGTGTGGCACTCCAGGACCTGAGTTGTCTATCTCTGTGCTAAGGCTCAAAAGAGCCTATGTATGTTTAGCTGTAACCCACCCCAAACTTTGGAGGGCACAGGAAATAAGTACTTTTAAATAAATAAATAAAAGTGTTAAGAAGTTTTTCACTTACTAACTATGGCAGTGCTGATCCATTCTCTCTCTTCAGAGTTGTGCTGATCTTGGAGATATGCTTCCTTTTCCTGCTTTATTCTTAACAAAATCTCAGGCTCGACAACTGAATAATTGTCTATTAAGATAAAAGAAATAAAAGAAAATATTGCTTAAAAGAAAAACATTTTAGTTCATTGTTTGTTACTGTTTGTTCAGGTTACTCAGTTGAAACAAGGGAGCTACAGCACATTGTGATGTCAGTAAGAACCTTCCTGTCATGATACATGGTCATATGATGCTGTCTGACAAATTACAATCGGCTCGATACAGTAAGGCCGCGGTAAAAACAGTGCGGCAGTGTCAGGCGCACCCTTCCTCCCCGCACGCACAGTTCTCTTCACTAACTCCCCGATACTCTCCTCTAATCGCATGCAAATGCATGCCGCGGCTGTGAAGCGTTAGGGAAGGGTTATGCCCGCGCAACCCATTTTACTGTATAGGCGCTGTAACAGCGCCTATACAGTAACCTGGGTGCGCTGGTACCTGTCATTTCAAATGACATTTGAAATGACAGGCACCAGGAAGTGTAAAAAACAAAAAACCTGTGTGTTATATAAAAAAATAAAACAATTTTAAATACCTGTCGGAGGGCCGTGGGTCCAGGCGGCCGGTGGGCGGCGGGCAGCCGTCAGCGGCATCCGGTAGTCCCTTCTCCCTTCCTCCCTCCCTCCCCTGCCTGGATGAGCGCCAAACTCGCACGGGCGGGTCGGCAGCGGCGGGTAGGCAGCAGCGGGGTCCGGAGGGGCAGCGGCAGCAGGATCCAGGGGTGGCAGCGAGATCCGGGGAGCGAGTAGCGGCAGCGTGTTCGATCGGGCAGGCAGGTAGGTGGCAAAATAAAGATGGCCGCCTGCACGGGAATATCGTGCAATTGGCCGCTGAAGACGTGACGTCACACCCCGTGACGCCAAACGTCGTGACGTCACGTCTTCAGCGGCCAATTGCACGATTTTCCCGTGCAGGCGGCCATCTTTATTTTGCCACCTACCTGCCTGCCCGATCGAACACGCTGCCACTACTCGCTCCCCGGATCTCGCTGCCGCCCCTGGATCCTGCTGCCGCTGCCCCCCCGGACCCCGCTGCCCCCCCGGACCCCGCTGCTGCCTACCCGCCACTCCCGGATCCTGCTGCCGCCCCCCCCCCCGCTGCCGCCCCGCCCGTGCGATTTTGGCGCTCATCCAGGCAGGGGAGGGAGGGAGGAAGGGAGAAGGGACTACCGGATGCCGCTGATGGCTGCCCGCCGCCCACCGGCCGCCTGGACCCACGGCCCTCCGACAGGTATTTAAAATTGTTTTATTTTTTTATATAACACACAGGTTTTTTGTTTTTAACACTTTTTACACTTTTTACACTTACCATAGCAGGCCCGAGCCTTGCTACTTTTTCGTTTGTTTTTTTTTTTTGCTTCGGGAGGAGGGGACCGGACGGGGCTGCAGGAGACCGGACGGGACCAGGGCGGGTAAGCAATGTTTTTACACTACACTAACTCCTACTAGGGGGAGGCGGTAAACTAGCAGGTTAAGGCCGCGGCAGAACAGCGGGTTACGGAGGAGATAATATCAGCGCCCGTTACAGTATCGCAGGGGAATAGCTAATTCCTTCATTATACAGCTTTTTCGTTCATTTACATGCTGGGTGCGGAAAGGGTTTAGGAAAGGGTTTAGGAAGCGCTAAGGACGCGTGAAACTGGAGACTGTATCGCTGGATGGCCTTACTCGTCTGTATTGTGTGCTCCCAGCACGTTACAGACCGGGAATCTTTAACTCAACGTTACTGTATCGACCTGAATGTGATTTTTCTGTATCATTTTATAGCTACATATTACAAAAATTACAATTTGAATTAATAACGAAGGGGGACAGTAAGCAAATCCATGGCTCTCATGCTAAACTTTCAAAAGGGAAACTTTGAGAAAATGAGAAAAATGGAAAAAAACTGAAAGGAGCAGCTACAAAGGTAAAAAGTGTGCAAGAGGCGTGGTCATTGTTAAAAAACACCATCCTAGAAGCACAGTCCAGATGAATTCCACACATTAATAAAGGTGGAAAGAAGGCAAAATGATTACCGGCATAGTTAAAAGATGAGGTGAAAGAAGCTATTTTAGCCAAAAGATCTTCATTCAAAAATTGGAAAGATCCAATAGAAGAAAATAGGATAATGCATAAGCGTTGGCAAGTTAAATGTAAGACATTGATAAGACAGGCTAAGAGAGAATTTGAAAAGAAGTTGGCCATAGAGGCAAAAACTCACAGTAAAAATTTTTAAAAATATATCTGAAGCAGAAAGCCTGTGAGGGAGTCAGTTGGACTGTTAGATGATCGAGGTGTTAAATGGGCATTTACATAGAAACATAGAAATGACGGCAGAAGACGACCAAATGGCCCATCCAGTCTGCCCAGCAAGCTATGTACTTTATTTTTTTCTCTCTCTCTCTCATACTTGTTACGCTTGGCTTCTAGTACTCTCTAGTTCTATTTCCCCTCCCCCCACCATCAATGTAGAGAGCAGCGCTGGAACTGCATCCAAGCAAATATCCAGCTCAATTAGGGGTAGCAACCGCCGTAACAAGCAGGCCACACCTCTGCCCCTGTCTACCAAGACTATGCAATCCACATACAGATCCTCCCTTCCTCATTCCCCCTGTCGTTGAAGCAAAGAGCTATGCTGGACATGCATTGAAAGTAAAGTATCTGCCCAGCTACACCTCGCTTCCCTGTGAATTTTTTTTTTTTCTTCTTCCACATTACCTCTTGCCGTTGAAGCCCAGAGCAATGATTGAGTCTCATCAACTGTGTGTATGTACACTGAACAAGGGTATTATCTCCAGGTAGTAGCCCCCATTTCCGCGAGCCACATTAACAAACAACAAATATTGAACAAGCCTAATAATTGGCAATACCTATAGCCTATTACCTCACCGGTAATTTTACATACTCTTACCCACCCTTGTTTTTTGGGGGGGGGTTTTGGAGATGGCAGCCCTCCATCCTTCCGCTCCGTGAAGGTGGAACACCGACCACTGGCATCCCGCTCCGTGAATGCCTCTGTGGCTACTGCCGCTCCGTGCAGTGTTCTGCTGCCTCCTTCCACCTTTGGGCTTGTGGGCCCCGGTTATTGATCCCTGCGTCTGCTACTTTTCGTGGCTGTGATAACTGCCCCCCCCCCCCCCCCCCCCCACAACAAGACCTTTAATTAGGGCTTCAAGGGCTGCTGCTTCTCCCTTTTACTGCAACACGTCTGAGGCGATCTCTAGCTCAGCCTTTCTGCGATCTTCGGCGGTGGCTGTGGCATCAGCGGCTTCCTGTTGTTCTTCTATTTTGAGCCCTTTTATCTTGAGGGCTGCTGCTTGTTCAGCATTCTGTATGCGAGCCACCCCCTCTTTATTCATGTCCTCTAGACTTGATGGATCCACAGTGTTTATCCTTTAGATAAAAATTTAGAGAAAATTTAGAGAAGATAATGCCATCGCGGAAAGATTAAATGATTTCTTTGCTTCAGTGTTTACTGAAGAGGATGTTGGAGAGGTACCCGTACTGGAGAAGGTTTTCATGGGTAATGATTCAGATGGACTGAACCAAATAACTGTGAACCTAGAAGATGTGGTAGGCCTGATTGAAAAACTGAAGAGTAGTAAATCACCTGGACCGGGTAATGTAACCCCAATATTTAAAAAGGGCTCCAGGGGCGATCCGGGAAACTACAGACCAGTTAGCCTGAATTCAGTGCCAGGAAAAATAGTGGAAAGTGCTCTAAATATCAAAATCACAAAACATAGAGAAAG